>NC_066250.1:7158214-7478928 GCF_024542735.1 Bombus huntii | reverse complement strand
TTCGAAACGAAATAACTTCAAAATTCTTCGTTGGACCGAGTGGGGCAAGCCGGAAAGGAAGATGGTTACGCCGGAAGAATCCGTCTGATCTCGCTGCAGACACGATTGCCTTTTACCTTCCTCTGTGTTCTTCTCTGCGATTCTGTGCAGCGATTGCACTCTCCCGGTGATATTATTTCGTCGCAATTTTTCGGAAATTCGCTGCCAAAGACTCGGCAACAAGAAGACTTAACAAGACGCGCTGACTCGAGCGTGGAATTACCTCTCGCCCTGGAGTCCAATGTGAATAACGCGGCCGATCCTTCTCTTTTTTTCGTACCGCCCCCTGTTAATTCTTTGTCTCGTCATTAGCAGGTTATTTCAAATATTCTGCAACGCGAAACAGCTATCGATGTTCCTTTAGTAGTTACGCCTCGGCGGCTATCATATTTTCTTCCTCCCATCGCGTCGTTACTCTTCCCAGTCAGTTTCTGTACTCGGCGAGTGTGCGCTAACACTGGTTAAGAATTACACGAAATTGCACTGTCGCCTAAGGCTACGGGAATGGAATATCGAGAGACGCGAATTTGCATTGGATTAACGAGCCGCCCCCGGACGAAGATACGAAACAAAGGGAAATAAAATATTGGCTGGCGTCGCTGTCGGCTATCTGGTCCTCGCATGTTGTACATTTGCGATCTAACAAAGATCAACGCGCGCCAAACGATACATCGCGTGAAAAACATTTCACCGCCGGTAATAGAGAAGATGAAAGTGACTTCCATTTGCACCCGTTCTCCGAATAAATGTTCACCCTTCTGACATACGACTCTCGTTATAATCCCAAATGCTCTTTTTTAACCACGCGTATGAACGTATATTTGTTTTCGTGCGTTTTTGTAGATACCGAACCATCTGGTCTGGCTGTGCTTCTTCTACTTGATGTTCCATTCGCTCCTCAATCTGATGGGTGAACTGTTACATTTTGCTGATCGAAATTTCTACTGCGACTGGTGGAACGCGGATAACATCGACACCTTCTGGAGGACATGGAATATGCCTGTACATCGGTGGGCCGTGCGGTAAGTATCGCTGATACGATGTTCCGGGCGCCACAATACGTTGGATTTCGATCGTGCGACGACCAGCCACCGTTTGGTCGAGTAAACGATCCTGCGCACACCCTATTTGGTTCGATCGAAAAATACCGGTATAAAAGGTTAGATCGTAGATTGCTACGATTCGAAATGGAGCCACCGTTTACGTTTAAGCGATAGCCTAGGCTAGATTACACCATTTTGATTCTATCTCGCAGCAGGCTGCTAGCATACCTACAATTTTGAGGTTTTAAGATGTTGAATCTTGTATTGTTTCGTGACAGTTAATCGTGTTATTTCGCTGAAAAGTATAGATTTGGTAAAACTTGAAGTTAGTGTAACGTTGCAAATACGGGCTATAGTAATTTGCAGATTTTTACGATTAACGATATAGTATAGAGATATAATTTAGCTTCGAGTCAAAAGATAGCTACTTCGAGTTATTTCTAGTAAAATCGATAGTATGATCAAACTTGCATTAAGATTCAGAAGAAGATGTCGCGTTTAATCGAACGCGTTACAGTACTTCAAATAGCTTTGCAAATTGTCATTTCGAGCTTGAGCGCGCAGAAATTATGAAACTTAGCTTTCCTGGCGAATAGTTCCGCAGTAGACGGTGTAAATGGTAGGAGCGAGGCGTGATACATAAAGGTAGATCGGCGAGGAGAGGTAAAAGAAAGAAAACAATATCCAGCCGCGAGTCGTACTTTTGATCGAGCTTCTTTTCGCCTAAGCGGCTAAACTTCGTTAACGAGTGTGTCCTGCTTTAAGGAATATTTAATTACATTTTTCGCGAGAACCCGGGACCTGTCTGGTCTCCGAATAGGAAGAGAAATTTCCGCGAATCAGAGACTTTCCCCCGTAACCTGTACACCATCCCTCGGACCGCCGCCTCTTTCAACCCCTGTGGAAACTGCTCTGCGGCTAATTGTTTTAGCTTCTACCGTACACTCCCACCTTTTCTCTACACCCTTCTATATATATAACCGCTGCCACTCTAAGTAGTACTTTTAATGTCTGTGTAACTGGAAAGGGTGTCGGACGGCGGCTGCTGTTTGAAAACTATTCTGCCGCAAAATGGAACTACCTGCAGATCTGTGCGCGTCGAAATCTTCTGTTTTAACGTTCATTTCGGAAAATTAATTCGTAGCCGCGTTTACGCGCGTAACACCGACCATCGATGTCACTTTAAATTAGTTTCCATTTTAAACCATTGCTATTTCCATTTGGCCCGAATCATACACGACTGTTACAGGGTAGTTGAATCGTTGTGTAACAAATGAAATATTCACATCTGTACACGTCAAAAACTAATTTCAATCGAGAACAATTAGGCGTGATATTCAAATCCCAGTATATAGAATTTTGTAGTACGTGATTTCATACGTTTTCGATATGGAATCACGTTTTGGTACTCTGACGATTGTTCGAAGGTTGAATATCCTTTTTTTTTCCAGTCACCTATCGTCAAGTTCAAACTTAGTATTTACGATTTTCCAAGAACTTCTGGATAAATCTTGTTCAGAGTACACTGTCAGATAAGCGCGAGCTTACGCCCTGTTGGCACTTTTTATTCCCATACGTCTTACCCGTCATCGTTCCATTGGATTATGCATCGCTTGCTCAATACAATCAGCAAAGTTGCGAGAAACTTTCCATATAGGGCCTTCCACTTTTCCACCGGTTTTGCCGGTGCACGTGCCGCTAACAACTCGCGCCATCGCGGTGACGACGGCCGCTTTTACTTCGAAAGTAGCTCCGCGGAAAGTTTAAATCCTCGAAAAAGGTAGCCGTGGAAAAGTTGTTATTGCGGGGCCGCGGGAGACGAACGGTGTCGTGTACGTGGAAGGGTTGGAAATCCGAGGATCGAAGGGATCTCGTGAGAAACGATACACGAGAAAACAATAATTCTTTACTGTCTAAAGGTATAACTCTCAGAGGAGAGGAGGTGCACGCCTGTGCATGAAGATCGAGTAAAACGGCCGAGTTTCGACAGATACGCGACGCAGTTAATGTTCCAGGCCTGTGAACGCCTCGGTCCGAGGTAGATTAATCTGGAAGGAATCTTATTAAGTTGCAATTAACTGAATTCTATATAATTAAACCGGGCAAAAACAAAGATCTATTTCGCTGTTCGGAAACGTCGGAATCGGCGACGTTCCCAAGACTCGAATTTCATTCCCGTCCCTCGACGTTCTTCGAACTGCACCTGTGCTCCCAACTCTTCTCCGCGTTCTTCTCTTCCTTCTTCCCTCTTTTTTTTCTTCTCTGTCTGGGCCGAGATATGCAGCTGCAATTGCGAGCTGCAACTGGCACGCAGCCATGCGACCGCGGCGGCAACGAGTGGTAGAAAAGCGAGCGAAGGGCGGGGAGGGGAATGGGCGCGAGAGGTGAAAATGGAAAAGCTGCACGGAGGAGGATGGGTACAGGGAGAGGACGTAGACGGTCGCAGACGGCGGAAAGGGGGAAGGACGACTGTCGACGAAGACGACGTCTTTTCAGGTTTGTAATGGGAAAAGCCGATACGCATCGTGGTGCGCGCACTTAAGGCTGTTTATTCCCCGCGGCACTTATAATGCCTCTATAACTGGAAGATATTTCGAAGCGTCTTTTCCATGAACGACGAGAATCACGAGCAAGGGAAGTGGAGAGAAGGAGAAAGACCGAGATTGAAGGAGGAATGGTAAAAACGAAACAGAAAGAAGAAAAGGGGCCGCTATTTCGTGGAGCAACAAGGAGAGTGGACCTTTAAGGAAAGACATCTCTTCATCGCGGCGACGAAACCGTCCACGACGACAGCTTCCCACCTTTGAATTTCCTTCCTTCCTTCCTTCCGTTTCTCTCGCTCTTGTACGCCGGCTCTTTTCTTTGCGTCATTTTTTTCCTCTTCCCTCGCCGTCTTGCAGCTTTCTTCATTCCAATGCACTGCTACTGATAACCAAGCCGGCTAACGATCTCTTCCTGTCTCTCGGTGACTCGTGTCGTTCCCCTCCCCCATTCTGTGAACCGACACATACCACAGTGTCGCTATTCCGACAAACTTGCACAGCCATTGCTTTAATTTTTCGAGACGATTCCGCCCACGCTGATCCTTAAACGCCACGCTCCTTATCTACATCCTCGTTCTCCTTCGCCTCTCTCGTCCTTTTTTTAACGCTTGCGCGCGCTATTTTGCGGTACAACATTGTAATAGGGGCGACTACACGCCGAGGAGACGCTCTCTCGGGTATTTTCGCTGCACAGAGAATCGTCGAGGGAAACGAGCCAGAGAACGCCTCGATCCTTTCTATTAAACGGCCGCGTAATTTTCCTCCGTTTAATCGTGGCCAAGCTTGAAACGTTTTTGCGCGATTATTTTGGTTCCAGGCACTTGTACATTCCCATCATCGAGATCGGCTATGGGAAAACGACCGCGTCCGTCATCGTGTTCTTCATCAGCGCCTTCTTCCACGAGTACCTCGTCAGCGTGCCGTTGAAGACGTTCAAAACGTGGGCGTTCTTGGGAATGATGGGACAGGTAAAATTTACTCGTATAATATTCGACTCACGATCTAAATTATGTCTATGGAGCCGATGTTCAATCTTTTCGGCACGGTGGGAGACTATAATCACCCATCGCTGGTGCACTCGCTAGCTTCGGGAATTTTGTCCTCATATATTTAAATAAGAAAATGAAGAATAGCTGCCGAGTAGCTTTGAGAATTTATTATTAACTCTACAGAAGTCGCGAGAAATCTGTCAGTTACATAAGAAACCTTTTTACAAATATTTTTCTATAGACGCGTTGTCAAGTTTATTAATAACGAAGTGCTTTATGTTACATATGACATTTCTACGTGTCTGTCGCTCCCGATTAGACTTTGATAGTGCAAATTTCTTAGAATGACATCGACATTTCTATATTTCTGAGATTATGACAAAATATATCCCAAACATACTAGTATTATTTATAACGATCGTTATACAGATATACGCGCATCAAAGAAGGATTCTGGTCACTGTATTTAAAAAGGATTATTACAAACTTAGTTACTTTATTAGTTCATTTTTCACATTCTTTTTATATAAAAGAGGAAACATTACACCACTGCATTAAACATTGTCACTGAAGTGCATATTATTAAACTCACTGCATTTCTCAGATACACTGCAGCGGGAATTTCTAGGATCGCGATCTTCGCAGGCTTAAAACTTTGAAACGTTCATCCACGTTCAGCCAATAGGCACTCTCCTGATCCGAGCTGTACTGTACCGAAAGAGTTGAAAGAAATTTTAATCAACCAATTCCTTCGTCAAACATCCAGTCACACAAAGAACCAAAGAAATCCTCCGACACGATATCAGCTATCTCAGTCGCTCGAAAGTTTCCCGCGGAAGAATCATCTTCTCGGAAGCGATCCAACTGTCGAAGGATTAATATTAATTTGCAGTCTGCCACCCTCGATGAAGAAACTTTTTTAATTGATTTTCCAGATACCATTATCACTGATAAGTAAGAAGGTGCAGAAGCATTGCGGCGCCAGATGGGGCAATATCACAGTGTGGGCGAGTCTCATTATCGGACAACCACTTTGCATAATGATGTATTACCACGATTACGTGATAACTCACTTCGGTGAGAACCTGATCGAGGATTACTCCACGGTATAGGAAACAAGGAATCGAACGTGAAGCGAAGATTACAGAGAGGTCGGCAAGAAGAATTTCAGTCGGTGAATGAGGCAAACTCGCCACTGTTCCATCAATCGTACTTTTCCTCTTGTTTTTCACACCTCGCAGACTTTACCTTCGATCCGTGTATAAGCTATTTTTCAAACGATTCCTCGACGTTAACGGGAGTCTAAGTTTTTTATTATCTCGATCGCGAAAAAGGAACGGTGACACTTCATAAACGAAATTTTAAATCACAAGCAAATGCCTTAAGTATTATGCTTCGATTCAAGGAGTTTAGAAATTCATGCGCCTAGTTTATATCGTTTTTAACATTTGTGAGTGTAAGCCGGTATCCAATAGGAATTATATCTCGATGTTTTTCTAGCATTGCAGTTATCTTTTTAAGGTGGATCGAGTGGGACAGTATGAATATATTATAATTCCTAGTGGATTGATACGTTAATACATCGATGTTTAACTCTGCATCATGAGAAAGTAGCCCGATTCAAGTTCGAGAATTTTACATGAACACACGATATGACGCAGTTATTATATAATTATTATTATAAGATAGGACAAAACGTCGTACGATGTATTATATTCTACTTCTTTTCTCATTGACGTGTGGTGGTGGTAATGTTCGTGGAATTGTTGCTGTAAGACTGTTGTTTACTTTGTTACAAGCGTTTTATAGATTACTGCATCTCATGTGCATCTCGTCTTCGTTGATGCTCGATCAATCGCCTTTTCATAAAGATTACGATATTATAAAGCGATGAAATTATAAAATTGAAAAGACCAAATACTGTTTGTCGCGTATCTACGCGACTGGCATTTTAATCGATGGCGTGTGCCGTGCAAAATGTATATTTTATCTTTTGAAACGATTTTATATTTGATCGCGCCCGTGCCTCATAAATCCTCGAGCATCCTTTACTTCACGAACGGCGAAACTCGCACGAACGGTGATATTATGCGTGCATTAAGACAATAATTCAGCATATTTTTTCTATTTGACGATGTTTTATTGCTTGGAAGGGAGGTAAGAGCGCATCGAGGGAATATTAGCCGTAATAAATTTATCCCGGGTGCAGTTTGCTGTTGCGTATTCGGTAAATATTTCAGGCCAACCGTTGCGTATCACGAAGGAGCAGCTGCCGAGGATTTAACGAGGCAACTTGGTGCCAGTTGTATACGAACATACGATTTTGTAGATTTCGTCCTGCGCTCCCGCTCGCGTGCTGTACGAACGCGACTGGTTGTCGAATAAACGAGATCTTTGTTACCAGCCTCGTTAAATTTACTTCCATCCCTTCAGAGAAGATTTGATGGAAATGTCGTCGACACTGGGATAGAAAGCAAATCTGAATGTAACGATATAGTATTAATACAAAATATACCATTTGATACTTAAAACTGCAATACAAGTAGATCCGTGAGTTATAATTAGATTGCGGATTTTTATGCACTTTCTTTTATTTTTATGAACATAACTAAAGAGATGGAATTAGAATAGAAATTTGCTTCATCTACTAAATATTATAATAAATACCTTATTTTGGATATTTTATATATTATATTACATGTATTTTTGCAACTTCAAATTTCCCATATATGTATAAAACTCCGCAGTTTAATTAGTTATAACATCTCGGGGATCCAACATTTAAAAAATCTCTTTAGGCAAACCATATCAAATGAATCGAATCTGATCTCCTTAAGACGAATCCAAGACGCGTATACAACTTTCAGAATATATGCAAAAGCCTACAATTTGTCAAATTACCTGTTTCACTAATCTCCTTATAATGAGAAACAACTCAGGAAGATCTCGCGTTACTCCATGTCTCTCTATACTCGCGTCATGTTTTTAAACGAAACGCTCTGTTTCGTCTTCAATTTCCTTCGGCTCTTGAAACGCGAGAAAATAAGAAAGAAACGACAGCTGCAACACCTGGCAGAGGTATGAAACAATCACCTTCTCCCAGATACGTTCGAAGCAAAGAACAAAAGACGATGGAATCATCTCCAGGCCAAAGATGCTCGGAAAAGGATGTTTTTTCGAGCCATCATCCCCTGGGCTTTCCTGGTTGTCTGATGAGCTTGGATGTCGCGACCCGTTTGCCCCGGAGCAGTCTCGGCGATGGATAAATTAATGATGCGGGACGTTCACCACCGACAGTTGGACATACGTCTGCGTCAGAGAGACGCGATGTTATATACCATGCAGGTACGTGACAAGCGTAGAGACTTACGAGCAGGCGGATCCAAACGAGTTGAAGCGGATTGACGCGCATTCGAGCGGATACGCGCGGCTATCGCTAGATCTATTGACACGAGAGCGCTGCGCGAGTTAGAGAACTTTGGAAAGAGGGTTGACGCGAGTTCTGGGCTTGAGGAGCGTAGTAGCGGATTAATGTGAATTAGAAATGGACACTACGTGATTTGAGACAGATTCGAGGGGACAGAGAATTTGGCACGAAGTGAAATTAGAAAATTTTATGTGGATCCCTCCCGGGATTAATATGACTAATTCAAATTGAATGATGGAATGATGGAAGATTAGATTTTACGTGAGAGAAGCTCCGATTTGTTTGAGAAATTTAACATGAGTTAAAGCGTGTGGCGGAATTGCAAAACAGTTGATAGGGAAATTTGCTATTGGGTCCTGTGTTAATGTAAATAACTCGAGTTGGCTATGCTAACGGTGATTAGACGCGGGTCGTACGTCAGAGAAGCTGCGATCTATTCGAAGCAGATCGAATTTAAGAAATTTAATATGATTTAGAGCGAGTAGTAGAATTGCGAAACAGTTAACAGAAGTCGAGGTATCCACGAGTTTCTCAGTACACATCCAAATAGGTTCGTGCAGGTCGGTGTGCTTGTGGGAAAAGTTAGCACGAATTGAAACGATTCCGCAGGATTTCCAGTGGATTCTAGAAGTTCGCTCAAATTGAAACCGGTCCTCGTGAGTTGGAACGAATCGAAGAAGGTTAGCGTGACGTTCACGCGCGGTATGACGAGCACTGGAGCGAGTCCAAGTGATTTACAGCGGGATAACGCGAGTGCCAGTGAGTTCGAGTAAATTAGAATCTGTCTAGACCTTGTGCCATCCAACCTTTTTTCGCTAACAATCCTTCAGTTTATAAAAAGGATAATCCTCGATGTCAATCAATGATATTCCAAGTTCCATCTGAAATATCTATCGGTAATTCTCGAACGAAACCAAAAAAAAAAAAAAAAAAAGAAAAAAAAAGGAAAAAGAACAAAAATAGATATGCTGATACCAATCGTTCGATCGTTGAAATCAGCGAAACTGCATCTCGAACACGTTCATTTCTCAAGCCGTTCGATTTTTCGCGCACAAGGTACCGAAGCATACACGAAGAATGCTTCGGCTGGTCTTTTGAACGCTTATTCCAGAACGCTTGCGTTATCCTCTAAGGTGGGTGGTGGCAATGGTGACGGTGCAGAGTACGGGGATGGAAGGGTGACGGTATGGGTGGTCAGGGTGGCGGCGTGGGTGGTCAGGATGGCGCGAGGGGTGCTCGAGGTTCGCGGTACGGTGCAGAGGGTTGAAACGAAGGGTGAAGAGCGAGAGAAACGCTGGAGGAGGGGACCGAGCGAGGGGAGGGGGCACGGTGTGAGCGCAACACGATGCTATAAGGGCGGGTACGCAGCGAAGTCTCCGCAGTGAGCGCCGCGACGCCTTCGGAGACGTATCGTATGAGACGGTCGATTGGTGATCGCCGGTAACACGAGGCGGTCTCAGCTATTTCTCAAGGACGATTGTGCTGTGTTTTTGTGCTTAATTTTTGGTTCTGTCAGACCCGAAGAGCAGATTTCACGGGAAACTGGGAGATTTCTACGAACGAAGACGAGCACCTGCGATTTGGTTTCGCATCGATAACGAAAAGCAGAAACGATTTGGCCGGGACACACGGCGGGTTTTTGGAGCTGGAGGATGCCCAGGCTGCTCCTAAACAGTGATAGGTATGTGTGAATTCTGTATTGATGATTGTAATTAGCAACGGGGAAATTAAAAATCAAGCGTACGTTATTAGCAATAGCAATCGGTGATTAACGAAGGTTGTTGTTAGGTTATTATTTCGTTTAGTTTCTCTAATTTTTCAACGCTACTGCGATATTATTCTCGTCTGAATTTATCTCGATTGAATACAATTACAATCAGTCATTTGTGCGTCAATTAACTCTCTGTACGTCAATTAAGCTTCTATGTAATTTGAAAATTCGATTTCGTATTAAAAAAGAAATGGATCGATGTGTCGATAAAGTATGTATACCGGATTTAAATGTTCGTTTAGTTAGTTTAATTGGAAGCGGCGTTAAAAAATAATTCGTCTGGACCTCGCTCGAACGATACCATCAAGTAGATCGTGTCAAGTAGAATAGGACATTGCAGTCAGACCGGGCGTACTTCACCCAGTTTCGTCTCCTATAAATTCGATCCAACGTCTTATTTATTTTGTTCACTCGTGTGTTAACGGGAACGATCGACGTTCGAGACTCGACGATAGATGTGGCATCCAGCGAGGTTCCGCCTCTGCTTCGCCCTCTTGGTTATCGCTAAAAAGCGACGGACCACGTCGTTCCCCGGCGCGATAACAATGACTCGACGTTTGTTAAAGAGCTCGGTAGTAATTTCACGTCGAAGAAAAATGGTGCTGCCGTTGCCTCGGTCGTTCGTCATGATACGACCAAGTTCACCGGCGGAGAACAAGAGGCCGACGCACGGGAAATTGAAACGATGCCCGGTCTCTCGTAGGATGATCGGCAATATCTCACGCGATGGAACGTGACGCGGCGTTGCACGAGGTTTTTGCAGGTGACAGAGGAAAATTATTCGCAGTCACGTGCCGATATTATCGTCTGGTGGTCGGATACGTAAATGGTATGTGTCTCTGGCGTTCCAAGAAAAGTAATTGCATAGCCATGTTTTTAAGATATAAAGAAATACTCCCTTCGATTTCATGTTTGCGTAATTTTAAGAATGTCTCGGAAACTTTAGCTTTAACTGCGATACGTTACGATTCGATTTGGATTCTTTTATGTCGGTTTGGAGTTTATGAGGTGAGTTTAAGTTATGGGAACATCAGTTTTTGTAGGAACTCGAATAATGGAGCGGTGTGTTCAATAAAGTCGTTAGGTAAACTATCCGAATAATCATTGATCGAAGCATCGTTCTTTTTTCGTACATAAAGACCCGCACTTTCTAAAGAATAAATAGCGTAAACTTTCCTCGCTATAGCTTTACGCGAAAAATATACGCGACGTGAAAGACTTAATAGGAAGTCAGTTTCCTCGCAGGATGTACCACTGTAAACAGAGAAGAGATGCACACCAGCCATTTGACTTTCAAAGTGCATTTCGCGAGGGAAATATTAATAGAACGACTCGTAGCCGAGTTAAAATTCAGTTAGGGAAAGTTTTTGAAACTTACATGTTAGGGAGAACATTTTTCTACCGATACCCCGATTCCCTGGAGCGTACGTTCGCTTTTTTCCTTTCACCCTTTTTCCACGGCAAAAACTTTCCTAACCCGTCAAACGCCGAATCATTGCCCGACTCAAGGTTTTCAATCCCTGATTGCCGATTCAGGATTACACGGTGTTAATGTCGGCTCATCGAATCGAACATTACGCGATCCATTCGCGCGTAACCGCAAAAAACTGGCATCGATTTTTCTTTCGTTCCGGAAAATTAGATTCTCGTTACGTTCGTGACTATTATTCTCGTTTGAATCTCCGATGATGGGCACAAACCCGTTTCTTGCAAATACGAAGATCGTATAAAATCGCTTTGATTGCTATTTTTATGCGGGTATTTTCATAGAGACAAAGAAAAAGAAACGAATCGGCCTTGGAAAATCGGAAGATAAATAATGCGGCTGGCGAATCTGAATCGTGTGAAACATTTGACGATTGAACGCGAGCATGCGAAAATTTCGAAACTCGTGCTGTTGCCTCTTCGCGCTCTCTCAATATTCCATTATTCAATTATTATTCAGTTCCAGTGGAGAGCCAATTAGTCAAGTTAGACGCCGCAGACTCGGAACGTATTTGACGAGCGCGGGTAAAGTTTGCGAACGATCCGAAGGTCCGTGACCTCCGTTTCAAATATCTCGCTATTTTCCGATTTCCGCCGTTTCGGTGTTCATTTCTAAATCTCTACGAATTCGTGAATGCAATTCTGTCATATATTAAGCAATTCGTGTTACGCAATTCTTTAATCATAATCTAGCTCATCCTCGGTATTCAGAAATCAGAACTGGCTTCTGTTTCAACTATATTCGAGAGTTATGTTGGAAAAAGAGAATTAGATTTTATCGAACCGACTTTGTTCTACGATAATTGCCGGGACGATCGAGAATCTCGACATGCTGCAAAAATTTATGAAAACTATCTTGCTGAAAATTTATGATAACTATCTTTCAATAATATATTATGGAAATTTACTACGTACGTGGAATAATATATTAGCGAAACGTAGAAACCACGCTATCGCTTGTCATCATTTGTTAAATTTGACCACTATTGTTGCGTATCGCGTATCGTTTTGCGGAATAATTGTCATTATTACGGTTCAACATGCACGAGATTTATTTCTTTGATCAGAATGCTCGATAAAACCTACTCCTTGACCCAGTTGTTGGGGACATAAATAAAGTAATGTATTTTTTTTCTTTTTTCGTTTTGACGGGGAAGATTCGTGAAAGAGAGCAGAACAGACCGTTGAGATATCGAAAGAACAGAGAAGGCAGAGTGGGAAAGGGTGCAAAGGAGAGGCGGAAGCGTGAGGATTTATATATTGAGAGCACGAAGTAAAAAGGGGATGAGACATAGAGAAAAATGAAGACAAAAGAAAGTAGAAAGATGACAGGAGAAAGGAGATGGCGAGAAATCATGTTCAACACGTGTTACTCTTATCACGTTCATTTTAAAACACAGAGCTCTCGCCGTTCTTTTGACGAGAAGCGTAATAAGAACGAAAGGCTTGGGATACTCCTCGCGAGTTTCATCCGAATGTTACTCGTTAATACGAACTTCCTGTATCCTACGTGTTCTTTCGAGGGGATTCTATTTTTCTTCTCTTTTGCTCTTGTAAACGTTTCGAATTATCCAGCGATATTTCGTCCCAGGCTTTTGGCATTAAATATAAAAAGATGTGTCGATGTTGTACCGTGTCACGTTTTTATTCGTTCTCCCTTTTATCGTAATTATGTAAAATACGAAACGAAAGAGCATGTGTTGGTATATCGGAGAAATCTGCGTGATATATTTTCTTAGAAGGTATTACATTATATTTTACCGTGTACACTAAAGAGGCAGAATTGTTTTGGTATTATGAAATAATGGAGCAATCTTGTGCTTCACAATGGCCATCGTTGAGAAAAGACGGAATATCGCATAATGAATAACAAAATTGTAAATATTAGAACAAACAATTGAAACGCAAGGAAAGGAGGACATTCAACCGAGAAGAATTAAATTGTAGGTTCTTCAACGTAGAAGCGTGTTTGTTAATAATTCCAGCAATTTCTATTCCAAGAAGAGACAATATTTAAACCAAGTCATCGTAACGACACAGAGAATCATAATACGATATTTTGTGGCTTTCCTTTATCGAGAAACCCATCATCCACGGGCGAAACTCATACCAACTATTATTATCCGCGATATCAATGAAACAACGACCAAGATATTTCATATACTTTCATCTTCTGCTGTTGGCAGGGGCGTGCCTTCGTCGAGCAGTAGATATTCGATCTAAGAACAAATCAGAAAAACACAAGCGTGGTGGAGGAAGCGATGACGAAGAGAAAAGGGGTTTGTATATCGAGACAGCGGAAGATGAGGGCATAAGAAAAGAGGGTGAGAAAGCGTGCTCAACACGTGTTTCTCTTATCGCGTTCATTTCGAAGCGTGGAGTGCGACCCCTCTGATACCATCACGGCCTGTACTCGTCGCAGAAACAGCGGCAGCATCGCGAGCACACACCAGGGCCTGATTTATTTCTCTCTTCAATAATTCTCTTTTATTTTCTTGCTTGCCCACCGTTGCTTGGCCCGCAGCTACCTTTTGATCTATCGCTCTCTCCCCCGCGACGTCGATTCATTTTTATTTACGAGCCGATGCCCTCTACTCCATTCTACGTTCTACGTTTCTTCCTCTTTTTTTTTCATGCGCTTCTCTTTTCCTCTTCTTCAACCCACTATTGGAATCATTATCGACGTATCGGGTATCGCGACACACGCGACCATCCTTTTGCAATCGAATCAAAGCAACTCATCTTCTCGATGAATTTACTCCTCGTTATTTTTCGTTTTTTAATTAGATCGTCCTGGGCTCAAGTTGCTTTTAGACCTGAAGCTTCTTTGATGGAAATGGAAACTGCGAAACTCGCGAATAGATACAGAGATAAGTCGGCTACCTCTGTTCTCAACGTTCTGTTCTCTAGTTGAATTTCACTTTATGTTGAAACGTACATATACAGCGAGAGTTAAACGGGGTTACTTTGAAGGCACGAAATTTATTCGAGAATTCCTAAAAGTATGTTGCATCGATTGAAGATTGATTGAAAAGGTATAAAGTATGATGCGCTATGGAATACCAACTAATAGCAAAAGATATAACTAAACTTGTAGATAAGTTATTTTTGTAGGGCTTACGCTCACTTCCGACTCTCGCTGTATTTTATCCTAAATTTCGATATCTACGATCAAATTAATAGCCAAGTCATTTATTTTTTATTAACCATTTCCCTTAGATACGATTAAAATAGATAAAATATACAAAAGTGTTAAAATCGTAACGCGTTTACCAATCCACAAATAAATTTAGAAACAATTTTTCTTATTTCAAGGGTATTAATCCGTTACGTGATATCTGATCAAACATAGAAATCGTTGCGTTTGTTGAGAACCGAACTCGTTACTATCCTGAATAAGTCGTGCTTTGGTATACAAGGGATTCCGGAAGGTGGCCAACAAAACGAGATTTCAAAAGATTTGTTTGCAATTGATGCGCGACTCGTATTGATTATTAAGAAAAACAGACTGTCGGTCATGAACAGGGTGATGGGAACAACGCGATGTTTCCGACACGAAGGAAATATTTGTCGAAGCAAATTCGTCCGTGTCGAATCAGCAGACTGTAATTGGATTTAATTGCCGCGCCAATTCTGCTAAAGTACGAGCTTTATCATTAATTGTCCGACCCGGTAATTAAGTTATACGCGCCAGATGCAAGGCCAAAGAAAGAGAGCAAAGGCGAAAAACAGAGTAAGCTTTTTATTGTTCAATTACAATCTGGTCTCGCGCGAGCCGATGAATACCACTACATCACCCACGTTATATCAAACGTTTATCCCATAGTTTTCAAGATCGAGCTATCGGTCGAAAATCGTCCGCATGCAGGGAATCTATTTTCGCGTCCACGGGATCAGAACTCGCGATACGCTGTTTATGGGGTTTTTATTGCATCGTCGAAACGAGAATCGAACTCGCCCATCGACGAAGAAGCATCTCGTAATCGATTCGATTTTGCACGAACGAAAAAAAATGTGTTACAAGCGCACACATAGACAGAGGGCAGCGATAGGATGGAGGAGTGAGGAAGATCGAGATCGATGCGGGAAATGTTGCCGAAATTCGAGGTGCGGGAACAACGTGCATTCCCCCGTTTATTTTTATTCAATATAACCACCCGTTGGCGACGATATTCGAATCAGGCACGAGCGATCTCTTGAACCCTGTTAAAAATGGCGTGCGCGTTAAAACGAGCAAATAGAAATAAAGGGCAGACAGCTGGTACAACAAAAATGGTGGCTCGTAAAGAGTCGACGATTTAGGATCGTGGCTCTATTTCGATCAACGACGGTCGAATCGAAACCGAACCATGCATATCGTAATGCTTTTCCGGCCGAAGTGGTGCACATCGTGTTCCGTGTTCAGCGACGTGTTCCCGTCGCACCGGGTGAAAAAGTCGCGTAAAATTTCGACCGACTAGGCGAACAATTCCGCTACGTTCAGAACTTCATCAATTCGCGGATTAAACAATGAACGAGATGAAACCCGACGGAGTTTTCTGCCTGTTGGACGCTGCAAGAGCTTTGATCGCCTTTTTTCTTTTTAATTTTTTGTAAATTTCTTTTTTTTTTTTTGCCTCTCTGAAGACTGGAGCCCGTTAAATCGACCGAATTTTTCCACGTTGATTTCGCTCTTAATTACGTGCGTACGCTCTCTAGTCCATCTACATGTTCTACACCGTTATACTATGTCGTGTTGAAATGTTTCCAGAGTAGAATCTCTCGATGGTTCGATACCAGCGAGGGGGTGTTATTAAAAGAATATTCAAGGCGACACGTGGACAGGAGACGCGGAAATAACAGCTGTGAGACATCTGGCATCTGGCATTTCGTTGCTGAACGGTTGAAAGAATCTTTCTCTTGTAGCGATTGCCTCCTCGTCGATGCGTTTTACGTCCGAATGAATTCTCTTTATTATTACTTGGTTTGCCAGGTAAAACCGGTATCTGAAATTGAATAAAATTAAACGCGTTTAAAAACGATTCTCTGTTTGTATACGACGAATATCGGGAAATAAATTTTTCAAGAGATATCTAATTCAATTGGGTAGATTCAGTCGGAAGAAATGTAACAAATTAAAAATGTAGAATGGCAGACGCGAGCAGTTCGTTCGTGTTTGTTAGAATCTTCCCTGGCTTAAACGATGTCACGTGTTTGCGGTGACGTTAATTTTTCCTGTGGAAAATATGACGAGAGAGGGCAAATACAGGCCGCTTGAGAATTTCAAACTCTGCAAATCGTGAAACATTACGCTGAACGATGAAATTTCTTTTTGCATAAACCGTCGGTGAAATTCATAAATTATAAATTTTAATCGTTCGAACGTTTCATGGTGAATGAGATTCGTCTTCTCTGCCTTCGTCTCTGCCACGGGCGAATAACGATACTTGTTTGCATAAAATATTCATTAGTCATGGGGCTAGCGGTTGGAAACATTTTGATAACAATGCGAGCGATTATCGAGCTTCAAATGGAAACTCGCGAAGATCCTGATTCTTTATAAGATGCTTGTTAAGATGTATCGAAAATTTGTGAAACTTTTTCATATAATAAAACGCGTATCGTCTCTCGAATGCGGTATATTTCATACTTTCAGGTTTGGATAATATTCTCATGAAGAAACGGGCTAAAAAGTTAGTTTATTAAAGCATCATTTTCTAATAAGCTTGTTTATTAAAGTTCCATAAGATTAAGCTCCTGTAAAGTTTGTTCGTTAAAGCGTGACTTACTCGAAACCGAAACTACTTTGCTACGGACGACAAGACACCGATCTATTTAGCCGTTCCTCCGTGTTTCGTAACTTTTTTAATATGACATCGTAATTAAACATTATTCCACTATGAAAAGTACTATACATGTTCTATATTATTATTACTCGTAGAAACGTCATTTAGTTAGCTATTCATGATTACACGATCAGGGTACAATTACAGCGGTAATTAACATCCAAATATCCATCACACTCGATGTTGTTCTATGTAAGTAGAATAGGCCAGTCATTTATCAGCCATTCTCATCGTACGTCTGTTACCGATTTCTCAATTATTTATGCCGCTTCAAAAAGTGAACGTGGCACTAAAAATTAATCAGTTTTGTGTCGTTAATGCCGTAAGACATTTACAAACCACAAAAATTTATAATTTTTCATCGAATATAAAATCACACTTTCCACTTGTTTTCGTGACGTAACAAGTTTTTCATCTTACAAACGCGTTACTGGAAAATGTCAACCGACGCTTCACAGAAGAAGGCAGGAACGCAGCATAGTTCAAAACCGTTGGTCGTACGAGTACACGAATATATATATATATAGACAATCGTCGACGGAAAATATGATTATGCGACATCAGCTGACAAGTGAGGTATGCATCGTCTTGCGACGAACAACGCCTTATCGATTCTTACCCAGTTTCTGGGTACAGCGTGCTTAAGGGTAGCTCGCGACGTCACGTATCCAATAATTCTCCAGGGCTTTCGAAACATACGGTCCATCGCGAGCAACTTCTGTCCCTCCTGTAAATCACATTAAGCCCTCGCAGTCCTATGACCGCACGTTACTAGACGATATATCAATAGAAGGCGCGTGGTTACAGAGGCAAATTTCTCTTTCGAACTGTCCGCATTTCGAAACGCGTCTAAGTGGACGTAATACTCCGTCAAAATCTTTATGAATGGCTTGATTCACGCTCTTCAAATCTGCAAACGATAGGACCACGACTGGTAACGAGAAAACGATATAATTTCCCCGACTCTCGAGCGTGGTAGACGAGACAGTAATAATCCTGGAGAGTAAGACAGAGATAGACAGATAGATAGATAGAGAGAGAGAGCGAGGGAGCGTGAAAAAGGGTAAAGGATGAATTCAAGAGACAGCAGAGCGGTATTGGCTCGAAATATCTCTCGTCTCTGCCACTTTTCCAACTCCGACGCGTGCATTCTTGATATACGAGCGAACTGTCCTCGATTTTCTCGAGTGCATTCCTCAGATCGGAAAGCCGATAGCGTGTCGATAAATTACACCGGCAGATTCCCCGACCGATTTTTATTTATTCATCGTGGCAATGGGCTACCCTAGCCTTGCCTGACCGACATACATGGGAACCGTGTGGACGATGGGGAAACTCCGGCTTTGCCTTATGGACCGACCATGTACGTGCACAGGGCGAGGGGCAAGATCGTAGAGAGAGAAACGAAAGAAAGAGGCAGAGTGGAGGGAATTACGGGGCGAAGTAAACTTCTCTCGCGTCAAGTCTGATAAGGATGAAGCGGCTTCGACGCTGTCGCCGGAAAAATACGGGATCAACCGTGTCGATGGTGTAGTGTACGTGCACGTGGCCATTGTTCCTATTTTGGGACCTGTGAAATTTTCACGCTACTGCTTTTAACTCCTTCGTATCCGTGAACAAGACACTTCTAGATGCAATTTCCTCTATAAATTCGTAAATATCGTGAGGTATCACGTTTGCGTATGTGAAACAACTAATCGTATTGAACGTAAGTTATATACAATGGCTGGCGGAAGTATTTCAACGCTTGTAGAAACTTTTTATCAGTGTATTGCATACGCTGTACGAAATTTTTAATATTAACGTTGTAACAAGACACGACCACCATAATTTCATTGGTAAAATTTGAAGCCAATCACGATAGTCCTGTCTCATTAGAGTGCTGGTGAAATTTTAGGAGGATTCGTGTAACACATATAGTATGCTTCATGGTAGGTGTTCGAGTACTTTTACAAGCCATTGTTAAAATTAATGAGTTGTAATCTTGCATGAATTACTAAAATTACAACGTTTCACATGATTCTTTGATAGCAACTATGGCACGATCCCTGAACGATCCTATAATAGGAACTCTGGCAACTCACGAGCGGCTCTAGCTTCTCAATCATATATGCAATACGTTTTTACCACGTACAACTAAGTCTCTACATAGATCTATGCATCTCAATTTTCAATGAATACCATAGCCTAAGCATCTGACACATTTCTTTTAGTTTGCTCGTATCTTATCTTACACTTCACCCTTTACGCTTATCATTTACTCTACAGATATGTTTGATTTTTGGAAACAAATTCTCCTTTATCTTTCCTTATGCCAATTAATATGTAGCGACACTCGGCAACAATGTATATCGCCGAAGCGAAGTGCCTAATGAGCCATCAATATCCCAAGGGTCCTTTCGTCGAATGTTCGAAAAGAAGGCGTGCGTGGCAACGGTCGCGGACGCCTAACAAACGCGTGGATAGTGGGAATACTGAGGGGCGACAAAAAGAAAAGAATCGAATCCGATCGACAGTTAGGTTCGAACCAGGAAGCGATAAAATCGAGTTGTAATCGGACAGCGAGATCGACTAGCGAAACCGAAAGCGATACACGACGCGATCAAAAGAAGACACTTGTTAATAAATATATTGTTGATCTAAACACCGAGTGATTATTTAACGCAGTATACCCAATAACACCTCAAATATTTAGCCTTAATCCTCGACAAGCGGAGACTAGATCATATACTGCCAGGAATATTTTACTATGTACGGATGAAACGTAAAGTCGACTGAATGTGGTAATAAAATTTACTTAGAAAATAAAATCTTCGTATAAAGATCATAAAAGAAAGTCTTGATGAGTACCTCTGTTTCCGTGTAAAAAAATAGAAGATGTGATTTATCGCGTTCTTGCCTGCACTGTTCACATAAATGTAACGGAAAGTAACGAGTATAAAATTAGCCTTCTTTATTCGAGGGTTAAATATTGAAAGATATAATGAAGTATCTTGTTCATAGCGTTGTACGAAGAAAATTACGTCGCGAGATACCTGATCCCCGTGACTGCATAGATGACGAATGAACGTTCGAAGAGATGGAATAGATGAAATGTGGTGGCGATCGAGGGAAATGGATCACGGATATTGCTGGTGCAGTACGCGGCTGAGAATCGGTTTAAAGGATAAGTAAAATAGGGCGTAAAATTTTACGTAACGACGGTTTCGTAGCTTCTTTCTTTATAGCTGCGTAACGAAGCACGGAACGGGCAAGTTAGAACGATTCTTCTGATTCGAATCGTACCGCGTTGCGGCCGTGCATTTTATCTCGGCCGTATTTTTCTACGGTTTCACTTTTAAGCGCGATCGTCGCCGCGATATTACGGCGCTCGGTCGTGATTGAAAGAACGATAGAGCAGCAGGATTGTTTTTAGTGCATCCGCCGGGGGTCACCGAAGGGAATTTATGAGGTGATTTTAGAATCCGAAATGGGTTGTAAATCTTCTTTAAGTGAGAATGGTGAGATATTGAAGAGAAAAAGGGCTGAACGGGTTAATCTGTTTGTACGACGTAGTCAGAGCTTCTTGATACCCTTTTGCTTCTCACGTATGACGCTATTAAGCTTAACATTATCAAGTAATAAGTAGCACGCAAAATGTCGTGCTTTGTACTTTGGTAGTAAACATGTTATCGACTGGTGTTAAGGAATCGTACTGAATGCTTCATGGGTCGCTGTGATAAACCAGGCTTCTCGTATAAACTACAAGGCACTTGAAAACTTTATTCGCCTTTTAGTAGTGGTATTTTAACTGTTCGATATATATAAAACAGAGGGGAAATTCGATTTATTATATTATATGCTGGTCTCGTGATAAACTTTCCACGTTGTCGTTAAACGAGAAACAAGAGAAAAAGTATGATTATCATCCAAGTGGAAAAGCCTATAGCGGAAATTCCGAAAATTCAATTGTTTAGACGAACCGCAAGCTAAACGAAACAACCACGTTCCATCCCTACGTTGAACGGGTCCCGAGGAAATTTGTAAACACGAATAATCGAGCCCGCTTAAGCGCGCTGCGATACTCGATGTGTTACACGTTTTAACAGTGCATTAACTACCGAGAGGGGGCGGCGTGGTCGATGGGAAACATTGGGTGCGAACGCGTGCTAACGCAAACGCGTTGATTAATCTTCCCTCATTCGTTGGGCCGCGACGCGTTACTCTTTCACGGCTAAATGAAAAATCCACACGCCTTCAACAATGGCTCATCCTGACGGACACCTTTGAGTCGCCCACACTTCTCGTTCTCGTCAAAGAAAAATCCTCCGTGACATTGTTACGCATTTAGTAGAGCAATAAAATATACGACATTTCTACTGAAATTTGAAATTCGAGTAAAAGAAGTTGTAATGTAATATGTATAAAGAAAGCGATCGTGTCAAAGTGTACAAGTTATTGGAATTTAATATAAAGAATAACGAAGAAACAATACGGAGCACATAATGGTTCAAGAACAAAAAGCTCTTCTGTCTTTCACGGTATGTTATTTGTAGACTTTCTTAGTCGATTAGTCAGTCAGAGTACGATTTTTGCCTTAACCAAAGACTCAAGGTTTTCATGTCAGGTATCGTAGAATTTGTAGAATCGAGAGTTATAAATGCGCACCATATCCTTGAAGAAGATACGTTCTGACGTTTCTCCAGAATTGTAGCTAGTTTCATCGTCATGGAGTCGATTGACTTTGGCACATGTATCTATGATCAGTATCGGTCAATCGATCGCCTGAAGATGAAGTCACCTGGAATGTTCGCGAAACGTATCTTCGTATCTTCCTGGTATCACAACGTATTTTCCTGAGAGATAGGTATGGCTCACACTGGAAGAAACCACGATTATGAAGATTATAATATATACAATTTATATATTTAATTTCCTGGTAGCAAAGCTACCTGCGGTACAGGTGAAACTTTCTTCAAAAACACGCATCATTCAACTCACATCTGAAAGTTTCGATCTTAACAATTCTGCAATTTCTGCTCCACATATTCCGAATGTCGTTCGAGAGTTACTCGTCAAAATCGCGTGTTACCGTTTGTTCGCAATAATCTACGATCTTACGACACAGTAACGTAATTACAAGCAGTTTATTATAGTGTACGATATCATCGTAAAGATGATCGTGTGGGTTTCGTCGACCGACCGCATAATTAATTTTCTTCTACGCGAGAAAAAGACCTTAACAGGTCATATCGCATAAAATATAGCTTTTCTATTGCCAGTTCTTTCTCTCTGCCTCTTGGTGTGTTATAGAATATCCTGGTTGGAGTAGTTTAAAATATCATGGCTGTACGCGGAAGCTCCCCCCCTGGCAAATTCTTCCGAACGCATTTTTGCCGGAAGTAAAAAGAGAAGGGTCCCGGATGGAGGGAGAACGAACGGGTTCCTGGTGAAGCTATCGGTATTCTAATTACTCGCAGCACGAAAACAGCTAGCAGGAAGTCGGAACGCGTAATTACAGTCGGGGACGGCGCCTTATTAAGGTATCTCATTTTCTTCGAGGCTGCCGGAGGTGGGAGGAGGGGCGGGGGTTTCCACCGACTGGTCGATGGCTTCTCCGTACTTCTTCATCGAGTTTTATCCAATAAAGCCCGCGCGTTGATCTTCGTCGTTGGAAAATACGATCCACCGAGCTCGGTCACGAGCGAACAGCCACGATGGTCAACATCGATGGCTAATACCGTGAGCAAAAAGCACCCTTTCCGGCTTAGTTAGTTTCTCCTGGCTGGTAGAGAGAACACGAGCTCGTTGGAAACGAGCGAAGACACTTGGCAATTGAATTAGGTCGGACGTGAACTGCAAGATCCTTGTTAACAATGAAGCGAAATTTCGCGATACGTTCGAACGCGTCTGCCACAAGGAAAATCCAGTTTCCGTTGGGTTAGATGCACAGTCGCTTTTACGCGGGAAGTTACGATTCGGCGAGATTGACGCGCGGCTTACAGGCCACACAGTGGTCAATGCATTAATGTAGGAAACCGCGAGACTTCATGATTTTCATAGTCGACGATGATAATTAGTTTCAATTTAGTTCAGAGCGCGGCGAACAGTTGCCGTCGTGCGACTATCATCGCTCTGAATTAGACGAGCCGCGGCGACTTTAATACGCGAAACGATAATCACGGATAATTCTGTCAAATGGAAATTATCACTCAGGAAAATCAGGGGAGCGAATTAGCACTAAAAGCGACGGATCTTTTAAACGGCTGACGTGATTACCCAGCGAACCGCTCACGGTGCACACAGATTTCTCAGATCGCAGTTTCGATCTCGCTCCTCGATCTCGCTCCTCGATCTCGCTTCTCGATCTACTCCCCCTCGATTCAAATCCCGCGTTGGATTCGACTTTTAGTTTTGTGCAACTTCATCACCGAGATTCCAGGCTTTAATGACAGAACTTTACTCGTCATTTGCTTTTCGACGCACGCCGAGTACGTTGGCTTTTACTCTCGGTAGAGAATTTAAAGGCAATCCCCTTCTCGCCTATACTACATCGTACACCGACATCTACAAGCTTTTGAGGGTAACACAGCCGCACAGATCAAGGGAGTATAAGGACGAGACTGTGCTGGCTTGTGGGCGTTTCAGGCTTACATCAACGCTGATTAATTTTGGAAGATTAGCAAACGATCTGTTCTCTCTCTCTCTCTCTTTCTCTCTTTTTCTCTTACTAGTATTAAAGAGAAACAGTGGAATGGTGTACGAATCAGCAGTGTGTCGGTATCGAATCGCGTTAATTAGCCAACGCCTGTTAGAAGAGAAAGAAGTAGAAAGAGAATGAAGTAGAAAGAGAATGAAGGGAAAGGTTGTGACACACGAGGGACTCGAGAATCTTTCAGCAATCTGCGAAACATTGTGAAGTCTCGCGGATTGGCTGAGAGTTTAACATGCTTTCAACCTAAAGTTACATACATTCGCGATTAAAAGGAAAGTACTTTCGAGTTGCAAGAACAGTTGCGAGCCTCTGAAAACGGCGCGCTTTCTTGGCACGTTCTCATACGCGGGCTTTCATGCGAACGTTACGACTATTGCAGTCTGGGGAGTTTCGAGCGAGAATTAGCTCGGCGCGATTAAGCTTACGCCCTCGGATCGAGATAATCGTTAGCGCCAAGTGATTTAGATACGGCTACGGTCGCCATGGAAAACTTTGTATGTATCCCCGGCGCCGTTCTTAATCCTAACGGCTCTATTATGGGAAGACAATAGACGCGTGCTGCGATTTCTTTTAAATAAGATTATAGCGAAGAGAAGATTAATATCTGCTATGGTTAAGAATTTTATGATCCGTTTTAATCGTACCGTTGGCCATCCCATTAAGAATCAAGCGATAAAGTAACGCTTAAAAATTATGTAAATGAAATATTATTAAAAAACTTAAAGCAACTAACATATTCTTTTGCAAAGGTATGTGAGTGTAAAGGTATATAAATAACGTAAAAAAAAAGATTTTTAACAAACGTTTGGTATTTCCGTTTAGAAGCATAGTGTTAGAAAGCAGAAGCTAATAACGTAAATAAATTGAAGAAAAAGCTGCAAATAAAACGTTAACGCAATATTGATCCTTTATAGGTCAATCGTATAATGTGTAGTATTGGTAATTGTCATATTTTCAAAGGATCATTTGTGCCAGGCAAAATGAATGGATTGGAAAGAATTTAACAATGAATATATTGTTTCAACAGCAAATAACACAGGTTTAATGTAATTTATTTGTGGAGGTATGATTTATTTAATGGTAATCTGTGTTTGAGTATTTGTAGCGTGTGTTGGAAAGGGTGTGTCTGCTTTATCTTTACGTACCATGATTGATGAAAAATTTCTAGAAAAATAGTGATGCGAGTAGACGCGAAGTAGATATAAAGTTCATAGTGGTGAATGATGAACTGTGGAGTGACTTGTGCAATAAAATTATAAAGCTGGATCATGCAATCTGACGAATTAGGATATGCGTTTTAAATGGCTCGAAGTAAGTTTAATTTTTTAGTTGGTTTAATGGATGGTTTTATTGCTGTTACGTGCGTTGGTAAAACGGTTTAGGAATTTATGGGAAAATATGTGTGTTTTGGAGAGTAAGGGGTTAAGAAGCTCGTAAATTTGAATCAGAGTTTGGGAACTGTAGAGTAATTTCTCTTTGCTAATTAAATTATGCTGGTCTTCTGTAACTCGATTTCTAATTAATCGTAGAGAAAAATCATATTTGACTCCAATTTCTCTTCGATTGTTTGTTAGCATAATAAAATAGTATGATAGACCCGTAACAAGTAAGCAAACGTAAAATTTAACACTTTCAGAGCGAATGTTTCTTTTAATAACGAAACCGATAATATAATGCTATAGATTATAGTATACTCAAATTAAAAAAGGGGAAAGAGTTACGTGTAATTTTTATATTTATGATGAATCGTATAATTCAATATGTTTCATATCCTGGAATTCATCGTTAGCCTTACTAGGATTAAAAACATAGATGCACGATTTCACGAACCTAAAACTAATGCAATCGTTCAAAAGAAATTCACCACTCTTGAAACAGTCTTAGCTCGTCTTAGATTCTTCGCTAGATTCGTCACGTTATAAACGATCACTGTAAACGTCTCGTCTTTCTGTCTAATTGTACAAAGTGAATTATTTAAAATATCTATTGCAATCGCATTTTCTGATTAATCATGCGATTTCTACTACACGATGCACATAGGCACCAGACGAGAGACGAAAGTAATCGGGGATCGATAGAGCCGTGGTGCGATCGGTCTTTGGGGAAATATTTGCAGAGGCAAGGGGTAAGTTCTCGGTTATATAGACGCTGGTGATCTTATTTCTGTCGAAAACTGGACGTACCTTCGGACCGGATGGATTTTGAGTGCATTAAAGATGGAGGCAATATCGGCGATGGGATTATCTTTGGACGGGCGATATCACGAACGAAAATACTCTCGTTGCAGTCGAACGGAGCGAACAGTTCGTCGCAGGACCGTGTCCGAGGATTAAGCGAGAATTACCTTGGATTCCGGATCTCGAATTCCGCCCACTTAATCCTGTTTCTGTCGGTCTACGTATACGCGCGCAACTTGAATGCCATTTTCTTGTTCGTATAATTCTTTGCCGGTTAATCTTAAATCCTCTGTTAATTGCATCGTTGTAAGAGACACTGCGAACGCCACCCTCCATGGAAATTTTCTTATTACCTTTTTCCTTGCTGCGTTTCGAGGAATGAATAACGAGACTCGTGTTTTCTAAAGAGATTGGGGCTCGCGTTGACTTGCTTTAAAATTATTCTTGTGTCATATTCGCGGCGGGCCGAGAGAAAATTAAGTGTCACAAAAACCGCAACAACTTTCAAGATAATAACATAAACTCAAAAATCTCCATTTTTATTTAAAGCGCTTGAAGCAGTTTTTTAAATTGTATGTCGCTCAGCCCTGTTCTTTTCTTATGGTATATAAGACCCGAAATGAATGTATATTTTAATAGGTAGTGTTAAAATATAGATGAGTTTTAAATATAATTTTACTCTCTTTTATATGTTCTACGTTCTTTATGAAAAAAATATCGCAAAAAAAAAGATATCTAAAGAAGTACAAACACGAAGAGGAAGTAAAGAGAATAGCAAAATTAATTATTAGATTATACAATATTTATTTTTTCTAAGAACTTATATTTTTAAAAAACAAGGAAAAGGAATTCACAAAGAAAAAGGTAGTAATTTCCCAAGTGGAATTTCAAGGATCGGACAATTAAGCACGGTTCCGCGGTGCACTCGACGACCACGCCAGCCTGACGGATATTTTTGTTTCCAGGTGAGACTGTGCTGAAACGACACGTGCTCCAGGGATGCGAGAAATCGCCGGCCCATTAGAGTTCCATCCCGTGAGGCAAGCGTTGCCGAGCGGAGCGTAAAACGAAGCGTATCCACCTAGGATTCTTCCAGAAACCATAAGAGAATGCAATCCTCTAGAACGCTGGAGGGATAATAAAACAGCAGAGTATTCCTTAAACGACAAGGCCATGGGAAGAAGCGCGCGGTTCTATCGAAGAACCTTCGAATAAATATGAAGAAAGAGGAGTTCCACGAGATTTCACGAACCGAGAGGAAAACATTGTCTACCGTCGAAGGATCTTCAATTATCACATTTCGGGTGGAACGAGCGTGTTCTCGGTTGTCTTAATCTCGGTTCGATTCATGCAAACCTCGAAACGACGTGAGAATCAAAAGAGTAGCGAGCTGTTGAAACTGGATGTCGTGAACATGGTAAAGATAACCGATCGAACGAGATCGTATCGAGCCTCCTCGTGATCTAGCCAATCGTTTCTCATGAAAATAACCGTTGGAATCGAAGAACGCGGTGAAGCGAACTCAAAGAAACCACGAAGAGTATAGGAAAGTGGCATAAGAACGAGAGTAACCCAGTTCTCGTTGGCTCGTCGGTTTCATTTGGATATCTCGATTCCCTTTATCTTGGTCGATTTCCATTCCTGGCGACGAACGTCCCGTCGTTTCACATTCTCCCACGTCGTGTACATAAAAATATAACGAGCACCGGCACGGCTTATGGGGGACAACGGGGGACCAAGGGTGAAAGGGAAGAGGATAGAGCGAGGCCACGCGATATACTCGCAGTATTGGCCGGTATAATGTCATAAAACCTGCAGAACAGTCCATCTACGTGAGCGGTAAAGCCGTGGACGACGTCCTAACGCTCGGAATTGGTACACTGGGCATTCGTCCCGGACACTTTCGACGGTTGCTTTATAGTATTCCACGCTATAGGCGAGGACTGCTTCTTCAAAGAATCATCGTCCATCTCGACGAATTCTCTCGGTCACTATCGCAACCGGATAAATGTTTTGTAAACAGTTCTCTCGTGTTTTTAGGCCAGACGATTTCTGATAGATCCTTCGTAAAGCGAAGCAAGAACTATTTTATACGAGTGTTACCATCGTTCGTTCGAATAAGGTAGTCAGCGAACTACCAAAGATTTTGAATTTTCCAGACGCTTCACATTTAAAAAGTATACTCGTAATGGAATAAATTCTCTCGTTGCAAAAACTATTGCCCATTCCAGCTTTCAAGTCTTGATGTAAACAGGTCGGCCAAAGATCTTTTAAGAACCATCAAAACTTTTTATACGAAGACAATGCTTAATCTCCAATATTCTTCGTAAAACTATCAACGAGATAAACCAATTTCATAAAAATTCTAAGAGTATCACTGCTTTTATCGTTGTTATGTCCACGTGCAAGTGTTTCCTGCACACTTCACTGCACGATATCTGAGTACGAATCACGAAAAATGGATCAAGTGCACGTGAAATCGTCGAGGTCGACCTCGAGGAGCAATCCGACGAAAATGGCGTGCGAGAAAGCGAGCAGGCGGCTCAGGACGATCTTGGTGAAGGCATCCCGTCTTGGCGTTTCGACGACGGAAGTTGCCAAGCTGCCCAGCGCCAAGAAACTCATCCCGCAGAGAGATCACGGATGGAAGTTGGCGGTGTTCCTCCTGGTGATGTTCGGCGGTGGCGTGATCGTTGCGTTAGCCTGTACGGCGAGGAAAGGCTGTTCGAAGCTGGAGGAGATCGTAAGTAACATTTTCAATGAGTTTCTTCGTCGAAAACGTCTGTTTAAAATTTATCGTTTTGGCTGAATTTCGGAAAACGATATGTAGATCTTTATATGTATATATAGATCAGAGGAAGCTTTCGATATTTTTGGTGAATTAGAATTTTTCGTATTTTTTATCTTAGCGAAGTTTCAAAACTAATGCGTTTTTCAAAAAATTTTCTATGTGGAAGATATTATTATTTAATTGAAAAGTTTATAGAGAAGATTGTTAGATTATATATAAACTTTTTATAAGGAATTATGAAATTAACTTAAATATCAGTGGATAGAATAAATTCAGTATCGAAAAATATTATTATGATTAACGTAGAACTAATTTAAACGTTCGACAGCATAAATTTAACGCAGAGAAATAATAAAAAAAGAGATTCGGTTCGAATGTTTATATTATCTGACCTTGTTTGCGAGTTAAAACTGTTTTACTGTTTCAATAATTCCCGCTGGATAGCGTGCTTGCGTAATTAATTCCATTCAAATATTTACGAGCCATACTTTCATATCTTATGTATGATTCCGATGAATATTTGCAAACGCTCTTTTGATATTGCGTGAATTATATCCCTTCGTAGCGCTCGATAAGAGTAACATATATAAAAATTGTCGACCGATAATTTTTGCTAAAATACGAATTATCTCTGATATATTTCTATCATTCTGAATTTATTCACAGAGAGTCTCTGTGTTTCAACGCTCGTTTCACCTGAATTAGTATCATTTTAATGTTTCTTCAAAAATGTTAAAAAAGAGCAATGGGAAAACTTTCACGAGCAAAAAGAACTAACGAGATAGACCGACTTCTCCTTTCTTTTAAATGAAATGGTATATCTTTTTCGACCTTTTCTTTTTCTATAATGGACCTTCAAACGAATCACTGGACGCACGAGAAGAGGATAATTGAAGACCGTTTTAAATCCCTTTGTTACGAGGCAATGTTATACATACTGATGAGGCGAATTAGGCTCGTACGGTTACACGAGTGCTCGTAAACGAGAAAATGTTGCGCGTATAAGTACGGAGAGATTTGAAAGCACGGTCATGGCAAAAATATGTATAGACTTGAGTACAAAGAGATCTAAAATGGCCGTCGATGATCTGCATTCATAAATCCTTGCATTCGTCTGTGAGAATTCTTTGTCACGCGAAGAAAAGAAAAAAAGAGAACGCATTTAAAATTCACTATTCTTTCTAACCAGTAAAGTCCGTGCTTTATTTCAAATTTATGGAATAAATCTTCCCTCGAATCCTGTCTCTCGGGTGAAAAACATTTTGCATTTGGGAAACTTGAAAACGGCAGTCGCGACAAATAGCCACTCTTCTAAATCTACTCTAATATCTGTTTTCAATCCGCGCTGCAGACAACACCTATACTTTACCGCATCCGACGGAACCACGATGATAAAACTATATTCTCAACTGAACCATCCCGATAGGAAACTAAAGATCCGGATCAAACTCTGTGGGGAGATTTCCATCGATCTGGGGAAATAACGCTTTACGTCTGACTATGGTCGCTTTATTCTACTGTCGCGGTTCAACGTGACACTAACACCACTCCGTTGTGGAAACAGAAGGGGCATGCGATTAAACGTGACCTTTCGCGCGACAACTCATTGGGTTTTCTCCTCTTGGAGCCTAAAACTTTCTGGATAGTGGTTGTCCGACCACAGGAGATAGGACGTGCATGCGCGAGATATCGACTAGAGTGTCTGTGCCAAGAGAGAAAGGAAAAGGGCGAGAAAGTAAAGCGTCGGAACGGCGTGGAGAGAGAAAGCCATCGAACGGAGTGTCTGGCTCGTGTACAAGAAACTAGCATGATGAAGAGAGAGTGAGAGGAAGTGGGAGCGAGACAAAGAGTCAGAGTGAAACGGAGCGAGAGAGAGCCGTGTTAACGATGTTTCGTGTAGAGAGGAGACCGGGCGCTGAAATTACAGATCAAGGGGTTTCTAAACAATTACGCTGTCGGCAGGAGGTCAGACCGAACAGCGTGAGGTTAGAGGTTACGGCTCGCAGGAGCCGAGGCTTGCGGCCTGCGGCTGGTTGCGGACGAGGGTCGAGGCTAACAGGAAGTGCTCTCTCACCGCTGGCCAATGGCCGGGTTGGCTACATCGGCGACTGGCTAGAGGAGCGGAGCACCACTCTCCTATCCTCTGATATTCCCTTGGGCACCGACCGGGTTCCATTGTCCCTTCAGGGCAAAGAGAGATAGATACGTCGAAGCGGGTGAATTTCGGAGGGCGATGGTAAGAGTGGGATGGTTTCAGCGGGTGTGGTACGGCGGTCGAGTGTGTGCTCCGAGGCGAAGGCGAACCTTACCGCGGCTTTCTCCATGGGAAAGCCTGTACACAACGTTACGCGCGGATCGATCGGTCGCAATAACCACAACTTGGAAAGTTCTCTCTCTTTGAATGGTCGGCAGGATTGGTAGCGATTTTCACTGACGCGGCACGAAGCCGGTCTCGTGATCATCGGGGCTAACCGGCTGATTGCCGGTCAGAAACATCGCCTCCGGGCTTCTCCAACCGAAGCTTTCCCTGACGCGTTAGCGAACCGAACCCTTTCAAGGTATTCCCTTTTTCTCCTTCTCTCTACGCTTGTCCGTCTTCCTCGATCCCTCTATTCAACCTTCCTTCCTTTAACCTCCGCTTACGTCACTAAGTTACCTCGTGCTGCTCGTGTTGCACGTGCGAATCTGGTTTCTTGAGCTCGATTCAGGGTCCTTGACGTACTAGTCTACCCATAGACGAGACCAGGAAGCATGACCGAGACCCTTTGATGTCCGCAAGCAGATCGGTCTCCGGGCCATTGCTTATATAAAGCTTGTTAACGCTATCTCGCTACACGGTTGATGGGCGTACATGCATATTCGGTTAGGCGAGCCGAGATATGGAACACCGGCCGAGATGGTGCGTGAAATGTAAAGTAGGACGATCTCTGTTATCGTAGTTGCCCATATCTGAGCAAGTATCTATTCGGAGGAACCAGCGCAAATTTCGTTATTCCTGTATACCACGATTTAACCGATTCTCACCTTAGTATCATCTATCAAAACTGATATACGGAAGAAATTAGAAAGAAGATAGACGAGAAGTGAGAATCCCACAATCGTTATCAAAATTCCATAAATTAACCGACTTCCGCTTCATCATCATCTATCAGAAATATAATAAAGATATAAAACCCAAGGAGCTAAAAATGTAAGAAAAGGAACAGCATTACGGAGATATGGAAGAATGTACGATGTCGAAAGGTACAAAAATTGCCACGATCTAGAAGCCAAAGGAAAAGGAAGAAGGAAGTAATCGAGAAATACGAGGGCAATGAAACAATAGACAGGGTAAAACTGGACTGGCCGCGTTTCCACTGGCGATTCCACGTTGAAAATCCACGTCTACGCCGTCAAATCCCATCACGGGGACGGCATAAATTTCTCTGGCGGCTGAAACCAACCTCCCTTTTCATTCCCTGGCTCGCCTGGCCCTATAGATACCTCCTCGCAATGTCATGACTCGCTTGCGTTCCCGCAACCGTGTCACACGAAGCAGAGAGCGGACATTTATGATTCCGTTCGTTCCTCATCATGCGTGGAGAACGCGCCTGGCTACCGTTCCACACTCTGCACACACGTACGCGTAGACACGGGTATACATTCACGGGCATGTAGCACAAGCTTGCGTGAACGCACGGCTCGTTGTATATAGGGTGTTTTTCGAAATTCTAGTCACGCTGACTCGATTGCAATAATTTCTAGAAATTGAAGCCACGAAACAAAATCGCGTTCGTCCCAGTGTCCCGAGGGAAGAGCGGATAGGTGTATATATTTTTTTAATTGGACCTGGTCGAGCGAAAAATTTGCAACGCGAATACCGTGGCTGAGTATCGCCGTCAAACGAGAGAACACTGTAAGCATTAGTTCGAAAAGTTTAATTTTGTGAAAAGGCTGGCTCGAATAAGTGGTGTCCGCGATGTGATTGGTAAATCTTTCGCCATTGGAACTGAATATAGCACGCAATCGATTTTTTATAGTATGTTACGAATGCGCGACAATGGTTTTAATCGTCGTTCTGGTCGCTTTTTTCTCTATTTTTCATGCGTGAGTTCTTTTATCACTTTGAAATTTGTCCAAAAGGTCTATAGATTTCCTTTTAGAAATCCTGAACCTGAAATCGAAAGGTTCGAAGTTCAAATGAAAGAAAAATACGAATCTCCGGATCGTCGCTCAGCGATTGAATCGGTCGATTCGCTTCCACTCTGCAATTTGTGTTTGTGTTTCAACGTCAAACGGCACTTGGTCACGGAGGAAATTCTCTCTGAAGAATACTTGAATTAACTCTTTAAGCGGCGAGAGTGGATATATCCGAGAAAGTAGGTTTTTCATACGATAGATCGAGTGGATATATCCATCACTGTCTTTATTTGTTTGGGGGAACGTGATTGCCCGTTCGGGTGAGATCCTTTCCTTTATTTCCTTGTCTGTCCACTCTATCACCGATGGAAGCGTTCTTAACAACTCTCAACAACTCTCAATCGAGTACTTCCAGTTTAACTATCCTATAAAAAACATTAATAAACTCTCACACTATTATCTCCAATTTGTCATTCAATTTTAAAATTAATACTCTGATTAGAAACTCCATTCTTTATATATATTTGTTATTTAATTTTATTCATACATAAATATTGATTTTTAAAATATTGGTTATAAAACTTCATGAATTTGTCGTCTATTGCTAAAAGGCTTATGTCTTTGGATCGCATAGGTTGATTCTCTTCTTAATTATATCATATTAAATTACACTCTTAATCGCTAAAACTATAACGATATTTTACCATCCATACAATTTGACTCATCGTATCTTTCTCTTACTATCTTCATTTTTCAAAGTGATATATATTCGTGAAAGTAATATATTCAAAGTCATATGATACATAATTTAATCAGGTGAAATTGTATTATTTAAAACCCACTATACATCAAAATAAAATTAGTCAGAGGAAATAACAAGTACCCTCCACTAGACGTCACTCGATGAATGCTCATCGACCAACGAAAAGTCAGCCCCCATGGTTAAGGCCATAATGATCAATTACACGGACCATCGTTGTATGTTGTCGCGTATGGACGTACGCTGGTACGACTCGTTAGAGAAGACAGGTGGCATCCACGCTGTCGGGCGTTGCACGCGAATCAACTAGAAATCACCCGATCCGCGGACAGATTCACAGAGACCAGCACAATTTCGAGGTAACCTCGGGAAAGCTGTATGGGATGTCCGTCAGTAGTGTCAGGAATATGATCCTCGACTGCTCGTCGCATCAGATTTGTCTCTACGTCTTGTAATTAATTAATGCATTGATTTACCCTCCAGTTACGCCATTCGATTTCCCCGCTTATGATTAATCAACAGGAATACGAAAAAAGGCGATTCTACTCGATTTCGATGAAATATTCGTCTTGGTGGGATTTCCACTGGCAAATACTTGTGACAAAGGATGACAAATTGTCAAACTTGCACGAGGATTTATCAGGAATGGAAATATGAGTAAACTAGAGGATTTCGATCTGTGATTAATGAACACGGATTTCAGTTTTATTCCCCAACACGCAGGAAATATTCTTTCGAGATATAGTTTTTAAAATATGTAGCTATAAATTTATGAAAAAAAAAGAGATTTTAAATTTGGTTGATAGGAAATCTCGCGATATGAGTCCAGAATCGAAGAAAATACGAGATTTGCACATGTCGAGGATAAAATTCGGCTGTCAAGAGAATACGCACAGATCGTAGATACAAACGAAGTTGCAACTGGGACACATTCTTGGCAACAGTGCGATAGGAATCAATAGTTGAACTAGTTACAAATTAACATTCAACCGAAGTACGAATTTGGATTTGAGCATGACACAAATCAGTAATAGTGTAAATATATTTTATGCAACCAGTCAGAGTTAACCCACGTTTGTTTGACTGTAAACTAATACGTATACGTCACAAAGTATTAGTACGCTTCATCTACGGTGTTTCTATGTTTCCATCCGTTATTTACATATGTACGTATGTTTCTAAGAAACTGCCACCAAATCAAATTAATATCAAATTAAACTGCATTAGACGTGGTCGATTAAAATGAGCCTGGGAAACGAGGGACGCAAGCACGGCAGTTAGTTGTTCCGTTGTCTCGTAACAATAGAACGACAAGTGTCATTAGGAGCAATTTTCTTCGCTAAACAACGCGATGTTGGATGTTTTACGGTGCAATCAGGGTAACAAGCAATCACTCAAACGGATTAAACAAAATTTCGTAAAGGTTAGTCGGCCCAGGAAGAACGTCGAGGGAAAACACAGATAGAGACATAACGAACGAAAATTGGAACGCTCGAGCAGCAAAGTAAATCACATTGAAGCCGTGCAAAGGATCCACACGACCTTGTTTCGTTTCCTGTCACGGTATCGAGAAGGCCGACATGACGATGGCGCGCTGCGACGCTGCTCCGCGCTAGAAAAACGAATGCAAATGGAGAAACGCTTTCGAACGAGCCACGTCGATCCGATTACCGTCGCGACCCGTGGACGGGTGTCACCGGCCATTAGTGGGAACTCGAATTTCAAATCCCGTTTCCGTGATTACCGCGCCGGAAACGAATCCGTGAAAGAGAAGAGGTACGAAGAAATGGAGAGAGAGAGAGAGAGAGAGAGAGAAAAGAACAAAAATACACGGTTGGAAGGTGGTTGAAGGGAAAGCACGGATCTGTGACAGCTGCTGATCATTCCGTGGAATCCTTCTGTCGGTGATCGAAAAGTCGAGCTTCTGAATATCAATTTGTCCGCAGAGTTGCTGACATTCTACGCCATGTGACTTTAATCGCGGTTCGGGATTATCAAACGGGAGAGAGGGAAGTTTTTGGTCGCTTTATCAAAGTCGGCCCTCGGTAATAAGTCGTTGCTCGAACGAATCAAAGGAAGAGCCATTTCGAAGTTGAACCAAGATGGATATCGTTGGATTCTCATCTAAGGAATAACGAAATGTTTTTTCGAGGTCGAAGAGATTCGATGGAAGTTTGCATGGGACTTACAGGGTCGGTCGTTGATTTTATCACCAACGATTAATCTGTCTTTGACCTTTCGAGTCATTCTTCCCCAGGCTAATAAAGGATGTTCGCCCCGACTGACGCAATTCAAAATTTCAGTAGATCGATGCAAAAGGCAGAGAACTAAAACTGGGTAAGATCTCAGAGCCAAGATATCTTTAAAGATGGATAAGAATTCAAAGAGAAATATTGTTGCAAAGATCTCGAGTAGAAAAGGAACGCGATAGTCAGACAATCGAAACCCACGCTCCTATCGTTATAAATATGGCATCACCGCAAAAAATACAATCTCCATTTCAACAAATCGACCTGCCCTAGACCCATCCATCACGCATCGAATCGAAATCAAAATCCACGCGGCATCTTTCATATCAGCCATAACGCTGAACGATCCTACACTGAACGGCGTTAGCAGCATGCAGTGTTCCACGATAATGTCGAGCCTTCGTGACATAAAAGGTGGCAAAAGCAATGAGGAGCGGAGGAGGAGAGGCGGAAGGAAGCAGTGTAAATAGAAAACGAGAGAGAAGGTAAAAGAGACAGGCGTAAGAGGGAAGAGAAAGAAAGAAAGGGAGGGAGCGAGAAGGTGGTGAAAGAGCGAGTGGAAGCTGGCAGGAGGGGTTAGGTTCGTCGGATGGGTCGAATGGGTGGTGGATGGGCGGTGGATGGGCGCTAGAGCGTAACCTGATATAGCTGCCAGCAAGCTGCCGTAGACCGGTATCGTATCCTCCTCCCGTTCCTCCCTTCTCTGAGTCTGTGTCCCACCTTCAGCTTCCATCCTTCTTTGCCTCCACTCTTCGTCTGACTGCATACGCTTCCTAGAGATGCACGGTTACCCAGGAATATTCCCAACGTAAATGCAGCATCGATGTTTTCTCAGCGTCGAGGCATGTAGACGATTCTCCCTGTCTTTCGCTTGTTCCTTTCTCTCCTCCATCGTCCATTTCGTATTCCTATTCTCCTTATTCTTTTCCTCGATGCTGGTTCTGGTTTATCAGCCTTTCTTTCTCTTCTTTCTCGTCTGCTTCGGATGTTACATCGTACCGATGCCTTTTTGTTCGCTGATCCAGAATACAGCAGCTGTTACAGCCAGGAGACAGCCTAATAGGGCAACTGCTCGATATTCGCTCGAGACAATCGCGGGTCCTTCGACCTTAAACCTGAGCGTAGGCGTAGGCGAGACGATCCCCGGAATTGAATATCGTTTTGCAACGGCTGCCATCCGGTTAGAAGCGCACCGTCTTTTATCTTCGGTAGCTTCATTGCTCCGAGAGAAATTTGTAGGAAGTGGTCTGATTACGTAACACAAGGTGGCTGTAGAAATAATCTCGCTACTCTGCGGTAAAGTTTCTACGAAAGCCAGGCCGCAAGAATTGTGTCGGAAAATTCGAACGCTACAGCTCTACGATTATGTTCTACTTCTTTTCACTTGGTATTCTTTTCCGAATCGAAGCGCGGCAAAGTTTCACCCGGGATCTTCGATATCTAAAATTCATTGTTTCCGCCCTAGCATCTTCTTAGCTTAGAAGAATTTCCGAGCTTTCATCTTGAAATTACCTCGCTGCTCTTCTTAACGCGGAGAAACAAGAGGAAAAAGGAGCAACTATCGAAGAACTTCGCCGAGATGAAAATTGATTACGCGATTTCTCCTCTTTCATACCCTCCCCTAACGCTTGCGTTACGTCATAATATTACGCAAGGGATGAAAAAGGAAGGAGGTGCAACGAATAAATAGTAAAATAGCGAGATTGTACGGTCTCATTATCGCAATTCACCTGTGATAGTTATGAAATATTCCTAGCGTCATTACGGTTTCTGCAAATACACGCTAGCAAACTAAGGGCGGTGAGTTCCGCGCGGGCTATCAGCGCGTTTTCGCCGCACGCGCCGGCTGATGGTAGCTGTTGTGCTTGCTCCTTTTGTTCTCAGTTGTTTCGCGAAATTCTCGGGAATTCATTGCCGACACACGGTAGACAAATGCAGCAAATAGAATTACCCTACTCGCAGTGAATTATTAAACGTATATTCGTGATGTATTCTTAATTAAAGTCCCTGTGATTCGTCGCGCAGAACGTTGATGAGTACTCTTAGCGTTACCCACGTAGGAGGGTGGATCTCATCGTGTGGTCGCAAATATTATGAATTTTAATTAAAAACAAACTAATCTTCACGGTCTTTTTGACAGTCGATTTAAACGTCGACAGGTTATAGATCATTCTGGATTTAGCATTTTTCATGATAAAGAGATCGAAAGAAAGTCACGAATCGCGGTTTGTAGAACGTTTGTTTATTTATTCACAAGCTCGATGAAAATGAAAGTTCCTGTGGTAGGAGGTAGTAAAATATTTTAACCACTATTCTACCGCTTTCTCTTTTATATTTCAGTTACGTATGACATGATTTCATACTACGTTTCATAAAAACGCGATTGCCTTTCAAGGAAACGCTCTCTAATTAAACTAAAAGACTATGTAAAATATAACCTGCAATTTTTCTGAAAAGCACCACGCTCTACCGTGAAAACCAAGTCTATAGTATTCAAAAACTTCAATCCCTTTTTAAAAGCAACAATAGAAGTAATCTTACATCATTAGTCAACACTCTAACTGCTCCATTAAACCAAGTTAAACGACTTTATTTAATAATTTTCTTCGTAGATGAAATTAATTCTCGTTTAATAACGCCGAGTCAGTGTTGGCCATGAAGTTTCATTTTCGATATTTACGTCCTTTGTTCCCTTCTTGTATTTTTTCCCGCGGAATTGGAGCGCTAGCTCCGTGAGTCACATGTAGTGGCAGCCACTCAAACAAGCGTAATTTCTCGTCGATCTGGGGTAGGGGGGTGGGCCTATTAACCTCGGTAAAACGCGCCGGCTAATTAGCTCCGCCTCGTCGATACTCGTTATAAACCGTTCTTATCGATATCATAGGTTTGGAACGACACCATTACCGAAGTTCAGTCCGTGGGAACGGTTTTGTCCTCCGTTTAGGGCAACTTGAGAACTCCATTATCCTCGTGGACCGCTCCCTGCAGGCATTCCCGAAAACCAAGCAACACCATTGACCAAGATCCTCCAGAAGGCGGAACGAGGATTGTTGTAACTAAATGGCCTTGAACTCTATTAGATACCGGAATTCGGGTATTAAAATCTCTTTTTACACGTCCGCATTCTCCGCCGGTCGTGTCATAACGGCGTAATGCAGCCGATTAATGCTGAGGTTACGCAACTGGTAATTAGACGGTGTGGGTATTCGTTAAGCGTTAATGTTGCTTGTAACGTGTGTTTATTATGTTGTTGGAACACGATCTCTAATGGGCTATCTTGGTTACGAGTGTTGGAATTGTTTTCGAGAATTGGAGGATGGTCTTCTGTTTCATTAGTGGGTAGATTAATAAAAGAAGAATTCATAAAACTAATGCATTGGTAAAAATCGTCATTATCGGAAGATTGAATGATATACTGGCGTTTTAAGGTTTAATAGTAGTAATTAAGATAGTTGGAGATCTCGTTGCTTGGATCGAACATTGCCGTATAAACTTGAAATAGCTGGATATCTTAAGAGTAGTAAAAGTTTGAACTACCGTGATTATCTAAGTATTCGATTAAGGGCTACGCTCGTGTAACGCTTATTATCTCGTCGGTAACCTATTAGAATTATTTTCCAATTTTTCCAGAATACACTGTGCTACTTGTATCATTTAGTTCGAGTAAAGACTAGAAAATTATATATCATTCGGTTTGCTAGATTATGTATTGCACAAATCTTTGGAACTTAAGTATTTAAAATAGGAAGGATATTCGTATAACATTGATCATATCTTTTCGATAATCTATCAAAATTGTTTCGTAATTTTTTTAAAAGATCCTACATTATTTTGTCATATTACTTGTAAAATTTAATCGAAATGACAAATAGAAAATACTTGCTAAATAATATACGTTTCAATGAATACATTGATCATGAATTTTACAAGCATTATTTATAATAAAAAACACGTTTGTTTAAAATCTCCTCAATAACTTATCAGAATCATTTGGCAATTCTTCCAAAACATCCGGTAAACTTTCACTGTATTATTCGTAATATTTGATCCAAATAACAAATAGAAAATATTTGTAGCATGCTGTATATCAATCAGGAAGTTGAGTCATGAATTCCACAGGTTTGACATTTTATTGGAAGACAGGTAATGAAAGTGTTACAGTCCATAGATTCGCGTAGCTTCCTTGAATAATAAAATTACACGCAAAATTAATTTCCCCGCCAGACGCTTCTGGCGCAGCTTGGCGGCTCGTTAATCGCAGTCCGTTATGTTTACATCGCATTAAAATTACATCCCAACTTAGGAAATTTATAACACAACGAATTTTCCATCGGTCGATTCACGCGAGCGCACTGCGCCTATCTTTTACAATCATCAATCATCCTTGGCAAGAGATCAACCATACCAAGAAGACGACGCGAGTGAACAGTCAACCCTTTACTTTACTCTGCCAAATTCTCAAAATCTACCCTAAATAGAATAACAATAATTCGAAGAGAAACTTTTTAACGTTTTAGATTTTCAACCTTCATAAGGAATAGATAACATATTTGTGATTCTTAGGGTTTCAATCCCATTCTGATTCATTTGCAGACCTGAAACTGTATCTTAAAGGGACAAGGTTAGGTATCTGCGGTGAAGAAGTGAACTGAAATGTTACGAAACGTCAGAATAAAGACACAGCTTACTGATAATACGATTGAAACCCGAAGAATCACAGGTATGTCAATTTTAAACGTTACGAATCTTGCAAAACTCTTGGAATACTGATTACCGAGGAAAGATGGATTATCTTACGTCTTTTACGCTTTAAGCTTTCCATTAAAACCCTGTTAAACCGGTAGAAGCTGAAGTCAGTGGAAGTTGCTGGTAAGGTAACCATCAGTAGCGATTCACTGGCTGCAAATCTTGGAAAATCCTAATTGACTACGATTCGTTAATCCCGGCACCTCGAAGAAGATCGTCGGAATGTCACGTTAGGCGAAACATCCGATTCCCTGTCGATCTATCGATATTCTTGTAAAAATACGTTTTCGCCGAGCGTGGCTGGCAGCTCGTCGTTGCTCAGCCGTCCATGGCCGATAAAACGACGAGACGAGCGTGGCGGACAATTTCGTTTTCGCCTGACGAGAGTTCCAAACGAGCCCAGTAACAGCATCGGTGCCAGCAGCAGCCAGCATCGAACCGATCTACGTAGGATCTGGCAGCAGCTGCAGCGGCGCCCGTGACTGCAGCTGCATCGAGGTCGACCGTATGGAGGAGAGAAAGAGGTGTGTGCACGTGAAGAGAGAAAGAGAGAGAGAGAGAGAGAAGGGTGTGAGAAAGGGAGAAAGAGGAAAGGGTGCGGGGGAAAGGGTTCTTGCATCCGGCAGGGTGCAAGTGCTGACGTGTAGCAGCGTGCACGTATTGCAAAATAGAGGCAGAGAACGGCTGATGCAGGGTAAAGAGTGTGTGCAACGATGGAAAAGAGAAGCTTGGACGATGCACCAGCCGTGCAGCCTACCACGTGGACCACCCGTTTTTAAAGAGCTTGTATCGAGATTCTTTTTGGACCGGACTACTGTCCGGGAGATTGCCTATTTCAAATCGTTCTGGATTATGAATTTGCAATGTACATTTTACACTTCTAGCGGGACGCGTGACTATGAACAGTCTGGCTATTGGGATACTTGAAATTCTTATACGGTGTCAAGCTATTGAATATTTTATCGTATATGTAGATTCGCATAAATGTTTTAATTTCTATTGGAAATGTTCACGAACTTTACTTCCACCGGGCGCACCAGTCCTTTCATAGGTAATTAAGTTAGTAATTTAAAAAATTTCATTTTAAAAGAGGATTTGTGCCATAGCTGAAACTTAAATACCATATGTTATATACCATTTTCAATTTTTTGTTTTACTAAGAATTTATTTGTAATTTTCAATAGCATAAAATTAATCTTCCAATTTAAAACAATTTTATTTGGATATGTTCGATCTTCTGCGTTAGAATAAAAAAGTGACTGTATCTAGTGAATAATTGTCGAAATAAGAATTCCTGAGCATAGCCTGATTTCACAAGAATGGGCGAAAACCGTAGAATTTAAACGCACGTATTTCTCAAACAAATTCGAAATGAAGAAAATAATGACTTACACTGCGATTCCCTAATTTTACTTGAGCTACGTTGTATTTCATTTTTAAAGAAGTATTGACATTTTGTTTTATTGGCTAGAATAAGTACGGTAAAGCTACTTCCTCTGATACGTATCTTAATAAATTAAAGTATCCTTTGCTAGTTGAATCTATTGCGTAGATCCAACAGGTATGTATTGATATTAACGTCGAAAAATGACCAATAGGAAAATTGGTAAAGGAGGATGTTTTTAACGTCCAAGTATTAGATTCTTAATTCTGAGGAATTTCATATGGAGCATGTATGAATTATCTCCGCGAAAAGGAAAACAGAACCATTAAAATCAATATTTGCTATCTTCTCCATTCTTTATTTAGCTCGTGAACGATGTAACGAGATATCAATATTGAATTTCCGTACGATATAATTAGATTTTCTCGCACGAACCACCTGCGCACTGTTTGATGAATGAAACGTGGAACAGTCTCTACTTACGTTGACGTTTCATCAGCAGTTTATTTATTTTTTCATGTGTCCCTGTACAAGATAGGTCTCGCGTATCGTAAAATGTCGACAGCCGGTGTTCCCAGGATGAAACTTTAAATTCTTGATGAACGCGGTCGGAACGATGTAATAAGAAACTCCCTGAGAGGAAAAGAAGTCTCTTCCGCTAACCTCCTTCCTTTTCAGGTGCTTCTTGCATAATTCGCGATTTCGTAATTTGGCAAAGGGTGTTAATTAAACCGGCAATCTGTTCCCTCGTTTCTCCAAAGCAACGCAGCTGACGCCACGACAACGCGCAACTTTCTGTTTGACACTAGATACGTGATATTTCGCGAAGGCAATGAACCCAGCAACGAAGGGTGTACTGCTCAGCTGGGATGAATTTAAAGCTTGTAAACTCGCTTTCGAACAAATCGCATCGACGAGCCTCTGAACGATTCCACGCTTCGCTAATTATTGTGTCTTGATGCACGTGAGATTCTTCGTGGAATATTAACGCTTTCGTGCGTTCATTCTCTCTCTTTTCCTATATTTTTATGTATGTATACTATCGGTTATAAGTTTTAGCATACCCGCTCGTTATATTTATCGAAAAATTCTGATAAAAATTTTACTTGATTTAAAATTTTACAGAATAAGGCTCATACGATGCGAGAAAAGCGACAGTAGAATAAGAGAAAAGATAGCAGCAGCGAGAAAAGTTAAATGTTTCACTGTAGGCATATCTTATGACTTAACACGGCTGGCTTAACTTTGTTAACTTGACTTGAAAAATGCATTCTTCTTTCATAAACGATTACGATGTTAAGTTACAGTGCAGTAGTCCTAAATTAATCTCTTTGTGTTCTAGTTAACGTATCCATTCTGAAAGCTCTGTGCTTGAGTTTTTGGAATCTAGGTTAACTTTTAATTATTTGTGGAATATAGACTATAGGATATAATGTTGTAGTTAGCTGTGCATGATCGGTCTGTTTTTTGAAAGTTTGACCCCTGAAAGCGAAACTTTGAATAAACAGTTTTTTAGGAAATGTATTAAAAGAAATTTTACAATCATTTACGGCTGATTCTGTTTTCGTAATACGTATGACGATTTACTATCTAAATTCATTCGTTAAAATAACAAAACAGGTTTGCGGATTGTCAGTCAACTCTTGTAGAAAATAGACGAAGTTTGGCCTTTGGAATGAGTAAACTTCCGCTTCGACACGTTCTACCCTCCTGGTTAATTCGAAACCCGCTTCAATTCGAGATACGTAAATTCGACGCGACGCATGGTGCTGCATTTGACTAACTGACTGATGATATCATCGAAAAATAAGATCAAATTCGAAGAATGATTGTTTCGATTTTTGTTCGCTTATGCCGCAACGAGAAAAGAAAGTTTCAAATACATAAGCAAGCCTCGTCGAACCATTACGCCCAATTAGAAACGAATTTCACACATACGTCTCTTACTCGCGTCCTCTCATTCGTTGTCTCTCGAATTTCAACGCGTGCGACGCACGACTGATCGACGGAATTGCCGTGGAAACTAGTTGAACGAACTGTAATTACGCGCACACGGGACGGTGTCGCGCTTCGATTCGAGTCGCACGGGAGACTGGCCTTGTTTCGATGGTACGCAATCGCTCGCCGCGAATTTCGTGCCTCGGATCCGCGATACACATCACTGATCACGATGAACCAGACACCCACGAAATTATGAACGCGATAATTAATTAACTCTCGTCGTTTGGAGGAAAGTTGGAGCGCGGTGAACGCGACTGCCGGCACAATGCATCGACGAGAACTTGCATCGGGAAGTTTGATTCACACCGTAGGAAATGATTAGCCGTGTAAACAACCGCTGCTGAATTCTGTCGAGGCCGTGATCATTTGATAATTATCGGCTTAAATATAAGACACGACTTGAAAAGCGGAATTTCGGCAAATTTTTAATAGGAAAATAAAGAATATTTATTTAATTCCGGAATTATCAATCAAACTGACCAATTCGTAATTTTTCATAGAAATCGTCTGGACTTACAGTAGCTGGAAAAGGTATTGCGTACACTCCTATTTTCCAATAGGATCAACCAATTAGGTTCTACATTTTATTTTCATAGCACTAAATTTTTGTAGCCTAATGAAAGTAATTTTAATATATTTACAGGCAATCAATTGACTAATTAACGCACCGAATGAAAACTTATTTCTCCCTTGCATAGCTTATTTTGATTTCCCTGGAATTGATTTTATACTTTAGACGTTGAAAATTGCCAGACTAACATTGAATGAAAATTCACGAATATTTTATTCATCGCTATATAAATTTTGCGGAAGCTTTTTATAAAAAAACATCGTGCATTGAAAAACATTGCGAACAGTTCGACAGTTCATTACTCACAGTTCCTATAGTTCCACTAAAGTCCTACTAAAATCAAAAGGGAAATTCAGGATGATACATGGTCAGTTCTAATAAAAACCAGCGAATACGCCAAACAAGCGTTGAGTCGAAATAAAAATTAAAATATTAATAAGCATGTAACAAAAAACGCAGAGGAAGTTTGAAAAACATTGAGCTTCGTGAACGTTCTATATACGGTGTCTCATCGAAGATATCCATAGAGCTAAGAAATCGCCGCGTCAGTGGTTCAGGAGTGGTTGATAACGCGGTTAGATGAAGGAAAAAAGAAAGAAGAGAGAAAAAGAGAGGAGATACACACACGGAGGGTTAGAGCAATAACGTAGAGGCGACTGGTTTCTAAAGAGAAGGCAAGAATGCGCAAAGAAGGCAGGGGAAGAGTGGAAAAAAGTAGGGAAGGACGTGTTCAGAATAAGAAGACATCGCGGAGGCAAAAATCAGTCGGTGGAAATATTTTAGCACCACAGCATGAATCCCTCGATGACAATTGTAGCACGCGAGACCTAGTCCCGCAGCTTTTTCCTTTTACGGCGTGGTCGTAGAGCGTCTCTTTTTGCGCTGCGACAAGCCACGCACTTCTGGCCGGAAGCGAAATTTCCGTATTACGCTCAGTAGTATGTCTCGTTGCCTCGATATCGTTTCGCGTTCTTCCCATCCCACCGGCGCAGCGGCTCGTTCCTTGCTTTGATCAACGTTCCTCGGGAAAAGGACATCGTGTTGTGTGGCCCTTTGTGCGGTCCCGGCGTGGCATGGTAACCGTTGCCTGAAAGGTTACGCTACTGGCTGTGCACTCCCTATCGACGACACGACACAACGATGGTGCGCGATTCTCTCCGCCGAAGAGGGAGGAGTAGGGAATGAGTCGACCAGACCCGGAAGTCGGGACGCGAAATTAATATTAAAATATGCATGAAGCGCGGTCGCGTATTGCCGTCACGGAATTCGTTAGCGCGTTCTTATCTCGGGCTGGTTTTCTGGCCCCGGCACGAAAGCAATATTCTAGTGTTACGAGGCACGAGCAGCCCAATATACCCCGGTTCGACTGACCGGCTCGATGGTTCGATCGGCTTTACTCGATCAAAAGACACGATGCAACCCTTTGCGCCTGCCGGTCCCTTTAGGGGTGTAGCATATAAATTGCTCCCATCGATTCTACGTCAGCGATTGTGCGACGTCGATGCAACCAGCTCCCGTTGTAGCCTTTCTCGTCTATGTATGTCGGGCTGGATGAGCTTAGGCCAGGTGGGGGTATGTGTTTCGTAAAACGGGGAATTGCTGCGCGCCGTACCGATTCTGTGAGGGGACCTTTGACCGAGAAAGAGAAAGAGATTGTGATTAGTGTTTTGAAAGGGAAGCCAAGTATTCAGCGGATTTTAGATTGCTACGTATATGCGATAATTTGTTGAGAATGTTTAAAACCTACTGTGCGAGCTCTCGTCTCTTTATTTTAAACGGCTTCCGTTACTCGTCTTTTGAACGAACGTTCAGACGAAAATAATTGTTTTGCCAAAAGAACGTTCGGGGTAATTTAACGTTATAAAACGCAGAAACACGCTCTAAACAATAACTTTTAACTAGCGCAAACGATACTGGCACTTATGGAGAGATTGTTTAAAATTATACTATTTCCTGTTAAAATGCTCAGTAATGAATAAAGTAAGTATTCAGAAGGGTAATATTATACGGAACACTATGCGCCTTTATTCTCAGCATATTTCTACCCTTATATTCTACAGAATTACATACTAAAATTATTAATCCACTTCTTTATTCTCGTACTAAAACGAGCCGTTTTGTTTCCATATTATACTTCAAAAAAATATTCTTGTCTTCCTTACTTTATTAATCAAATAATACAGCGTACATTTAACTCATTTAGTAACAATTACACGATTCATTATGTGAGTTAATAAAATGAATACAGCCAACTTGAATAACTGAATATTGTTGTTGTGTATGCCATGATTTTAAGTTTTTCTGATGCGCTTTTTAACATTGGTGTAGGTCCAATGGAACAAAAGCTCTACTAACAAATTATTTATTGAACAAACAATTATAAAATATAGAAATACGTTACAATATCCAGAATGTCACAAAACACGCGAGAATTAATTCTAGACATCAGAACAATGAAAAATGTTTCTGCACATAAACGTCATTCGAGAATTATTTTTAAAGTTAAAAACCATTTCATGTTACGCTTGAAATATCTTTACATCTCAGAAGACTTTCCCGTTTCTGTCCAAGTACATAATTAGTACCTCATCCTCTCAAAAAGCCAGTAACTCACTTTCATGCGTTCATTTATTATAAAGAGATAGCATAAACAATTGTATATTCGAAAGTAATTAAAAAGTAATATTTGTAACATCATCACCGCTTTTCGACTTTCAATTCTTGGAATTGAATATCTGTACGATCGTGTGAAATTTCAGTATAAAAAATATCGAAAAGCAACTTCAAAATTTTTTCTAAAACAGCATGAGTATCTTGAGAAACGCGTGCCCTTGAAAATGCTTTCTGTCTCATCCCGATATCTCGAAGCATTCCGGAGATGCGAGGGGTTTAACGCGTAGTATTACGATACAAGGAATCTGTTCAATAGCCATTGATATACGCGCTATGACGGTCTGACCTACATTTTTTCCTGGAAATGCGTACTCCGTTGTAGGAGCAGTGAAAAAAGCCGTCGAGACAGCATCTGTTACTGACCAGTGTACGCGGCTCGAGTTGGGATAGGTCAGAGAAGACGTGCGAGAGTATGTAGTCTGAGCGTGCGACAAAGACAGAACTAAGGAATGCTAAAAATTCATCTTTTCCTTTGCACGGCGATATCTCGAGAACCATAAGTCGTATCGGAACGAGATGAAGAGAATTTTAAAGGGCAAAATTTCTCGCTTCTAAGAAGTTCCATTTGGTCGAAAACTTTCGCCCAACTTCGGAGATATTGTTGTTTAAACTTTCAGTAGTTTTAATAGGATTTAAGCAAGTTTCTAGAAAAAAAAAAATGTAAAAGAAATCTGTTTAGAATGTTTTTCGTTACGGCGAGATTAGCTTCTTCGGAGACCATAGAAGTAAATTCTTTCAGATTTGGGGAATTTTTGAATCGTATAATTTAAACAAATTTTTTTAATTTCATTTACATCGGTTTCACGAAGTTGCTGGTATATTTAAGCGTACCAATGTGTATTTTGCAACTGTATTATTCAATAAACAGGCGAGTACTTTTATGAGATACACCGGCTGTGTCTCGTAGGGTCGGTTTTGCAAAGTTTTCCTTCGCGTAATTCACTTTCATGCGACTTCCCGCAAAATGTTTGCTTTTGCTCGTCGCGCACTAGCACGCGCGTGCACGTGGCTCCATGAAAATTTACGTAAATAAACCATAGAATATTTGCCGGGAACCGTTTTTTCTCCGATATTTTTTAAAACAACATTGAAAGGATAAACTTTTTGAGGGTAACCAAGAAAATACACACGGCTGAAGGTTTATCCGGTGGGCCTACAAAAATTTCCACCTCGAAATTCACGTTTGAGAAGCTATATTCTATAGTTTTCTTTGCATCTGCCCTCCAAAATATTTCATATAAATTCCAACCTTTCGTTTCGCTGCGGAGTTCGTCCAATCGGATAAAGTAGTGTAAGCGAAAATGTACCGACGATCTTCCAGGTTTCTTTTTCCATGAAAATTCTATCGATTCGTATTCATTTATTGCCGTGCGCATTTCGTTTACTCGAGAATTTTCCTTGAAAGATTCAGGCACGCGGCCAAGAGTAGGGACATTGTCGTTATCATCGTCGTTGGAGCATATGTCGAGCCGAAGGAGTCGCGCAACCGGAATACCGATATTCGAATCGACCAGCTACTAGCGCGAGCATCTTTCACCCGGAGTAAGCAATATATTTGCTGCATCGTGTTCCCTATCAATCTGTTAAACGTACCAAGAAAACGAGTTGTTCGTTTTCGTTTATTCCCTGCACAAATTGTCCCATCGATTTTATTCCTGGAATCGTCAAAACTTGCCTATTCGTCGATGGACCATAAGCGTCCAGCGGTATATTACACAGGAAAATTCCAAGTTGGTATTGGAAAAGAAAGAGGAATATTTCGAACGCAGGAAAGGAAGTAGTGACGTAATTTCCAATGTACAAGAAAGACCGAATGGGCTAGACGGACGTTTGCAACGTGTATCGAACTCGAAGTTGCACGATGTGAACGCATAACAAAGTTACAAAACAGGCGGGGATAAAAATTGATTATCGAACTTGCTATTGGTTTCATCTGTTCGGAACACCTTTGCTGCTTGCCAGTTCTTTTCTTCCCATTTTCCCCTTATTCTTCTCTTTCACCTGTTTCTTTTTTCCTTTCGTTTTTTTTTTCTTTCGATTTTGTCTCGTACAAAACGAGAAGTTCTCGACCCTGGATGGCCTATATCGTATCGATTCGGAGACCGACGGAGTTACTTTGAAACTTGAAATTGCATATTATTGGATTCTATCGACGTCGAGGATATTTCACGCGAAACTAGAATGACCGCGTCCAAACGTATCAATTTCAATTTTTATATATACTTCTGCGCTTTTTCCGGGACCCTCTCTTCTCTCTTTTTCTCTCTTCTCTCCCTTCGGTATCGAAACTCTGTCCCGGCACGTCCGAACGCTTTTATTTTATTCGCATGGCAGCGAGTCGCGTGTTTTGCCTGTTTACTGACTGGAATTGTCGCGTGAATCGAAAACAACTGTACCAGCCACGACAGAATACTTTTTAACTACGGACAAAAGGACACGAACGAGATTGAACTAGTACTGACAATTTATTTCTAATTACTGTCCCGCATACGTAGCAACGTTTTCCGCGGTAGTAATTGTTCAATCGTTAGTCAGTAGGGGCGAAAGAATTGTTGTTCGACACGCGACAGTTAAATCGGCTTTCGTTTATAAAGCCGCGTAAACGCACGGCAGAAAAATCGTCGTGGACGTTGATGGATGCGAAATCAGCCCTAAAACAATCCGAAGAAAATTGCTCATTCCCTTAACTGCACGGTATAATATAGCGATCAACGAAGTGGGATTAGTTTTTTAACGAACCACCCCTATAATTCAACTCGTGCGACGCTTCGTGCGCGGCTCAGAGAATCGCGTTACGTAAACTGCGTGACTACATGCGCACATAGAACCGCTATAAAACAACAGTATTTCGTAGACAATTTATCTACGCATTAACTTTGCAAAATGGATTAAAAAATATTTTGTTACGAAAAGAGAGGGCGAATAAAAGCAATGATTAGAAAAATGTATTGCTTCACGGAAGATTGGAATTCAAAATTTCTTCCAAAATAACGGTTTATTTCACGGCCTATGTAAAGCTAGCAATGTTCGATAAACGCTTGGTAGGTGGAATCATAGGAAAATTACGAGATACTCGAGAACGAAAGGGTGGCACCTTCAGAGAAGAGCAACGCGCATACTTAAGCGAAAAGCGGGTTCGTTTCTAGCGCAACGCGATATCAATTTGGGCAATTAAACGCTCCCTATCCGTAACGCTTAAATGCGTTATCTACGCTATTATATCCGTTAGCAACCCTTTTGCTTTGGTCTGTAGAACCCCGTGGTGAGACTCGTCGAAACGCTGTACCTTGGGAACACGCAGTCGCGACAGCCACCGCGGTATCTATCGGCCTGGTGAAACCTTGTTAGAGGTGAGCACAGTTGGCACTACAATCTCATATCCTGCTCGGCGTACTTGTTGGCGTCGTGAGGACTGTTCCGACCAAATGAAACCTCAGCCTTTCGCCCGCAAATATCGTCGCAACGCTGCGATAAGGAAGGATCAGCTTAGATCTCAGACGACGCCTTGAGAACCAGAATGTCTATCCGTAATTTGTTTTTTCTTGATATTAAACTACAGTGTCTCGCGAAAGTATTTGGACACATAGAATTTTTTTATCGATATATTACGTATGTTACGTAGAACATCATACTAACAATGATTTACGTTCCTTTTATAATGATTAGGTACTAAATAATCATCGAAAGATTAATCGTTTTAATACTTCATCGAAGGTACAAGTTATTTATGAGATAGAATTTAGAAATTTTCAATAATAATTTGTTGAAGTGTTAAACTATCTATATAGAGTACATTTTTGAGGCACGATACATAGCCTCAATATCCACCTACCCCTATAAATGTGCTACAAGTTACGTAAAATTTAGATCAGATTAATTACCTCCCTTGGCCTCTAATTAAATTATTAAAACTTTAACTTCAATTTTCCATATTTCGCACAATATTTGTGAGCTGAATTTGAAAATCCCAACAACGGTTAAACTCAAGATTAAATCTACAACCTTACTTTCCTTATTTCCAGGTAATTAATATTTCCATCCGTTATATCACTCAAATACTAGCCAAATTCTAATTAGACGTGAAAGAACGTGATTTAGGAATCTGTAGAAACCACCTGGTACGAAGAAGTTTGTTTATCCGCGGTCAACTTGGAATTGCGTAACTTTAGAAAAAATAATTAGCCACGGAACCCGTGTCAGAATGTTGAAGTTAATTCCAGAGATAATCGTCGGAACTATTCGGGGAGTGTTCTCGCGGAAGTTGATCCTCGGCAAATTTCGCGTAAATCGTAGGAAAGAAGTCGAAAGGAGAGCGAGAGAAAGATAAAGTTTTTCCGCTGCGTCTTCGAACTGTGCAATTACTAACTAATCGACCAAACTAAAGTTTAAGCCTTTCCTAACGAACACTAACAAATTTTAACTAGATGTCCTCTATACGAACCAGCGAAAGTTGAAATACGCTTTTCGTCGATCAGGGACGACATAAGAAGACGTAAGTACACATTTTAATTCAGAAGTTGAAGAAACTAGCTGGCGTTCTCTTCTTTTCTGGTTGGCAACTTGAAATTCCCGACAGCAGTTCTCTTTACTTAAAATCAACTCACAAAGTTTCTGCCTATAAAAGTTAGAAACACTGTTATTTTTATCAAATTGTCCGCTATATTAATCAGAGTTAACCAACGACTACGAAAAATTATAATTATTTTCCAAATCGAACAATTTTTCAAAACAAGATATTACTTCCTACGAGCAATAAATCGTGAAATATACACAACGATGAATCGAAACACGTGTTTTGAAAAAGGGAGCAATAATCGAAATGAAACATAACCCACAAACAAAATCATACCGAAATTTGCATCGATTCGATCGTAGACATCATCTCAAAGATGATTCACCTTTATCCTTGGAGGCACGCAGGAGCTTTCCCGAAAGATTTACGGATTATTCTCACGATGGCGTGAAACACGACGGATGAGCATCGTCCGGGACAAAAGAAGCATGCAGAGCGCGTTCCATCGCTAAAATGATTGCACCACGGTGATTCATGTGCACGCGAGCAGCCAGCTTCTGTCAAATTCATCACCGCAATATCTTAGAGTGCGCGATGTATTTTAATGCAATCTCCAAAACTAAAACACAGACAAACATCTTCTAAACGATTCCATCCTCTTTCCAATCTCATACACGTTATCCCATGCTGGAATGTAGAAAAACGCATGCACGTAAACCAGGCTATACTATTTGATAGTTGCATCACTGAAATTCCGCTAGACGAAGTTCGTTGGTTTAGCCGCGGCAAATAGGTGAAAATTAGGAACGAAGGGGGGTTTGATTGGGGAAATACGGGTAAAGGGGTGCGTATAATCGGGCCGCCTGTCGTTCCTCTGTAATAACCGCACGCTATTAAGGGCGGTTGGTTCACAGGCGGACTAAGAGGGATGAAGACGATAGGAGAGAGGGGATGGAAACGTGGAGAAGGCGAGCGCCGTCTGCCGCAATTAGTTTTACGCTGCTCCTTTCCTTTTCAACCTACAGACGGGGTAGACGGTGATCAGCTGCTATCGCTCTCCCCTTTAGAAGCTCGCCCTCTTGCTTGTCGTTGTAGAGAAATTCAAACACGCGTAACGAAGGTTAATGTCGTGTCTACACAGGGTCGCTTGTCCCTCTTTTTGCTTCCTTTTTCTCCTTTCCCCTCTACATCCCCTGTAGCCCGTGTTCGTTCCGGCAATTCGTTTATAAAGAAGGGTGGCTGAAGACAAGTCGCGGTACTTCCTCTCTCCACTGCGGCTGGCTCGTTAAGAATTCATGAGTCGAATATGTTAGGCTGTCGGGGAGGATTGCTTGAAATTTCTACGAACGCATCGGCGAGGGATGTATCCCTTAAACGATTCGAGGGCTTTCGTCGAACTTTCCAATATCGAACCATTTCTCTCGCTCCCCCTGGGTGGAAATCGGCCGGGCTGCTTCTATCCCTCGTTTGATTAGCAACCTTATAAAATATTTATCGACAGAGAAAAATCAGCAAACCCTGGGACACGGGATATTTCGCCACGCTACCGCACTATGGTAAATATTTTATGTCAATTACGTATTCCGAAAGCGCGGTCCTTTGGGCGTCCACGTTCAAAAGAATTTCTTTAATTTTAGTTCTCTGATCTTTTATGAAATTACATACTCGCTCGTAGGAATAAAAAGCTGCGAGGAACAGAGAGGGAAAAGAGTAACGATACTGAAGGTAGAAACTCTTCTACATTTTCCGAAAGGGGAAACGTTGGCAGTTCCACTGAAAATATGTATGAAGGTACAAATAAGTGACAGTATATCCTCGCATCATGCGCATGCAGAGTTTCGTGGCATGAGATTCTAGCTCATCCCTTGTGTGTAAACGTCGCTTTGGCATTTATGGGGGCATTTATATCGGCTCGGGGGTTATTCGCCGACCAGAGATAGTTAGAGGCACGATAGCATCGGTGGAGGTGGCTCCAATCATTTCCCAATTAGCAGCTGATTGCGTACAGTCCATGATAGAACTTTGACCTACCGCAGATTGGTCCGGTACGGTTAATTCGGGAACACCAGAGACGTACTCGATGTATGCCGAATGGGGTAGACCGGCAAACGGAGATGCAGTGCAACCAGGTATCGAGGCAGATAGGTGTAGGAGATGGAGGAGGTAACAGGGGAATGGGAGATTGGCGAGAGAAGGGAGGTTTGGTAGCCTGGCGTTAATATCTCACGACGCGACGCGAAACGAGCCGGCAGCAATATCGGAGATCGCGCAAATTGCGATCGGCAACAGAGATCTTCGTATCCGTGCGCGCACGCGGCCATGAAGGATTTATAGGATGTCCGTTTTTCATCTGCAACGCGGCGCCGCTGTAAAATTAGTCGGCGAACAGTCCTATCACGATTTCTCCATTCCCAGTTCTTCGTCGTCGTGCTTGTCATCGTTTTTTCTTCAACCGGGCATTTTTACCGAGATATTCGTGTTGGAGAATGAAGAATGTTGCGTTTTTGGATAAAGGAAAACAGCAAGAAGTAATAAGAATGGATGTGGATTGATAGAAGTGCTCTGGAAGTTATTTGGTGGCTGGTAGACAGAAGCGTAAGGAGAACGAGACCGTGTCTGGTCAAACACGATCTGTGGTCTTTCTACTTAGATATATGATAGGAATTTAGATCTTTCCTGGAAATGTTAGCGGATCCTAAGGATGAAAGCAGTGTATTGTCACATTTTAGGAATTAGAATGCGACATGCCCTTGATTCATGGAACTTTATTCTAATTCTTGCAATCACCAAATAACTCGATTACCTCTAATGATTCTATTACACTTTCTTTACTATTTTAGTGCAATATATAAAAAGATACTGGTGTAATGGAATGGCTTTTAATTTTTCTAAACTCACCTAATTTTGTACAGCCACTTTCCACTATAGCAACAGAATTTTTCTCTTTTTCCATCGTTAAGAAACAGAATCGTTATTCTTCGTTCGCTGTTCCAAGCATCGACACATCCGATAACGAACGTCCTCCTATAACGTGGAAAAGGACGAAGAATTAGTATCCTCAAAGGAGGTGCGCGATATTTCATCAACGATCGAAGTCCTTTGTCTCGTTAACGGACATTGTCGCACGAAATTAGAGACCGATTTTCCTTTATCCAGTTCCCATGCGGAATTTGTCTCTTTAATTCTCGAACAATGTGCGGGAAAGCTGACGCGGTACGGAACGAAGCAGAGAACGAATAGAGGGATGAATAAAAAGAGACACATGCACACATACACACTAGTAAAAAGACGACCAAAAAAAAAAAAAAAAAGAAATACAATTAAAAAGAAAATAAAGAAAGAGCGAGAAACAATGAGATAGGGGAGCGGTCGAAGCTGAAATCGCATGTTTCACGCACTAGGCGTTTTAAACCGTTTTAACGAGAGTCGAGAGAGCGGCAAGCATCGTTCATCATTGCGTGTCATTGTGTGTTGCAGAACCTGGCGACCTAGCCGTCGCGACCCATTGTTCCCCGCTGGCCAACAACGAGCGAAGCAACAGCAACGGCAGCAACAGCACCAACGGCAGCACGAATGCCAGTGGCAGCGCCGCCAGCAAAAGCTATTCGCTCGAGCACCGCATCCAGCGCGTGTCTACGCTCGGCCGGAGGCATTTGGCTGCGCAACGATCCTACCGAGGATTATTCGGATGCCGTAGAAGCATCTTCGCTGCCGCGGAATGTGTCGATCAGAAAATCGGGGATTCTATGCCGCGAGCCGTCGCCTGTCCTCTCCGTGTCGTCGTAAATGCAAACGCTGAAATCGGCAGGATTTTCAGACGAACGCTGACACCGCTGTAACCAAATGAATTACCAAATGAAGGACGCGTTTGAGATATGATACACTGAATTCTGCTCTGCGAATCATCGCACATTCACCTTTCAATACTCGAAATGATCCCGAATCTCTAACGTAATAGTAATTTTCACAACACGAAATCTGCTATTGCTATGGTGAAATATATCGACAGAAGGCTCAAGAAATCTTTACGACGAAATATGAAATCACAAGTACCTACAACGCTAAGCTGAAACAACTTGTTTAAGAACACGAACACTCCAAGTAATCCACAGTGACGAGACGAAGCACAGACTCGTTTCTCCAGTCGAGCAAGAAACGGTTTCCGCTCTGTGCGGTTTTGCGCGGTCTATTTGGCCGGCTAGAAGGGGGTCGAGTGGCCGAGATTTTTCTTTCCGTGGCGAAGTTGCACGCGCTGCGGAGGAAGTCAGCGGGAACGCGGTTGTTACTGGAAGATAAATTAAGGAAGAATACAACAAGGGTTGGAGGCAAACAGAAGAAGAAGAAAGGGCGGAAAGGAAAGTTCATGAATGCCACGAGGAGGCACGCACGCATGCTTGCGTGCTGCCCGCGAATTACAGAGCTCCTGTGTATTTGTATCTGTCTTTCCCCGACAGGCCGTTTTCCTTGCCCGCATAAATCATCGGAATTAGCGCAATTTCGACGTCGAGTGGCCCGGAACAGTTTCTGTCTCTCTGCGTTTCTTCGCGGTAGGGGAGGATTAATGGACGCGACGCGCGGCGAGGAATGAAAATTCGACGAGCGACGAGTACCCCGGAGCATCATTAAGAGGAGGAACTCTGGAGATGAAACGGGAAAGAGGGTTAAAACGATCGACCTCAAATTTTCCTCGTGGGAAAGAGATAAATCACTTTCGTGAAAATAAGGTAGAAAAACGTTGTTGGAAAAGTTTTGTAACATTGCGGAAAGGGTTAACAGCGAAAAAACAACGGAGAAATATTACCACCATGCGTGATTGCGCGGTACTGTGTAATTACGAAGACGTCCTTTCCTTTTCTAATTCCTACTGTTCGTCGAACGATACGCACCACGGTAGGAGAAAAGTGAGGTTGCCCAAATATGTAATCGTCAATTTTTATAGCATCTCCAAAATGTCAAGTCAAAAAACTCAGAAAGCTGGAGACATTACGAAAGAACGACAATTTTTATCCAACGTTCTTATCTCGGCGTTTCTTTGGGGAATGTTAATTACCGTTTTCACGATTTGCCAAGCGGAATAGGATAGTCAAACAACCGCTGAGCGAGAAGCAACGGATCACATCGGTGTGTCGCTTATTATTTTTAATCTTAGCGAACCGGATCTCTGCTTGTCTAACTGTGCACATATGTAGACATACAGAGAGAGAGAGAGAGAGAGAGAGAGAGAGAGAGAAAGTCACATAGAAACACACACTTGTAACCGTTTCTACCCCTCTATTTGATACAGCGAAGGGGGGAGGGTAAACGAGACTAACGCGCTAACGATGCCAACGTTAATTACCGGGCCGGAAAGACCGCCTAATCGTTGAGCAAGTGCACGCGCTAATTACGCGGGGCTGCTTGCTGATCGAGCGAATCGTACGGTTTCAGTCGGGAATCGTGGAAGTGTGCCGGAGTTGCATGTTTCTTGCGATCTCGTTACTTTCACGAGGCTCTGACCGCGATGAAATTGACCTGACACGACCGGAATACCGTTCGATCGACGTTGTATTCGTTCCTTTTTGTTTACGAGGTAAGTCGGCGGAAAAGGGAAATAATTCGGCTTCAAAAAGTTGAAACATTAAAATATTTAAAGAAGCAATTTTTAGTGACGCCAGTTGAAATAGGTGCAAGAATTTGTTTTTTAACACATAGGTAATTGATAATTAATTTCGAGAAATATTTTTTACTGGTTCGAGTACAATCTTTTTACGAGAATCACAGGATAAAAAAGTGAAAATTTTGTACGAAAATATTTATTTTTTATTTGTTGTTTTAATACAATTGTCATGAATGGTACCCTGGATCTATTTTTTATCGATTCGAGTGCTCTTTTTTAAAAGGCTCGAGATAAATTTTTTACCGTTGTTTTTCGCGTTTTATCGCTTTAAATATACGCTTTTGAAACTAAAATTTAATTTGATAAAAGCGTTGAGGACTATCGAAACATTGAGGTAATTGATTTAATAACGAACGCATCGAGAATAAGGACTTTCTTTTACGAGCTCTACTCTACATCTATTACCGTTCAGATGCATAGATCCTCCGATTGTGGGGACGTGCGATGAATCGCGGGCAGAAGAGCGAGAACCAATTCCTGCCAATTTTTGTACGAAAGATCCCACCGCGATTTCGATCGATCCAACACTGATAGCGTCTAGAAGTGGTGCCAGAGAATGGATAGATAATATTGCCAAAGAATGGAAGAACGCTGCCGACGAACACGCATAGCCCGTTCGAAGGGCACGATCCTACCATCGTAGTTTTTAGATTTATTAAGAAACAAAAAAAAAAAGAATTACATTTAAATTGTAACGTTTAGAAGGTTTCCTACATAGCGACCACGTGGTAAAAAATACCACGTGCATCAAGTCTAACTGCTTAAGAACACATGAAACATACACAAACGCAGACAGACACGTACACATTCCTACGCGTAGACACACAAAGACACACACGCGAAATACGTGAAACTTATTTGCAGTGATATCCGATATATATGTAATTTTGTAAATACACTGGTATAAATGACGAGGGACAATGCGTTGTGATTGGAAGGCGAATTTGAGCTACGTAAAGCGAAAAAAATAATGCTCCTTTCTATACTAACTTCCCATGAAGCCCGTACGAAAAGAAAATCTTCCCAATGATCAGAGTCAGGTAGATCAACGAATAGCGAGCCACGAGAGAGTAAAGCATCGACTTTTTTTAACGAAATACACGGAATTAGTCACGTGAACCGTTTTCTCATCGAGTGATGTGTGAGCGTGCGATTCGATGAGTGATCCGAGTGACATCGCGAAGGGGTCAGCCAAATATATTTTATAAAGTATAAGCTAGAAATTCTTTATAACAATTAGATTGTATTATCTATAAACATGAATTTTAAAATCTTTTCTCTCAGCACAAAATTGATATGGAAAGAAGAATTATACATTTCCGAAAATCAATACGAATATTATACTAAAATTCTCGATCAACGAAACGAAATGATGAAAACATGAACCCCAAAACGATGGACAAATGACAAGCAGCGTGAGTGTTGGTCATAGCGTGGTCCATTGATAACTGTGTGAACCATGAACGAAAGAGAATCCTCGTCGAGCGTGGCCTCTGACATCTTTTCTAAAATTGAGCGATCGCGATCGTGATTGCTCTGAAATATTCCTTTCGACGAGGTGGCGTGCGAGTGTCTATCGAAACGATGAAAAGTGAGGAAAATGAGCGCGTGTAACACAGGGTAGACAATAGGGACCATCGAGAGGAAGAGACAGAGAGCGCGGCCAGAGACGAGCGAGAAGGTGAGGTGGTCCAAGGCAGTTTGTTTCATGAATATTTCAGCGTCTGGCGTTTCTGGTAAACAGCGGACGTCGTGGAATTATGTTTCCAGGCTGTTTTCAACGTCTGGCGTCGCCTGGTAGAAGAACCGCCGATTCTCGTCCGCCGCAGAGCCACAGCTAGCCACAGAATACTAATTGACTACGAGGCGGCAAAGGTGTCCGAGTAGAATTTCGCCCTCACCCCCACGCTTTCAAACCTTCTACCTGTGTATCCTTTCATACAACCTGGTTCTACTCTCTTTTCACTCACCGTTCCACTTTTGTACACCTTTTAAACGTGTACTTTTCATTCATGCTTTTGCAAACTTTTGACTAGGATGACAGGTACACTACGTATAATCTGCATCGTATTTATCATTCGTTTTTATGTGCACGCGCGAGGTTTCTTTCCTCTAATCTAGATTATACTCCCTATTCACTTATTTCGAAACTTTTATCGCGATAAAAGCTAATGAAAAGCTAACATATAAGTAGATCTTGTTCTTGATTTAGTTGGCGTGTCTGACGAATTTTCGTACTAAACCCAGTAACACGGAATTAAGTAAATGCAGTCGTATTTTAGAAGATGGAGAATGTTATCGTGTAAGGTAGATGAGAAAGAGCAAGCTTGTCTCTTTGATTCGATCGATGAAGAATTTATGATGAACAATTTAGAGGATAATTGTTTTTTATCGACAAGATTTCTTGCATTTCTAGTAGCAGATATGAAAAATACATGCTTCCAAAGTTTCGTGGAAAAAAGAATTAATAATTACTCGTTAATAGTTGTTAATAGTGAAATATATCATATATCACTATTGACGGATTGACTCCAGCTGTTAAAGAATTAATCTTGCTCGAAGTAACTCTGTCCGTCTTTTTTCCAAAGTTTTCTTCCTCTAAAATACAATTACTTCCAATCGAACAAGATAAACATTCTCACCATCCATATTTACAAAGTTCAGTTCCAACATCTTCATTGAACCTCCGTAAATATCTCTTTACGGCTGTAATCTACGTCGTTCTTACCATTTGCCATCCCGAAGAATTCGCCCGCAGAAAAGTACCGGTAATTTCGAAACGTTCTCGGTCCAACAATCGGCCAGACATTCTGCCAGCTACGAGCCGTGTTACAATGAGAACATCAGACTCACATTTTCGATCCGCTAACGACGTTCCGAGGCCGTGAATTTTCTTCGAGGCTTGCCACCAAGGAAAATGCAATTTCTATTCCGGTCGGTGCACGCGGCCCGTGGAAGCTTTATTGCGAGACGAATCGCGGGGGCAAGCCACACAACCTCGATCGAGGAACACGAACGAGAATTCCTCTGGAGAGGATTTTAAGCGCGGTGGCAACGGGGTTAGAGAAAGAGACGAAAGGGGGATGAATGGGTGAGCTAGAAACGGTCCCTTCGTCGTTGGAGGGAGCGTCAATAATGACGGTGCCGCGTGAAATCGCACGTCGTCGAGCGTGGAGCGAGAGCGAGAGGGAATGTGCCACCTGTTACACCCTCGCTTGCAGACTCTAACCCTCCCTGCTCCTCCCCGGCGTCGGAATGGGCGGTGTAAACGAGCATAAAGTCGAAAGTTCGGGTTCCTTCGCCGCTCGTAGTCCCTGATACGATGGAAGTCGGAGATCAGGAGCGACTACTGTCTTTGCTGGATGCGAAATTTCCACAACTTTCCTCCCAATACTTTTCTAATTGACATTTAAATCATTTGCATCTTAATTTTCTACTTAAACTACATTTTGTCAATGTTTCTTCAATTCTTTATCTTTCTATTTAAAGATGTAAGTGTTATTTTCAATATTTGATAATTTTTGGAATACGTGTAGAGATTGGTTTAGTGACAGATGTGAAATTTTCAATGTTTTCTACATAGGATATTTAAATCATATGAATGCTACTTTTCGCCTTAAATTGCATCTTTATGGTATCCCTCTGTTTTTTTCCTTTTTTTTTTTTTTTTTTGTTCATGCGATTGGTGTTTGTAAAATTTGATAACATTGGCGATGCATATAGAGATGGGTTTAGAGACAGCCGGACCAAATTGAAGGGGACATATTCGAAATTTATCGATTCGTCGCGAAAGCGATGTAGGGGCAAGTCCTCTGGGAAATCTAGTCGGAGGATATTCGATTTAATGCTCATGTTTCATTTTGTGTCTTGGAAAAACAATATGCGTCGTTCTCATGAACACAGATCCCCGTCGTCGAGCTCCTGAACTCTGAAAATCATGGCCGTGGAGAGTCTCTTGTTGAAGCACAGCCCGTCAGAGGCACGCCGTTCTTTCACCAACATCAGTAAACTAAATTTTAGAACGCGTGCATCCTCTGACGTAACGTGCCGTGAGATCGTGCGTGATGGTCAAACACAATAAGCTTGGAACTATGTACTTAACCTGATAAAAACACGTTCGAATAAAAATGTCACGTGATACAAAACGGAGTATATTCATTTCTACGTTCTACATCGGCAAAGGAAGGAATTCAAAAATTCCTTCTTTTTATTTAATTTTATTTTCAAAACATTCTTAATATTTCTCTATGATTCCATGAACAAAGAAGGAGACAATTGTTAGAAAGCAATTGTACCTAAAAATTCAAGATATTAAGATATTTCTATGTTAAGTTACATGATAATTTTCTCAGCGTATACGATAGTTCGTGTATTAGGTTGTCCGGAAAGTTTCTTTCTTTCGCAAACGTGTTTCTTACAACAATGCACCTTTATACAAACGTGAAACCGAGTCTGTGAAATGTCACGGTGTTTATCTCAACAAATCAAAATGGATCGTACGTAATTCGACAAAATAATGTAAAACAAAAAACGTTGTGCGTCTATTATTTCCTCATAAAACGAAAGAAACTTTTTGGACAACCTAATACTCCTAAACTATATTTTATTTACTACACCATTTTAAGTTACCTTTTAATGTCTGAACTATAGAAAAAGAAAGAACTATAGAAAAGATAAGAATGAAAAGTAGGAATCTGTAACGAATGTCATACGAGAGACGATTAGAATTTATTTTGTAGAAATTTCTTGAACAAAAAAGAACAACGAGTTTTGTAAAAAATATGATCTTCAACATGTAATCATATTACAATGAACATAAAATTCGCGTGACGACACGAGGTAAGTGTTTTCGTTTCTTCAGCCAATAGCCGGTACAAATTAAGTCACACGCGGATTAAGCTTGCACGCCAATAATTTTCAAAACGTTCTCTTTAGTACGCCTACGGTTTGATACCCGATCAATTCGCAGTTCCGTGCATTCGCGATGGACCGGTAAAAGCTGCTGGCAATGGTCACGTGAATATACACGCGTATCTGTTTTACCTTTTAGTGAATCGCACTTTCGAATGTTTCGCCGCTTTTATCGTGCACCAATGCATTTTCCACGCTCGATCGAAGTTTGACCACTTTCCTGGTTGAAACGCGTTTCGGCCAGCGTTATAGTATAACCGTATAACCGAAAACCACGTTAGCTCGATAGACCAACACACAACGTTTCATGTCCATCAAAACGAAGGAAAAGTATGTTAGCGGCTCAGAGGCCAAGCCGATTCGATATTTCACGACAGCCGGGTTCCAACTTGTGAATATACGCGACTCGACCAGGAAAATCGTCGAATCTTCACCATATCGACGAATTTTCACTACCTGTGCCTGTGTGTTCATGTGAGTATTCTCGACGAGCTTTGCTTCTTGTACGTCTTAGTACGTTTTAGTACGCTGAATCATTTTTAAAACGTACACGAGATACACAGGGATGCTTGGAGCGAACGTATAAAGCTCTTTCATCTTTTCCGCTGTTATTTAAATCTTATTTGGTTGTTGCTTTATCGCCGTCTTGAAACGCGCCATCGAATCGAAGAAACATCGCGATATTCGATATTTCCTGACCGGAGGGGGTAGGGAACTTTTTCCATCGCGAGCACGCGTCGCCCGGTTGCACCGCATAAACCATCGAGCTAACGGCAAAGGAGCAATCCTTTTGATGTACTGCAATATTTTTCACGTGGTAAACGCCTATCGAGCTGCTTGAAATCGAAACAGCGAACACGTTACTTGCAAATAACTTCCTCATCGATTTCACGGCGAGATGAAAAGAGCCAGGAAAATTAATTTTGCTCGATCGGAAAGCGACAAAGATGAAAATGTGTCTCGATGGAACATAATGTGTTTTCGTATGTGTAAAAATAAAATGAAGTCACATGTGCATCGGCGTACATCACCAATCGTCAATGTCAATCAGAATTCATACGTATATGGTTCATGGATCGATAAAGTTGTCGGACCTTTTGCAATCGTTTCGTGAATTTTTTACACCAGAACATCGATCAGAGGATTCGAGACAGTTTTACTTTTTACCTTTGATATTTGAGTGGCCGTAACGCTGGTCGAATCGCCGATATCGATACTGAGAACGCGGTTATCGGGTTGGTTTGTAAGCTTCCCACAGCGGGAAGATCCTCTAGTGAAATAACCTGGCCAACAAAAAGAAAAAAAGGAACGATTAGGAAGGAAAGGAAAAAGTGAAAAGGGAAAAGGACATAGCAGGACTGCGCAGCTGAGTATCACGAACGATCGTAAAAAGTGCCATAGGGATTTTCTAAGAAAACGTTACGACAATCTCGCGACGACTAATAAACTATAAAACGGAGAGGGGTGCGTGTACAAGAAAACTCCCATTTACTGCATGCGCGTGTTTTGTCAAACATAGAAAATTCCACGCGTGCCACATTTTCTCAGTCGTTTTGTTGAAAAATTTGTTCAACTCTCCGTGTTGCGTTTCCCCGAATTATTTAAATTTCCAACTGTAATTTCCACGCTTTTCCTTCATCCGTTTTGGACAAGAACAGTGGCACAAATAAATTGCGGGAACAGTTTAACGAACAAGTAATTTAATATTGATTTGATTTCGCAACACGATACACGCCACAAATACCGTTGCGCGCCGCTTGCATTTTCCACTAGAGAAATGATACACGTTACGCCATTCTTCCGTTACGAATATTTCTGCGATGTATCCGGTGTTCCACGGGAATTTGTGGAAAATTGCTAGAGCGATAATTTATTCCTTTTTTTATCCTGGTTAATATCCAGTGTAATATCACGAGACTCAACAGCCCTTCATTTGCTCCGCCCACTTGTAGATAACGTACGTGAGTTCGGAATAATTACGGGCTTTTAACCTATAATCATAGCAGCTTAATCCATTAAAAAAAGTTCTTGTTTCATTTTGGCCCATAAACCCGTCTGATGAATCAATCTGTTTTAACAATGATTCAAGTCTTACGTGAAAATTCTCAGCATTACGTAAAGTAAGACCGACACATCTCAAAAATCGTAAGTTTCCTTAACTATAATATAAAAGCTATCATTAAAGAATATTTCATTAGATATTTTTAAAATCCAAGAGCCGTTACCTAAATATTTCTGAATGTGCTATTCAGGAAACAAATTGAAGCTTCTGTGACAATCGCTGTTAATTTCTCCGGTGTCAATTATTTGATTTTTGAAGAATGAAATGTTAATCGTTAGTTCTAGAAACTTCACCTATCCTGAGATTCAGAAATTTTCTAAAAATAGACCTGATCAGTTTCTTGACTGATCCAACTGAATTATTAAGAATTTCTTAATTCCAACTTTCTACCCTATGACTGGTTGAAGGGTTTATTTTCCATGATCGTATAAATGAACGATGTGTAAATTTGAACTAACCAGAACCATAACCTAATCTATTAGTCGAGCCATTCCACTGACAAAACTATCGTCTGACCAAACGATTGATTTTCTTCTCACGCAAGCTTATTCTCATAGATGCAGCGCGTAGATTGAGACACTTTGTGGTAAAGTTGTTCGTACAATTTGATCGTGAGAGAAACGAGTCTGTGGTAGTAAAATTCATGCTGTAAGGGGATGGAGGCACGAATTTTAGGTGGAGAAGCAAGATGGAACAAGGTTTATGGCTTTTTAACAACCATCGTTAAGTTGAGGATCCCAGTGGAAATTTTGCACGTTAGACTTAACACTGGTAGTCGTCTGTTCTTCTACGAGCATTTTGCAGATGGAACTCGAAATACACTCCCATTCATAAGTATTAAGACAGCTATGGAAAATGATAAATCGGAACCATCATTAGGAAATTCTGGAAAACCTTTAAAAATTATTTCAGTCCAAATCACAGATATAACGAACCAATATATTCATTATTATAACGATAATCTCATTGATTTTGTATAATAAAGTCCAATCTTATTTTATGTTGGGTCTTTCAATCATTATTGTAATCAATTTTGAAGTTCAGATTATTATTTCATTTATCGATACTCGGTTCCATATTCGGCTCCTAAATTATCTTCCAATAAATTATCTTCAAATTTTGGACAAACTTCTTGGAATTTCTTACGTAATTTACTAAAATTTATTTCCAATAGAATTTACACAAATTGAAAAACCGCGTATGTTAACACATAAGTATTATAATTACATGACTCTAAATAGCTTCCACAAATTTTCTCTGCGTGTATCGGATTACAATTTTGTACGAATGCATCCAGCATAATTGTCTTTTTGAAGTTAATTATGACATTTGACAGGAAACCAATAAGTGACCTAATACTTATGAACGACAGTGTATAATTCGGTGGTTTGTTAAACGACCATATTTGCTAGACATAGCGTCTTTATAAGAGGGACGCAACAGTGAAATCGTAGGAGAAAGATTCGTCCTCGTTGGAAGAATGGAAGAATGCCGAGAATATTTTGTCAATGAATAAGAAATAGTCGACAATGGCCAACGGAGAAAATGGAATAATTTAAAAAATGACGAGCACACCGCTGCTCCGGAAACATTTAGGATAGACGGTGTTTGCGAATTTGCTTTGCTCGGATGACTCGTTTCTTTCCGACAGAGACATACTCGCGGGATTGAATTTTAAAAATCCGTGTTCTGTATTCGTGTCACGGCGCATAAACAGAAATATTCACGAACGACACACCCGAATTTGAATATTTTTCCCATTTTATCCGCCCGTATCCCGTGTAATACGTGAAAGTGCGTTATCATTAATCAAATTACAGGAAATTCTCAAAAACTTCTTTGTGCAACCGTACATTCTTTGATTAATCCTGGAATATTAGTAGAGAACTGCATTTTCCCACTTATTTTAGGTATTTCTGAAATATCTCTCTGTTATTTATACTTCTCTGGGTCCTCTTGCATAATAATTTAGCGACTAATAGCGTTTGTGAGTTGGCAAGGTAATATACAATTTGTAGTTTACATATTCGTCTTTCACAATTTTATGATTTTACAAATTTGCAATATTTTATTAGGATTATCAATCAGCAATAAGTTAATTAATTCGTAATTTGTAATATTCGCTTATGTTCTACTTTATTTGTCGTATCACGAAAATTATTTTTTTCGATCATCTCTGTCTATCCAAGAATTATAACTCCATCATGAATTATAAAAAATAAATGATACTCCGTTGTGCACTGACATTTTAAGGTTGAATTTCGTTCTATTTTTTGATTTTCTGAATAAAAGATTGAACGATTTCAAGAAGGAACAGAAAATTTTGTCGCGATATTCTTCAAGAGCAACTCGACCACATGGGCTTCAGAAATACCACGAAGACCAAGAAAATTGTTTTAGCCTGAGTTCGTGGTTAAATGCTCACTCAACCTACATTTAGTAACTTCACGAAGTAATTTGCTACTCTGAGCTGTCAAGACCCTAAAGCGATTCAAGTACCTAAGGAACTGTTGTTCAAGCATCGCAAGGAACAAAGAGAGATTGTTGAAAACTCTAACATTGTTACCGCTCTGTTCGAACAGTACCAATAGCAGAATTGTAAAATAGAAAGGGGAAGAAGCGTCGAAGCGAAACGAGTCCGATCATCGATTCTACGCAATCGAGTAATCGCTTTCAAAGAGCTTACCAGCTAAATCTGATGCGATTAATGAAGATTATGCAACGGATTCGTCACTGACGGTCTGAGAATCTGAATAGAGGATCCATTTGTTATCAAGCAAGTCGATTACAACATTTTCCTAGCCCTGTTCTTCTTACGTTTGAAAGAAAAATTTATTTTCAGAGCCAAGAATTCTCTGTGCATCGAAGAGAATAGAAGAAAAAGAAAGCGATACAATGAAGAATTGTGAAAAAAGCGAAATTCATTTTTGATATTAGAGGAATTAGTTTACGCTATACTAATAGCCTACAAAGAGTTTTATATAACCCGATACTATCAAAAACAGCTGGTAATAACGACGAATTACAAGAACAGATATTAAAAAGAGAATGACGAGTGAATTAAAATAGCATAGAGGAAATGCAATCGGTTGGAACATTTTAATTTCACCTCTCGACGTCTCTTTTTTCCAAGAATACATCTCTAACCAATTCTGCTATAAAACTAGCGCAAGAAAAGAACGCAAATACCGCGCATCTAACCCAGCATTTTGTGCACCCGAGCAGAATTCTAAAAGTATCCTTACATAACCGAAACCCGTGCAGTTTTGGAACCTAATCTCAGCCGCGCAGCCGGTTGTCCGCTTTATCCCACGCAAATTCCCCGTTACGTGGTCGCGTCGGAAACTCATAATTCTCCGTGCACGTCGACGCATCTCCCGGTGGCTCGTATCCACTCCCTCTCTGGTTTCGTCATCGTTCGTTTTAACCGATCAGGCGAACCGGTACCAACACGCGACGTCGAAATGATTAATCATGCAAATTCGCCGACGCGATTCGTGGACGCGCCCGCGTGTCCACGGCAAAAATTGATAAAATACATTCATCGTCGGTACCAAGTAGTACGATGAGGGACGGTTTACGCGATCGATCGGCCGCGACGCTGCTTGAACGCCGCTTGTACACGCTCACGCGACTCGACGAGACGCGGAAACCACCTCCGCCTCTCTGCCCCTCTCGTTGCTGTGTATGCGTCTCTGTCACGACCTGTCTCCACCATTTCCATGCGCCACTTCAATTTCGTTGGTTTCGTGCGTGCCACGGCAGCTTGCTTAAATTTTCGGAACGTCGGCCGTGTGCACGAGCACGCTACTCTCGCGGATGGAGGCTCTTTCTTCGCACTGACTGGGATGCTCGATGTATAGGCGACGTCTCCGCGGGGTGTCGCGGCTCGTTCGTCTTTCGAGACACTTTGAGATATGAAAGGTGGCTGGTTGTGGGTGATTTGTATGGAAAAATTGGCACGCTGAAGAAAGATCGGGGGCCGGAAATTTGTTAAGCTTCGGCGCGACGCGACGATGGGAATTGTAGCAGAATGGGATTTGCCAGTGGATACTGCGAAAGATGGAAAAAGGGTTTGGATGGTATTGAGCATCGGTATCTATCGCAGTTGGAAGGTTTGGGAAGAAATTATTTAGAAAGAATATTTTAGATACCTATTTTGGTATGTAAAAGGGATATTTTGGGTATTTATTCGGAATACCAACGTCACCTCAAAATAAATATTTCATTGTATTTTAACTTCACGTATGTTAGAAATTTTAGACTATATTACGAGACACAAGATTGAGCTAAGGTTAAGAATAATGTATTTTCTATTGAATTTTTGAAGAATTATCGCTTACATTTATATGTCTTAGCTACAGACTGATTTGGATATCAATAAATTGTAAGATCAAAATCGGTCAATGACTATCTCGACGTTTGTCCACGCCACACTGTGCGGCGCTAAAAAATACCTGTTTTTCGTGGCGCTGGTTAACGAACGATACAAACCTATTTGACGAAATATTAGTGGCTATAAACGGGACTGGTCACCAGCTACCGATATGTGACATTAAAAAGGGATTTCAGGAAAGCTGCATATTATATGCATTTTTTTGTCTTTGTCTTGAATTCTTGTTCAGATGCCGCATTGTACTTATTCTAAATAAGTACCAAAATTTGTTTCATCTACAATGATTAAAAAAATTATTTGCAGATCGTTAAATCTGTTACAGTATTTATATGCTAATTAAATAGATCCAAGTGTATTCGTATCATTTGGTAGTATTATACCTTCATGTGAGTTCAATAATTTGATACTGCTACTACGAAATGAAAAACCTGATTTAAAAAATAAATTAGACAATAAGGGTACGTGCATATACTTTTTGCAGCTACCGAATGAGAGTGTTAGGGAACAAGCAATTTATACTTAGAGGAAATGAGTTTTGTAAGGCTCTTGATTCTTGCCTAATTTCCGAGGTATTAGTATCTATAGAGTGGTTAGGGAGTTCGTTTTATTTATAGGGGATACTGAAAAACAGGAATTTTTGCTGGGATAAAAACGAGCTTCGTTAGAAGTAAAATAGACTTACTGTTAAAAAATTCCTGTATCAGATTTTCATCTAAAACAAAGTCTCTCCCGATTCATAATAACTAACATATAAAATATGTAGAACGGCGGAGAATTTATAACCGAAAAAAAAACAAAAATTAGTACGAAAGAAGTGTCAAAGTTCGTCTAATAAAATTTCCATGGAAATTTCCATTGGAATAAATCAATTTCCATGGAAATCCGCTAAGGGATCTTAAAAACAGATTTTTCCCGATAAATATTAAAAGAAGAATAATCCGGGGGCAGGGGAGTTATTTATATCGACGACGAGCAAGCGATACTTTGAGCCCGACGAGCGAGAAGAGTCAGTGAAAGGGGTGGCCGGGGGAGTGAAAAGCTGGAAAGAAGATCGGATATTAAAACACACAATCGCGCGTATGCATCGAAAATTAATTACGGCCGAAGCAAAATGAAATTGCTAATTTCCGGATAAACGGTATAACGATGCGCGTCAGCGAGGATCTACGAAATTACCGGTTACTAAGGAAACAGCTGCACGCCGCCCGTTTTAAAGAATAATCGATACCCGTTAGAATTTCGCCGCTCGTGAAACTCAATAATGCAAATTCGCGCGTCACCGTATAATAATAAGGCCCGGGAACGAGCCTGGCAAAAGAGATCTTTATTACCAAACGAGATAGAAAGAGAGAGAAAGCGAGAACGAAGTGAATCGATCGATTCGAACCGATCGTCTAACCTCTGCTTGTGCTTCTCGTCGTGCACCCCTCCTATTTCAACCCTTCTTCCTTCGTTTTCTTTTTTTTTTCTCCTGCTTCGTACTGTTAATTACAATTCGCCGAGGTACGTAGCCCGTGTTGTTTGTCTCGGCGGCCATTCATCGCACATTTAATTCAGAACAATGTTTACGCGCGGGCTACGCGTTGCATCGTATAGAAACGGGTCTCGTATTCCACGGAAGCACGAAAAATTCCTGGCTCTGCTTCTTACGCCCCGACAGCAAATACAATTACAATTCGAGGCAATGAAAAGAGATGAAAGGAGAAGAAGGGCAGGAAGGAGAGGAGCTGGTAATTTCTCGAACGTGCACTAACCGTGACAGAGCGACCCACAATGCATCCCTGGACAGTCCAGCCCTGGAAAACCACTCCTTTTTCCACGAATCATTCGCCTCGACTCGTTGCGGTTCGAGTTCCCGCGTGCCGCGACATAACGGCCCGTAAAACGTAATGGGTAATGAAAATACAGCTCTAATATGACCATACACGGGGCGCATTAAACACCGCAACCGGAGAACCATTCCGGACAGATAGAGGAACGTGCGTCCTTCGCGAAAGCGATCGAGACTCGTGTGATCGAGGGTGAGATTCATAAAGCGTAAAACACAAACGTACGTACAAGTACACGTAGGTGATACACGTATATAGAAATGGTTAGAAAGAGAGAGAGAGAGAGAGAGAGAGAGAGAGAGAGAAGGGGTGGAGAATATATCCAGTAAATTTCGAAACGTAGCCGCGACGCAGCAGTCTTTTTATCGCTCCCCGAGGCACTTCGGACCCAACCACTGGGTTGTGTTTTATTCTCCGCAAGGGCAACGGGCATAACTCGCAAGTTCATGGTCGTAAGTTTCGACCCTTGCACGGAGGGTTGACGCGAGGGCTGCGACAGAGGACTTGGCCAGGTTTCGAGACACTTCTCGATGAGTTTTTCTTCTCTTTTTCTATGTGCGATTATGGGGATATTGCTCGTAGGGAGAAACAGAACTTTCAGGAGATACAAAGCAGTCGAGTAAGTAAATATTACGAATGCTACTTCTGTTAAAGTTATTGGAATTTAAAAGATGAGAACCGTTGCAACAGAGAGTACTAAAATTATCTGGAAGATTCTTATACTTGAACAAGCGAAACGTGCATAAGCGAATAAATACAGATGTGACATTCAAATAGTAATTTTAGCTTTGCAACATTATGTACGATAACTGCTATAATTTACGCATGAATTCTCTTCGCAATCATGCTACACTCTTAAGGGATTCACGTGGAATACATGTTCTTGTCACGCGAAGCGAAATTTTCACGTGGCATCACTCATCCACTTACATCTTACGATTCGCAACTATATCGCTCGAAATACAGAAATTATCGTAATTGGAGGTGTCTCGTTTCATTACATCACCTACTTACGATCCATTAACCTACGTATTACCACTTTAGAAAGCTTTCAAAAGACGACACTACGATCCTTTGATACAAAATACCCTCCAGGGATTTTCAACGTTATTACCGTCAAAATTATTGGAATTTGAGAAATCAGAATTATTCGACTAGAAATTTTAGAAACACAATACATATAACGTTTCGTGGAACATCTTTTGATATAAAGCACTCTTCGAATATATCGACACTGCTGTCGAATTTATTGGAATTTGGGAAATCAGAATTATTCGGCTGGGAATATTAAAATCATCGAAACATGCTACAAACTTTCAAACGATATTTTGATGTAAAATACCTCCCGAATATCGTTATAATATTCTTGAAACAATGTCATTATCAAGAGTATTAGCATTTTTAAGATCTGAATTCGACTGGGAATATAAAAATTATCCAAATATAGATTTTTGTACATGTCTATACAAAGCCATGGATGATTAATAATTCATATTTTTAGTAACATAACTAAAAGCACTAGAACCTAAATAGAAATTTGTTTTACCTACTAAGCATTACAATGAATAATTTAATTGAAATATTTTATATATTTTCACACAGTAGGTATATGCATCCTTTAAATTTAAATTTGTATCTTTAAATTTTCAAAAAATGCATAAAAATCCATAGATTGGAAATAACACTAATTCTTATCGTTTTCTTCTACTATTCATACGTACTTACGATAATCTAGATCATAATATACTGCGGACAAGTTTTAAAAACGTGACACCTACGGTCCTTTGATCTTTCGTTCCGCATGAAGTTCATCGTATCCAATGCACGTGGAATTCCTGTATCGGCGCTTATGCTAAAATCCTGCAGGCTCACAGTCGCGTAACACGAGTTCGAGTTTGCAACTAGCAACGGAGACAGTTAATTTCACGCTGATTAGGAAAGCCAGGTGGGGATGGATGAGGGAGAGAAGACGGGGGAGTTTTGAGCGGAACTGTACGCGAAACGGATACGTGTTCGTCCGTGAAATGACCATTAGGTCCAGCTGGCCGATAGATCCACGCAGAATTCCGGAACAGCAGGCTAGATAGACAGCAAGCTAAGCATGTAACATATGCGCGAAGCAAGTGCACACGCGGCTCGTTCTGCATACGAATAGAGGGTTAAATTGGCCGCAGCCATTCGCAGAATGGAAGAGAAAAGGGAACTCTGCCGGTCTTCTAATATTTTCATGCGCGTTAATCTCGAGTAAGAGTAGAATGTCGCGCCGAATAACCGGCTTGGAGAATAAGGACGATTCGGTTTTCAGGCTGTAACTGTCTCGTGCGTGGTAGAGTAACATGAATTACTACGGCAAGCCAACAACAAGCATGTCGTGTTCATTCAGAAAATATGAAGGGTCTAACATGGACACGCGAACGCGCGACCCAGGAAAATACGTTTCAAGAGAAAAACGAGAACGACCAAGACCGTTCGTGTATCTTGGGAATACTCGACGTGATAATCAAGGAGAACGTATTCCGTTCCCCTGTCTCTCGGAAATATCTCGGTTGCTCGCTTTTCACGCGTATACTTTTTGGCTCGAGAAAGAACGGCTTTCGTGATACAATTAACAACCTGACGAGTTGTATCGATCGGAGAATACGATCGCAAAAGTAGAAGTCTCGGAACGACAAAGCGAATGGAATCGGCTTTAAATTTCCAGCAGCTGCTACAAGAAAGTACGTGACCTGGCTGCTTTTAGAACGGTTACCGAAAGTAAGCTATTCCACTGCCGTACCCTTTAATCTTTATCCTTGCGATCTTGAATTCCGAATCGGTCATCGAGGTTTATCAAGACAGCGGCGCAACAATCAGAAAACGACAAGCTTTTACGACGTACTTTTTCGTAGTTCGTTAGACGTCCTTGCTTCAGGTTGCATCGACTTTCCAACACGATCCATTTCTTCCTTCTTTCGAAACGTTCCTCGAAACGCGAGACTAACATAGAGACGTTCGTTACTTCGCGGATACCCTCAAAGCGACGATTAAATCCGACGACACCTTCAATGCTGATTCCTATCATCACCTTAAAAGGCACGGGCTACGATCTAGCTGTCTGTATTTCGAATTGACTTTGAGCCAGGCTGCTGTCACCAACCCTGACGTTGCTGTCTCTCGATTTCGACGTGGCGCCACGTCGAATGCACTCGTTGGCAAGCTTCAATAAGAGACTATTCGAGTGGCTATAGAACGTGTTGCGACTCCAGTGAATTATAAGTTAAATTGTCGCAAAGTGTGTAGAAACGGTGTGACAATAATTCGATGGAGAAATGGATTTTCTGCAAATTGTTGGAGGAATTTTCGGTTGCAGACAAGTTCCTATTTATAGAAGAGTAGTACTTATTAAATAATACACAACATTTAATAATAAAGTAATAATAATAGTTTAAGAGTAAAATGACTCTAGACTTTGTAAAAAATACCTCAATTCTGATTCTTATGCATTCTCTGACAATAAAGCCATTTGGAAGGCGCATTAATTGATTCTATAAATTGGAAAAAGGAGAAAGTCATGTTGCAAACGCCTTTTTACAAATTTATGTTACGCTTTTTTTTAATGAACGAATTGAAAGTAAATTGACTTGATTCACGATTCCAACGATATTGCGTATTTTTAAAGATTTCTCTCTTGCAACGTGACAAGTATCCGATGTAATGCAATGCATTCTAGAACTCAATATTCATTAGCTCATTCTCTGAACTCATTCTCATTCAAAGCTTTAATATAAATTTTCGTTCAATCCATGATCATTCGTCATCCATCCATCCAATTCTATGACGTCACGTTTCCAAATCTCATTGAGAGATATCGCAGTGAAACAAGATACTGTGCTTAAAAACTCGATGTAAACCAATGGAGAAATCTGGAATTCGCAGGGTTTCCTCGGATTCTACTCGTTAGATTGGAAACCGGAAGGAGAGATTCTATTGCGAGAGAGCTGAATTCCGTTAGACAAAAGGCAATTCATTAACGTTGTAATCAAATTCCCCCTTAAACCGAACTGAGGGCAGCCCGGAAGGCATATCATCCCTTCCCGCGAAATAATATCACGATATATTATACGATTGTCAGTAACAACGTGGCCGAACGTCAGCGAGGATTTCGCGCGAGTCGGAGATCCAGATCGTGTTACCATCAAGGGATTAAGCCACGAAGTTGGATTGCCGAGGATCTGAGAAGGATAAGAGAAATGGTAGAATCGGGGAATATGAACGGAAAGAGGAAGAAGGAAGAGCAATCCACCAAGGGGATGCCAGTTGCCTATTCGGCCTGATGAACGAAGCGACGCGCAAACTTAAATGGCAGTTGAGAAATATAATTTCCTCAGCTGTCAAACGTGTAAGCCGGAACTGTGCCAGGGGATCTGCACGTTTCATCCGCGTACAACAAGCATTGCCAGCTTCAACGTGCTGTTACCGCTGTTCTCTATCTTTCTCTTTCTACCTTTCGACCCTTGTTTCGTTTCCGTTTTCATCTCTCTTTCATCCCTGTCTCGTTTCTTGGAAAACCAAAACCCTCTAAACGTTTACGTGTCACGGAAAAACTGAGTTTGTTCCACTGAAAGGAAGTTATTTAGTAAATAGCGGGGTAATTTATCGAATTGATCGAGCTTAAGATCCCGAGTGTAATGGGACGGGAAATAAGTTCGCGAATTTACTTTGGGGAATTGTTGTGTGATGAGATTGATCGTTAAGCGTGATCGAAGGATAGTGACGCTCATTAAAGTAACTGTAGTTCTGATTGAAAATGTTGTACATGGTAATTAATAGGTTATTATAAGTTTTGATGACAAATTATTGGAGTACACACAACGGTTACAATAAATTAATATTAAACAGGCGAATACGAATAGAAGTTTCAGTGAGTTTGACAAATCTCCTTCGACTGACAGTAATTTAACTTCCAATTCACCTTAGTAACTTTCGATAGCTTTTATATGATTTTCAACATACACTTTATGCATACGAAAAATCTCGCCTTTACCTTCTCTATTTCCACTATCTTCTTTTTCCAGATCACAATGTCTATTCTTTAACCAGATTCGTGTACGTTGAGTTGATTTCTTTTTTTCTTTCACAATCTTCGCTTAAAATTAACAATATTACAGTGGTCGAATCTTTTGACTTACAATTGGTTATATTTTCCTTTTAATACAAGTTCGCTTAAAATCTTTATGAGAAAAATTTTCTAGAAAGAAACGTCTACAACGTTGATGCTGCACGTTCCATTGCTATAATCCTCTGTAGTAATTTTTCCAAATATCACTTAACATCATTTTACTTTTCCATCGTTCTCTACTCCGCAACAAAATCCTCCGATTCCAAGCAGGAATATTACGCGCGTCTAACCGTTACTTTCTTCACAACAAGCATCCTTCCGCTTCGTAGTTTACCAATTTTGTGCTCGAAACTCGTCCGAAAGAAAAAACGGAAAAAAGAAATTGTCTGAAACTAGCCAGATTCTCATGGTTATTCCCTTTGAAATGAGCGTTGCTAGCACATGCGACGAGGTTCGCTAGCGCCCCACGCGCGTTGATTCAAATTTAAATTGCATAATTAGATCGCCGCGGTTAGCATCTCACGTGGAGCTTAAAATCTGGTCGTTTCCTACGTGCTGGGATTCGTTAACCGGCCGGCAGATCGTGTACGGGACCAGGCCGCAGGAGCTGGCTAATTGTCGCGCTACTCGTTCTCTTCGCGTATGGTTATGAATGATACATACGTGTTCGCTAATGATCATGTTTCAAGGAATTCTCCTCTTATTTTTATCAAGACTCGACCAACAGTCAAAGAGAATTAACAGCAAAGATGACATTTCAGAGACAATGTTTTCCGAACAGATTCGTCAAACTCCCTAGATTAGCTTTGGAGAATGAAGAAACGATGAAAATGAGATTTTTGCTCGCGTTATAGCTTGGCGAGTGAATTTCATCGGAAGTAAAGTATAGAGTGACGGTGAGACACCGAAGCGTTGGCATAAATATTAAGAAACTGATGAATTCCTAATGAACGCGTATCATAGAACTTAGTAAGATGCCTCGGGAATTTATGAGGATTTACTCATTCATCACATACTTCCAATTAAAGAGGCTGAATTATTCCTTTGACAACCGAATATATTCTGCCTTGAGCAGGCTTCTCGATCTTCATCGTGATTACTGGATAACCTTAGCTGTAGTGTGCAAGAATGGTTCGATGGCTGAACCTAAGAAAAGTTGGCAAAATTCACCGCGTATCCCTCGGCTCCATAAGCGGAACCATATAAGAAGTGACAAATCAAAGTAATAACCCAATAAAGGCAAGGCAGAGGAGGTTACGTAAGAGGCGGAAGACTAAGTAGCTGTCGTTTGTATTCCAACAAACGCCGTCGAATCGATAATCTTGAGGCATGCCAGAACCAGAGCTGGCACGCGAACCATCGGTTTAGGGAACCGCTCGATCCCTCGCCGCTGATTTCATAAAGCTACTCTCCTTCTACGAAAAAAAACGTTTCTATTTATTGAAGATGCTTTCCGGTTCGCCTGTCTAAAGAGAGAGTCTACGAAAACATCAGTCGCCCGATTTTACGATGGTCTTCATTTTTACGATATACTCCGGGCTGAGGTACGACCGTCATCCGTTTCTCCAGCCGATACCTGGACCCGCGTGTAAACTCGCGCCAGTAATAATCGTTTCCCATTTATTCGTTACTTTACACCGTCCCTCGGAATCCTTTGCCGTTCGATTGTTGCGACGATTCCACTGAATATACGATCTCCTGCAAACGTACGAAACGTTTCGAATAATAGCCTCATAGATGATGAGCTATTGTTATTTCGTTTTTATCGTGCAAATAAATAAAGAGGAGTTATGGGATTTAAAAGCGCATAGAGCGCGCAGAAGCATGGCTCAGCTTAACGGTATTACGAGAGGATAATGACGCATTAACGAGTGCTATTGATAGAACGGCAAAGAAAAAGAGGGATGTTTTAAAAGATCTCGTGGAAAAATGGTCCAATTGTTTTTCAGAAACGAGACGAGTATAGAGGACGATACATAAATTTCGTATTTATTCAGAGAATTCTGTTGTCAGTTTCTCGCTTTTTATAATAATAATGTTTTAATATCTGTAGACATATAGATTTTTCTACTGAAGTTTAATTTTACTCCCAGGTTCCTGAAATAAAAAATTTTGTAATATTTATAAAAAGTCTTATAGAGACTTCACATCTATGGTTAAATATCGGTATAATTATATTTCGCTCGAAAATCATTTTCTTTTCAGGATAGAGATTTTCAATATTTGGTTTGTCTTACTACGAATATCGCTCGCCGTATGATATTCCGTTTATACTACTTGATTGATCAGACGTGTTCTGTATTATCCGTCTGACCGTTCACCCTTCTCATTCTACTTATCGAGACGTGCATTTTTCCATATAAATGATCGCTTTTAATTAATCGTAATATGTATGCGCGAAAATGTAGATTACCGAAGTATCATTTTCATTGAAAATTCGTTTCGTTGGCAGGAATATGTTTGTAAGTTTGAGAAAGGTAGTTTCCACGTGATATGTCGACAATACCACGAATTATAATGCCACGTTCGTCAAACGATTTTTGTTTTTAGATTGAGGATCGATTAAAGTACATCGATCACGGTTGCGAACAATAGCGAGCCGTTTAAACGTCGGTCCGCATAAAACAATGGAATAAAATTAAAATAATTGTTAAATGGAGCACGGTAAATGCCTGGAAAACCGTCCCGTCCCTCTTCCCCCCGTTGTTTTCCTTTCGTTCGTTTCAAATTTATCGGCCAACGTCGATAACTCGCGGAAACAGAGGCTCTGAAGTGTAGCTCCGATAAAGGGGGTGAGGTCGAAGTTGAAACAGAAATAGAAGAAAGGTGTTTCTTTTATAGAACCGAACCTTCGTCGTGGGAGGTGAGTTCGCGAACTGAGAAAGAAACGAAACAAACGGACTGGAGAGAAAAAAGAGAACGAAAAGAAAGAAAGAAGCAACGCGAGACGGTACCAGCTTCCAGATCCAGGTTGCCGCCCTCCTCCAGGCCACCTTTCGTGGCTCGTTCATTTGTTTTTTGCGTCTGGCACTCGCGACGCTACTGGTAAACCGCAAATCCCCAATTCTCGCAGGGTGAACGGCAGAGGAGAGAGGGAACGAACAGAAATAGAGCAAGGAACGATGGAACAGAAGGCTTGATAGACAGTCTAGGAAGAAAGAAGATGTCGATGCGTTGGAAGAATCCTAGATTTTCCTCTTGCTTCTCTTGAAGCTTTTACTCCTCTGAAAACGCTCGATAAAGAACTCGCTCGAGACGCCTTTCGCTGGAATCATGAGCATCATCGATCTAACTTAAGACAAACAAGAGACGTCAAGGTCGAGGTGAAGGCCAGGATAGATCATTCGGAAATACGAACGCGGAGATATTATCTGTTTCATTTGAGTCGAACGATCGTCTGTCGAGGATTGAGAAATCGACTTTGTGCCTTTTCCAGTGATTACGTCCAATTACGTTTTTCGCGAAATCACGTTGGTCGGTCCAATTAACTGACCGCCGCTGGTTACACGATCCTATAATTGTGGCGTAATTAGGGATTAATATCAACCGGTTGGCTCCACTAAACCATATATGTATATCCCATGTTCTCTAACGAATTATCTTTTGGAGGCTATTGAAACGGAATCGAATCGCAATCGAATATAATGTTGCATAGTATCGATACACAGTATATACGTCTATAGAAATATATGTACTCGTTAATAATAATTCACAGAGGTATTATTTATTAGAAGAAGCGTCATCGATATAATTGCCACATCGTTACGACGCAAGCTGCCGCGGCACAGCTGCGCGCGTGTAACGGCCCAATAATTCGCTTAGATTTATACACACCAGTCCTTTATCGATACCTCTCTAATTATACCAATAACCGATCCGAACTAAATGAATACTACAGACATCAGATTTACAAAGTGATACCTTGCATACGTGTAGTATCGTGGACGAAAGGCCTAAGAAATATCGGGCGAACTATGAACAATGTCGCGAGAGCCGAGGCGTCGTCGGGCCCATCAATGTGTCATCGGTCTTTTCAAGTGCATAGTTTCGTGGAAAAGACCTACGTGACCCTGGCTACGAGCGTCTGCAGAACACGTGTGCGGTGAGCCTAGGAAAAAGGCAATAGAATGGGACAACGGCCAGAGAGGGTCAGTCGAAAAGCAGAGAGTGCGAGTCGAGGAGCCGAGTGCGAGTTGAGCGGAGACGGAGGTTGCGAGTGGCGTTGCCGAGAGAGTGTGGATTGTGCTGTTTTCTGTACGTTTGGCTGTGAATAGTTCAGGTTGAACAACAATCGTCTTTTTCTGTCTGATTAACATCTCTATTGTCCACTCTTTGTAAATACATTATATCACGATATTACATACGTATGATTCACTGGCGTGAATCGTAACGCCCAGGTTACAAGCAGAGGTGAGCACGAGTACACCGCACCTGACTACGTCGAAAACTCGTCCATGAAATTGCTTACGGGGTTGCGCAGTTCCGGTGATCAGATTTCCCTACCATTCATCCGGAACGATCGATCGAAGACGATCAATATGTATCCTGTTCGCGGTGTATAATTCTTCGAAACGTCACCATCAACCGACCCTCGTTGTTCACCCCGCAACCCTCCTGTCTTATCGTCGAAATATCTAACGCGAATACATCATTCGCATCGAGACATCGGCGACCACTGAATAATTTACCGTGGCACAGTCATTGTAAAGTGCCTCGCGCTACCTGGCACGATCGATCGATCATCTCGGTCAGGAGAAAGAGGAACGAGAGAATCGGCTCGTGGTAAGCACGCGGCCACCCTTGGAACGTGCACACAGTGTGTATACGTGTTACGGCGGGATAAAGGGCATGCCTTGAGTCAAGTGACCACGTTTGGAATTTACTTGAAACCACACGGGCCAACGTTCGCGCTTGGTATTGTTTCTTTGTGTCGCGGGGCTCTTAACGCGTTTGCTACTCGTTGAGAAAAGGCCGGAAGCCTCTTTTTCTTTTCCGTACAAATACGAACGCACGGTTTGCTTATGGCGCCGATTTGAAGAAAGAATTGCATCGAAGAGGCGTCCCGCGACGCACTCGAAGGTAATGGCTTTGAAACGGTCGAACCTTGTCCCCGTTGAGTCGTGGAAAATCGCGTGTGTGGACCTTTTCGAATAGCTCTCCTGATGGGAATCCCTAAAAAGGCGACTGTAAATGAATTGGAAACGGTTTTCTAAGGTATTGGCTTGGAAATTTTTTTATCCGACAAATTCTAACGTTAGAAACGGATGTGTGTTTGTAAGAGGATACAAAATCTATGGATTGGTTTGATAATTCGAATGATTGCCTTGATTGGGTGGGATATTTTTTTTACGTATAGACGACGAGAGAATTAAAATTCGAGAGGGGGAAAAATAAAATCGATGTTGGAATTTCGTAAGAGATACTTTCGATCCTCGTTTTAATAACATTTTTCCAATCTCTACGTTTATCTCTTTTACATCGTTATGTTTCCCAAGTTATTCTCCAGTCCGCTGGAAAATCGGCAAATACTATCTGCATACAAATAGTATCTTGCATTTGAGGTATGCTTTTCAGCATGGCCCCTTAGCGATCCACAGACGCTTGGTATTTTCTACATAGGACTCTATGATCTTTGTACGGTCCGGAGATGTGCGAAGGAATGTGGAGAAACGGCTGGAAACTGAGAATCGCGATTGGAAAGGACCAAGCTGTAGGTGGAGTGGGCTAAAGACGAGAGAAGGCAAAGGTAGAATCTACCCGCTTTAAAGGGATGCTGAACATCAGAGTTATGTGTTCACGTTGCTCAAATGCTTAATTATTCAATGTTCAATTATTTATCATACAAAATCGAAAACTAGATTCTCCTTTTAAAAGCATATCATAATATATCTTTGGTCATCAGTATACCTTCCCATAAAACTATCCATCGACGTGTGACCAAGAAACGCTTTTACTACTGTGGCCATTTCTCTCTGGAAAATAATGACTCGCTATTTGCCGGCTGTAAAAAATTCACGCGATTCTTATCGCACATTTTCACGTGCGTTCATGTGTACGCACTACTTAGATTTATGTAAACTTACACTGTCGTGAAAACGTAAAAGATTGTTTAAGCAGTAAGGTACCTTCATCCTTTGCCTGCACTGAACTTTCTTAATACATGAAACAATCGTTATTCATCAATCGCGGCTGATAATTTTACGGAGATCGAAAAGTAAAAAGCCAGAAATTTTTATAATTTATGCAAGAATAAGTATCATACTTTGTATCGTCTAGAATTATTAATTGCAGTATGCTGAAAAACTTTCTCGTTTTCCTAATGTCATTAATAAAATAATTTAATCGTCTGGCTACGCTCCAGTCGCGAGAAAACATAATATCCTGTTAACTGTATTACTAATATATTAAAATGACGCGAGACTAATTCGAAACTATATCAGATCGTTTTAATAAGGAAGTCGTGGCACATACGATCAAACTTCACAAAGGAATAACAAAAAAAAAAATCCAGAGTTATCAAAGCTGTAGCGTAGAGAATCGCAGTCGCTTGGACAAACGAATAATACGAATAAAATACATTAAGTAATATTATTTATTTTATTCGATCGCTGGAGGCAGTAATAAATAACTTGGACCACGGACGTATCTGAATCAAGGATATATAGCTTCGACTCCATGAAATTTATTTTTCTCCTCGTGTATTCGGGAGCGTAGAGAAAATTTTGGACGAGAAAGATCGTGCATCTGAACGCGGTGAAGCTGGACGACTGATTTCCTCCGTGCGAGAACCTACGAACCGCCGATTTAATACTTCGGAAGCATCTGAGGTGTCACGTAGACCAGATGCTGACCTCGTAAAGGCGATACTATAAACTGTACCAAGACGTCGCACGAACGAACCAACGAGCCTCGTAAAATCCACGATAGCATTTCGGTCACAATTCAAATTAGAAGGTGTACGTGCTGTCTCGTACACACGCTTCGCATTATAGAGGCTGGGCATCATCAATTTCTTTTACTGCTTAAATGTTGACAGGCAAGTATCATGGAACGAATCATAAAACATATTAGGGGTAGTATCAACACTGTGTGCAGTATTTGTACTGACACTATCGCGTAGAACAGATGCATCCTATAAAATTGATCAATAAATTTCACTTACTAATCCTACAAAATTTCCAGGTTGTTGGAAAATTAATTTTATGGGGAGCAATTTTTTTTACCTGACATAAAAAGTTATTTTGCAGGAAGTTTCTGTAAACAATAATTTCTGCGAGGAAGATTATTCTCTGTCAGTTAGTTTTTCTCATTTGACCTTAATTCAAGCTAGTCATTCCGTTTATTCTTGCTAGCTAATTTTGCTGAAATATAATTTAGTGACAAAATCATGCTTTGCAAGTTAATTTTTTTTTCGCTTCTTCTTCGTTTCACAAACAGCGATTTTTTTCCTTGAGTGGAAAATTATTTTATGTACCGTTTTTCGGGGACGACAATTCTCGCTTCATGAGAAATACTACCTTTTTTACTTCTTCTCGTTTCATTTTCGGTAGATTTAACGTTATCTTTTTTCTCTATTACACGGTGCATCGTTACAAACGATGTGTTAAATACGACACCTTTGTAAGGTTAATCGTTGCGTGGAAATTGAACTCGTTAGAATGAACGTGCTTTCGCGAGATCGTTCTATACCCGTTCAAAACGTCCCGTTAATGATGTCCGTTATATCAATTCTGTATCGTCAAAGCGTGATATCTCTCAGTTCGTTCCATCGCAGCGCCCGAACAGCAGACTTCCGTCACAAATTGCTATCTGGTTGAACGTCGTTGTTGACCTGTATTTTGTGCGCTTTATGCTTTGTCTTCGACATGAAGAGGCAGATAGAAACGTGAAATAAATGGCTACTGTTTCCACTGTTACACATTCTTTTTCTCCCCTAAACGATTACCGCAGTTGAACAATAAATATTCGATTTCGCATCGATCAAAATACCATACATTCCTTTCGTGGAAAACATATCAATAAAACATATCAATAAAAAATATAAAACATATCAAACTATTAATGAAAATGCCAATGTATTCGTGAAAATTCCAAAAGGATAAAAACATAAATTTGTTTGCGTATACATTTTTAGATTCATTTCAAATTTCACCAATATAATCGTGATAGCCGATATCTTTTACTAATTAAAATTAAAAAAAAAAAAACAAAAAAGCTTTATATGATATGTTCAGAAAAAATTTGTATAGGTGTTCAGACACTTTCATGAGTCACGAGTAACTCCCGAAAAGTAAATTTATCGCGCTGAAATATTCGAAATATCACAATCGCGACGTCGTGTGGTACACATTTGTCGTTGCTTGGAACAAAGGTCGAACGATTTAATTAAATCTCAATTCGGTAATTGCAACTGATTGTGCAGAGTAGGCGAATTAGAGCGACACACGGTTAATGTTGAAATCGCTAATTTCATAGCGTGAGCGGAGTTAATTTATCTGGAGGGCGAGGGAGAGAACTTGATGCCGCGTATATTATAAACAAGCCGCAACGGCGTGAAACGTGTTTCTCTGAATGCACGATCAATGATACGGCCAGCGTTGCTTGCTAATTTATTACCAGCTACGATTTATTACAAGACCTCGATTCACAGAGAGAACCCGTTCCTTTCGTCAATCTATCTTCGCGTTTCGTTCGCGGAGCGACGAGTGCACGTTGTCGATACGAATTGCACCGGACTTTTTACCATCGTTAAAACGCACTATTCGTATTGATCGAATTTATCGTAAATTTTCTCCTGCGAGATAGAAAAATTACACAGAACGACTGAAAATGGTTGAAAGACATTAAAGGTTACTCCCGTTTCTTAAGTGTCTTAGAAAGTAATAGTGCTATTTTAACACTAGCTCAACGATCGTAGAAAGAGAATTGAATCTAGGTAGCGTCACGCGAGACACGATTGTCTAAGATCATAAACTTGTCTTGTCTATATTATTGTAACGTCGCTGACAAAGTTCATGCTTTCGTTACATACTGTATCTAGCGGTCCGTGTTCTAAGAAATTGCGAATTATAACGAAGCCAACAGCTAGAGGAAATTTAAGGTTGGTACCGTGCGAAGAATAATGCCGAACGTGTGGTCGAATGCAGGGAAAATTCAATTTGTTGTACACACCTGCCTTACCTTTGCGAGACTGCAGATTCGTTTAATAACATTTCCCAACGTTCTTCTTTCGTCTGCGACAGATTAAAGAAAACCAAAACTGGATATCTTAGAGCCCTTTCCGTTGTTGGGATAGAGCGAAGTGTACGAAATTTCTTTCGTGGATAGGATTAAAGAAAATAGAAAGAAGAATGGGAGGGAGAGCGAAGAAAAGGTAACGCGGAAAGAAAGGAAAGAAGGAACGAAGAAAGGGAAGCAAGGAATAGGTAAAAAGACTGGAAAAAAGAAAATAATAAAGAACAAACGAGGGAAGATTAAGAAAAAAGTAAAAGCCAGGTGGAAGAAACCAAGGAAACAAAAGAAGAGAAGGAAGAGAAAAATAGGAAGAAAAAGAGTAGTAGCACGATTGGTAAAAAGGATAAAAAGGGTAGGAAGAATAAAAAAGAAGAAGAGAGAAAGGGGCTCTTTATACCGGAGCCTAGATTAAATTCATTATATCTGCCGGATATACCGTCACCTGTAATGGAATTTTTAGTATCGCCAGTTCACCTCCACAGGGTTAAGTCATAAGCCAAATGGCTTGTCTGGTCAATCCTACCGGTAGTTACATCATAAAATCTGAAACGCGAGCCGCCACGGCCGATCAGAATCATAAACTGTGCGTCTAGTCAAAACGTAACACTATCCAGCCCTTAACGCCGGGCATCCTCGCAGGGGTTCGCAATCCCTATTCCGACTAGAGGGTGTTCTATGGTGGCAGCAGGGGTGTTTCCGCGAATGGAAGCCGGCCAAGTCGTGTTGGCAGAGTTATAGGTCTGGTACGCGACGGGTGGATCAGGGGATCACTTACCGCACGATTTCGAAAGGATTTCGCAAAGGGTAACAGCCCCTGTCGAGGGATCCTATGGAAAACTCAATGGCCCGTGGTATTCAACCGTGTAACCGAGGACGCTTGCAAACACCGACCAACGATTGATTTTAAATTCCCCAGGATCGATTCGTGCCTCATTCTATCCTATTATCTTTTCATCCCTCCAATCTTCGTATTTCTGCCCAATTTTATTTTTGTTATTCGTGCGACATCGGTTTAATTGGAAGTAATTGAACAACACGGGCGTATATTTGTTAGGAGGATCGTGATTAACCACCATATCTTTCAACGTATTTCTGGCTTCATCGTGGTTCGCTTATCTTTCGTTATTTCATGAACGAAAATACCGTGGATCGATATACAGGCGTGCTATAGTGTGTTTTTTATTGTACTCGTTGCAAAATACATGTACATATATATATTACATATATATTTTTTGTATATATGTATAATATATATATATATATGCATATAACATATCGTGCTCGGAACGAACTGGGATTAAAATGTGAATAAATAACCCGCATTAAAATATATACATATATCACACAGAAAGAGAAGGCGGGCAGAGATATCGGGATGCTTTATAAAGACCGCATAAATTCATTACTAATATCAATTTCCATGATACGAATTTACAATCGATAGCGACCAGTCTCGCTTGCGCGCTCTTTCTCTCTCTCTCTCTTTCTCTCTCTCTCTCTTTCTCTCTCTCTCTTTCTCTCTCTCTCTCTCTCTCTCTCTTTCTCTCTCTTTCCCTCCCTTTATCCCTTTCGCAAAACTTTCGCGAAACAAATAGGATTTATTCCGCTGTCGCTATTGGTAGATACATACACATCCATTATATCGAGTGGGTATTTATCGCGGTGCGTCCAGTATCCTCTCGCCAAGATAAAAGCCCCGAAGCGGGGATGAGAGCTGGACGACTGCGGCCGTTCGTCCGACGCAGATATCAAACGTAACTTCCGTTCCGCGTATCGGTGGTTCCCGGGCTCTCTCCTGCCGTTTCCCCTTGAAACAATCCGATAAGATTTGCATTTTACCCCCCTGCATTCCATCGGATGATTGGCCAATGCTTGTCAACAGCACGAGGGGATGGATATTGAAAGGATGTGACGATCCGACTGGTTGTCTGGTATCCGGATAAAACCGGTGCTCCTGACTTGACAAACCAGAACGTTGAATGTGACGTTTCTAAAGGTTAGGAAACAAAGAGACCGTGATAGAGTTTGAATTTTTATTCCGATTTTATATTTGACGAACGTTTATATTTCTTTAAACGACACCAATAAAAATTTTCACAGCCGGAGGTAAAATGTCGCAGTTTCGATTTTAGCGAATTCTATCGATCATCGATGGGAAGCTGGTTTTTCATAGGATCCGGAGTTATTTACCGAAGTCTCGCGAGCAGGAAATAAGTAAGTTTCGAGCGTTGTTGCTACGATTGTCGTCGGATCGAGCAATCGTTGCCGAGGAATGGGCAAGGGGGGAAAAAAGTTTCTATGACTTCGATGCGAGTATCGGACACTGACGGTGGAGCAGGTAGAGACCACTGCAGGCAAGTATTGTCGTTCGCCACTTCTACACTCTATCCACGTCTCCCGGTTCCTTTTTATTGCCGGCGCACGAACCTGCGATGCCATGTGCAAAAAGGAGGACATTGACGTAGCCGATATAACGTTATATGGCCGATGTATGTGGGTCTGGAGAACCAGGCTACAGTGCCTTTTTAGAAATCGAACGGAATTTCAATTTATCCTGCTCGGTATCGTGGTAATATAAGTCTAAAGAAGAATAACATATGAAGGATTGATAGAAACAGTCATGTAATTGCGTGTACATTCTATGAACATATAAATTCCTCTCTTAAGCTTCGTTTAATTGCCTGAATTCAAGCAGCTTGTGATTTAAAGACTTTACAAAAGTCTTTCCTTTACTTAAGTTGAAATACCTTTTTAAGTTTCTATGATTGTCTTTACCAGTCAGATTAATTGACTTCAGAGTGCATTTCACGAGTTTGAATCTGTTATTTACATGCGCTGAAATATCCTTCCAAGTTCCAAGTAAAAATAGGATTTCTTTATTAACTATTTCTTGATTCATACCACAATAATGTAATTTTTAATTTTGTGTTTATCGCTATCGTGCTTCTGAATCAAATTAGCTATGGTCTATACTATTCAGGTAAGTAATTTCTATTAAATAATTGATGTCAGGAATAATATTAAGTTGAAATTAAGTTATTCAATTCAAGGAATTTAATTAACTTGAACATCTATTAGCATTTCTAATTTTTCTATTTATTGATCTATTGCCTTCCCTTTGTTCCTTTTATCCAGATTATTTCTAAGCAGAATTTATCAGCACCCCGCGTATCCTTTTTATTAAATCTATACTCGCCTTACAAGTAATAAAAGCTTTGAAATTTCAAACAGTTTGTAATGCTTTAATTATTGAACTTCGTCTCTTCTATGAACTTCTATGAAATCCTCAACGCCAACCAAAACAGTCTTATTCCTGTCACTATCCGAATAGGTCTTAACTTTGGCTTACAGTATCGAGTCACACTCGTAGCAGGGATTATAGCTCCAATTCGTAACAAAGTTTATCTTGAACTAATCCTCGGTTTCAATTCTTCAGACCGATGATTACTAGACATTTCACGGTAGAAACTTTGTCAGATATAAATATTCCTATATATTTAAAATTAAAATTCATTACCCATAAAAAATTAAAACAGAAGATCGTTTCGAGTGTTACTTACTAAAAATCTCATTACTAAACTCGCAAAGAGTGAAATATAATTACATTGATAAAATGTCAATTATTTCGAAATATATTACTAGTTAGTTGAGACAAGTGACGAACTTATTTAAATATATCCATTAAAGAAATTAAAAGTGAAAAGCTTAATTTTACATGAATTTAACAAATCTGCTGTCAAATTACAGCTGAGATAGTTCATCGATATTTACTAAAATAACTATTCTAACTGCTGCTAATTTTTGTATATTTCTGTACAAAATAGCAGGCGAAATTTATATCTTATATAGGTTTATCATTTGGTAACTTCTAATACGACATAAAAAATATGAAAATTAGTAAAATTGTTTATCTTCCAATTTACAAATAGCTCGCCGAAATTAACGGAATATATAGAACGCGATTTTAACGTTGCTCAGGCTAGAGGGTTAAAGAAGCCAAATGTCGAGCGTCTGCACGATCCGTCATAGATCTTGCGAGTAAATCCCGCGACGTATCGGATGCGCGAGATCCGTTGCGAGTAGGATTGTCCGTGAACATAAAAGTGGCATAATGCACGGGAACGCGTCGAGATATGCGAGGCGGCTGGCCGGAGATGCCCGTTGCTCGATTGTATTTACGATAGCCGGTTTTACGGCAGTTCTTTTATGCCTTAACAGAGCATAAAAGCGAGGAGGGTGAACCGTGTCTTAATACCTAACGAGTTTCCGTAGAAACAACGGAAAAACAGGGGAAAAGTTAGGAATGAAGATAGACAGTGATACGAGATCGAAAGACAGAGGGAAGAAACCAAGAGAGAGAAGATTCTACGATCTTTTGTCTTTTCATTCATGATCATATTTCCTGTTTATTGCTGAAGCGAACAGGGCTTATATGATTCCGGTTGGAATAACGAGGATTACTTCATCAGCTCCTTTAAATCGGTTCCCTTGAACTTCCTGCTTTTATCCAGAAAGGAAAGATATAAAGATGTACAGATACGTAGACAAAAATATGTAAGGCACGTAATAGAAATAGATATGGAGGAAATTAAATACGACTTGTTTATACAGACACGTAATTACTACTTTCAACTATTAACTAAATAATCCATGTACTACAAAAATATATCATTTGTAAATAAATAAAACTTAAGTATATAATACTAGTACTAATTCGATTAAACTTCATTGACACCTATATACTTCTATTATCTGTACACTTATTTTTCTTCACGACTGTATGAATAAAGTATGCAATAAAGTATAATAAAAAAAATATATACGTAGCATTATCTATTCCGTATGGAATTTCTCATTTTCGTTTTGTTATAAAAATAATGATCACACCCATTATCCCTAGTTTTTTCTCTAAGAGAAAATAGAGATCCTAAAAGACGATGCTCTCCGGCTGATTATGGATCAGCCGGATAAATCATTCGATTTCACGGAGCGTGTACGCGTGTAAGCACGTATCGTACCGGAGGTCTTACTCGGATGGCGCGACGCAGCCTTATGGGTTCCCATATTCTGCACGCGTGTCGCGCGACATCGTCCTCGAGGTGTACGTGTGCGCGAAACCTTGGTGATTTCTATTCATCGATCCACGCTAGGAGCCGCTCGTGCTCAGCTTATATGGAAGTAACGGCGGTTTTATGGCGCGACTCGATTCCACGTTGGCTCCCGTAATATTCTCTTTTTTATTCCTCTGCCTCCGTTTCCGCCCCCTTTTACTCGACTTTTCCCCGACGCGAGCAACCACGAAAACTCTCGTAGTGTATAGCCTGGTTTCGTTTCCAGATGAAAGAACCAACATGGTGATGGTAGATCGAACAAACCGAATTGTTACGATTCGTAGTGGAGTCTGTTTGCACAAACGTGTTATCTAATCTACTTGGAAAACCATTTAACCATAGAGCATTGAAGATTTATATCGCGTAGAATGACGAATATCGGCAATGATTATTTATTAACATGTTTGCTACGTCGTCTCTTAATTCGAAACTTTTTTAAAAGAACGAGTTGACTATTAATTTTCCAGACTAATACGTATCGTTATATTTTAAATGTTGAGGTTATTCGATGTGTAAACAGAGAAAACTCGTGGATAAATTGTAAGGCAGAAAATATATTTAAATAGAAGTGCAATTATAAGTAAGAATACAATTTGAGCTGGTCCAGATCCGCACGCTAGCTGTGTTATCCAATAACTGAAAACCCCGAAGCCAACGTCGCCTGTCTACTGCTTATGGTCTGACTTCGTCGCAGTCTTTTGTCTACGCGCTGTCGATGGCTTCAGTGCTGGAGGAAACTAAAAAGACCAGATGTAGAGTTTTCTTAAAAGTGGTGACCACTTCAACATTAAATATATGTAAATATAATAATTCTGAATAATATGTTTACTTTGCTTCCTATTCAAATTACTCTTTGTACTATGTAAAATTCTATTTGAACCTTATATGCTGTGGTTCTTTGAGAGGCTTAATGTTGTCTCTTCCATTACGTTATCAGCTCGTTATCTCTCTGAAAAGAGAAACCGAGGCATTTTGCTATGGAGACTAGACAGCAGATTGGTTAACCCTGTAGAAGGTTCCATTTTACCACTGAAACTGCTAGGCAATCGATCATTGTCGTATGACCCCTTAGAAACAGCGAGATTGATGATAAGGTAATTGGCTATTGATTGCGAGATACGAGAAAAGTGAAACTGAAAGTACCAATTCAATTTATCCGCAAGTTTTACATTCACTAAAAATAAATCAACGTTTTTCACCTATTGTCTTCGAATCTTGTAAAATGACTTAATAACCATTTCTATAAAAATAGAAATCTTTTCTGACCATGTTAGGAACCATATCTAACAGCACATCTTAACATGGATGTAACTTCAAGATTCCTACGACGACGACGACGGCGACGACTACGAGGTTCTCCGTAACGCGACGAGCTTCCTCTGATATACTCCTGTGAATTATGACCGACACACGGCGCGCCAACTTTATCGGTTATTTAACGTTGCGCCGACGATTTGTCGCCGTTAGATCAGTGCAAGTCGTTGTCTCGCCATTCCGGCACATCAAGATTACGACGAACTTGCCGGAATTTCGAATTAAGCCGCGAACTACCGCACTTGTCCTGTCGTTTATCCTTTTGCCGACCCTAGGGAATGAAGAAAGTAGGGAAATAGGGATATTTCCGATTCCTTGAACTTCCTACAAAGTTTTTAAGAAATATTACGAGGCCTCGTGATGTATTTAAACTGGAAATAATGATGGATATTATTGATCACGTGGCATTGTTGTAATGGAGATGGAAAATGTGGAAAAAGCAAGAAAGAATACATTTAATATGAAACTGTTAGTAAGTTCTTTAATAAGAGTGGAACCTGGCAAACTTGTGTCTTAGACGTTGAAATAATGGAAGGTAGAAAATATTTTTTTTACGGCTGTTTGTACAGAAAACATGGAATTTAAAAAAAAAAAGTTCATTAAATGAAAAGTTTGAAGAAAAATGATCTTGTACGCCGTAAAATTGTTCGTTAAAATATTAATTAATAAAATTATTTATTAAAACGCACAACTACTTTTTCATACACGAATTTATTTATTGTCGACAGGAATAATAGTGAGGAAACAGCCAATATAGGCAATATATTTTGTTAATAATTAAAGGTAAGCAAAATAAAAATAATATTTTGCGAATGATAAAATAATAGTGATAAAGGTGGCATAGTTCTGAAGTTCTAAGCGTAAGCATAAGAAAAAAGCAAGCGGGCTTTGGTTGCTGTGTAAATAGAGGAGTACAGTAGAAGCCGCGCCTGACCTAATACGGACTTTTCCTACTTGGCGTCGCGGAACTCCACTGTTTGTCGCGATAGCAAAGAGTGCCAAGAAAAATCTCGAAGGTAAAGGAAGACAAAGTCCCGTTCCACGCAGGATTTATTCTTATCACCTCGCATTTTTATTTTATCCAAGCTGCTGAGCTAAAAAAAATGAAAATTTTTCTCAGTCCCGCGACTCTTTCCCACGATAATAAGATTACAGGGGTCGTTCTTAAAACATAACGTCGGCAAATTAAGCCGCGCGATTTTTAAAAGAATACTGGAGGAAAAAGGATCCAACGACAGAATAATAACAAGCATAATAATAGAGGTAAAAAACGACTTTCTAATTAAGATTAAATTTGGTCGCGCAATAAATTACAATTGTAAATAATTTAAAAGATCAGGCGGTTTGTCGCGCTTAGAAAAACCTCGCACAAATGGAGGAAAAAATATCGGGAATTGCGCGTTTTCGAACGGTTGCCGAGAAAGAAACATCCATCTAACTGGAACTACTTCGATTACTCTGTAAATATTGATTTAACACGTTGATTCAGAAAAGTGCTGCATCCTTTCAAAGAGATTCAATTTGACGCTTTTTCAAACTGTAAGATCAAAAGCTACGAACCTTCCCTATTCCTATCTGTGTTAACCATCCTTTAGTAACTTCGAAACAAAATTTCCTCATCTCACTAGATCCAGTTAAACGAAATCTTGAAAACAACATCATATTCCTCTCCGACTTTTCAGCCACCACCTTCCATCCTCAGAAAGATTATCAAACTTAGTCGATATCCAGCAAACTCCAAGCCGTTAATCGAAGCAGCAAAATCGATGTATCGCGTTGAAAACAGGGGGAAACGAGATCGCCGTGGCTTACTAAAGCCACGTTACGCGAGACAGAGAGTGTTTGAAGGGTGGAAAGATCTGCGAGCGGTGATCGTGGGTGGCGCGCATCGTTGAATAGCCGTGCACAAAGAGAGAGCGCATACGTGGTTTTGGATGAGGCGGTTCTGTGCCGGTCGGAAGGTTTCACGGGGAATGGGGAGGGTCGGTGTTTCCCTCATCCCTCGCGGTTGACGCGCGAACAGCGTGGGTAGAGGCTCATGGTCTCCGTTACATTGCGTTACAAAGAGTGCAACCCAGCGGCAAAATCCTGTCAACGGTAACGAGGGTTTCGAGGTGCGTTAAAATTCTGCGGCAGGAAACAATATTGACCGAGTTGTTTTTCTATCTCTCGCATCATCATCGTACCACGTATGTAGCTATCTTTGTCCCGTTTTCGAGAGTCACCCTTCGCTTAGCCATTCGCGTATCTATTCGCGTAACCATTCGCGTAACCATTCGCGTAACCATTCGCGTGTCCATTCGTCCAACCACCCATTTCGTTTCCCTTCGTTGTCCACTGTGTGCGAATTTTTTTCTTTCTTCCTTTTTTATTTATTTTCGTTATATAGTTTATTTGTACTCGTTCATAGAACGTCAGCATCGAAAAACGTCCTTTGCACCGAAATTTCCGTCGACAACTACCACGTTGGTCGATTTTCCAGTTATACAGGGACGAACATCGCGAGGCTTAATTGTGGGATTAAACAGCGGCAACAACCTCCGCGCTATCGTCGTGCCATTCTGTCGGCTCGTCCGCCCATTTAACGACCTTCGAAACGTTTCACGCCGGCTGCTAAGGATCGAACGGCTGTCTCGCATGCCATAAATTCGCAAGCCAGCCTCGATGGCCACGCGTGGAACGCACGCTCGATGAGGAACGTTGATTGAATGAACTCGGCCGATGGGTTTGAATCCTTAATCATATGTCGATCGCGTTTCATACGATCACAGGGGGACCAATTCGATTATACGTAACAGGTTTACCTGGGAAATTGGAATGTGACGAATGAAACTATTTTCGCGAGATATGTGTAAAATATAATTACCAAATTTTCATTTAATCCTACTGTTATCAGAAATTAATCAATCGAAGATATCAATATTTTCGTTCTGAAATAATTACAAAAGAATTTACATATATGTAAATTATTTTTTCCGTAATTTCGCATTCGTTAGCTGTGGAGCGTGCTTTTCTTCTTCGCCATCCAGCATATCGTCTAAATGGAAAATGGTTCACATATTCGATCAAATAATCGAATGTTTCGCCGATCCGGCGGAATACGGCGTTTCGTGGATCACGACGAGGACGATAGCATGATCAAATTGAAATGCGATTACAGTTCATTAGCCGAAATGTTCGGTCGATCGAGAGATCCAATTACCGACGGTGAACATCGAGGACGCGGTGAAGAAGGATGGACGATATTCCCCGAACGACGTGGAAGAAGAAACGGAGAAAAAGCGAGAAACGAGACCGGGTAGCAGATTGGCTTGACAGCAGACAGGAAACGCATACGCTGCTGGTGATCCAGGTAATTCAACGATACGGTAACTGGCCTGAGTTGCAGCTAACCGTGGAAAGAACTCGAGGATAGAACTGAAGGATGGATCATCCCAGAAGCAAGCAAGCTCCACCATCTTTGTTCATCGAAGAAAAGAACGACGTGTGTCTAAGGTATAAGCCAAGATAAACTAATATTGCGAGAATTTTATCCTGTAACGATATCAATTTTCCGACACGATTGACCCTCGTACCAGCTCTATTTCAGTTACCGATACTTACATACGGTAACAATATCGTTGAATGCTGACGCTGTCATGAACGTTTTCGTTTGTAATATATAGGATTTTGATCAATCTGAATAAAGTCGAGATGAGTTTCAAACAGAATGTTAATAAGTCAGATTAGTCTTGGAGCAAAATAGCAATAGTTGAAACAGAGATTTTTTTCGTTTTTAATTTTTTGAAATTCTGTTGGCATATTGCCCAAAAATTGAAAAAGGTAGTGACTGCGAAAAAGTAAAACGAATTGCTTTGTAGCTTCGAATATTCGTGAACATTTCAGGATTCAGTGCAAAAAGGCAATAAAATGTAACATCCTGCAATAATTCAACATCCCGCAGTTAGTCAAAAACTGGTTGTTCAACAAACTTTCCTTATAATTGATTGAACTTTTAAAGAATTCTACCGTATTCCATTTCTTCTTTTGCATCTTTTATTGCCACGAGGAAATGTACTTTTTCTTTTCCCAAACATGTCTGAAACACAGCAATAGACATATCATTTTCTGGGAAACTCTACTTGCTGACCACGTGCAGATCAGCCGTGCAGGGATCTAATTCCCTCTGCAAACTATCACCAAAGCTATCGCGTTTACGACGCAATTTCATCTCCAAACCAGTTGAAATACCTCTCAAGACACCGAATTCCCAGATATTATCCTTCGTCATAGTAAATTTATCAAGGCATAAAGCGACAGTGAAAGTTGCCGACGATGTGATATTAATGAGATACGATCGAGCGTGCATGGACTATTTTCGACAATCCCACTAGAGATCACAAAGACTCCGTCGAAAGCTGAAGTTCGACTGGCTTATTAGAGGAAACTTGAAAATCGCGAAGTTGGCCGCGACGCGACGTAAGAACGGCGATGCGCTGCAGCTTACATGGGACTTGGCGAGACGACGAACGTCGTCGGCGTTGAACGTTATGTAAAGTTGACTGATTTATGCGCAACAGAGTTGGCCCACAAGGCAACACGAAGGATTCCGACGCAAGTTTAAACGCTTCTGTCACGGTACTTCTCTCTCTCTTTCTCTCTCTTGCCCTCCCTTTTCCGCCCCCTCTCGAGTCGAACGAATAGTTGCCGGTGAAGTTTCGAGCCGCGTTATGGCCGTGTGCACCTGCAACCGTGCCACGTGAAAGCGGGGATTTCGAATCTTGATTAATGCGCCGGAGAAATCTGAACGTTTCCAGAGCGGATCGGACGTTGGCAGAAAAATCGTATTCGTAACTTTATAGTCGGGATTTTTGGACGGGTTCAAACCCGTATCGGGCATCTGCGATGGGATCTGTCGTTGAATAATCGACGACGATTGCTGGATGGCATTTTTCTTCGCTCGTATCAGCAGAGGGAGGAAAAAAAGACGCCATGGAAAATTGGAATGGACGCTGGAACTTTTCGATTAAAAGTATAACACGATCCTGTACTAGAACGATCGATGTGCATTATCAGGGTAGGTATCTTTTATTATTACGTTTGTTTGTTTAAACGCTGTATTATTTCAATTGAAATGACAATAATTTTAAGAATCGTGATACACGATAGCCAAGATTCACTTATAATTATCATTTTTCAAGAAATATTTAATAAATTTCCCTCTCGTTCGCGTTTATTTAGCGAGGATACTTATTTTCATAACTTACACCTATACTATCTATTTATAAATACCACTTACGTAATTTTTTTCTCTATCTGTTCCTATTTGTAGAAATTATAATGGAAAAATTCATTATAGTATACGTGTTGTTCGGAAGCCACATTGATCAATTCCATCAATTGGAATGTACAAAAAAGATCTTACGAACATTTGTAGCATCTTTTTAGTAATTAAATCCAAAAGTTAGAAAGTAAGACATTAGTATCTGGAAAATCGAATACTAATGGAATTAAAAAATGAATAAAAACTCGACTTGATTAGTTTGATTCGAAGAGACTCATATTCTTGAACGCTGATACCCATTTCACTCTTTCTTTCTCTTCTCTCGCATCTCTTCATCTCGAATGTAATTGTAGAAGAGTACGCAGAAATACAGGCGTTCATCATACAGCGATTGTACCATCGGTTCTCTGAACATCCGCCTCCTTCGAGTCGTTTCCCTCATTCACAGTTGCAAAACGTACGTTCGTCCGACGGTTTATGTAAACGTTTTGTCACGTGTTTCAGTTACAATAACGCGTTCGAAACACTTTTCACCGGATATCGCTTTTATACAGATGCACATAAATCGAAAAGTGCATCCCGCCGTTGGTGTTGGAGAACGGTTTATTGACATCAAAGAACGTTTATTTGCCGCGTGCGGAGAATCAATGGTAGATGGAACGCTTACACGACGCGAAACATATTCATCCCTGAAAGAATCCACAGTTAGCAGCTGCCGCTTGAAAATTGATCCACGCATTAAACTCTGGATTAATGTCGATTCCGCGCTGGTAATTGGTTGACACTAAATTCGGTCCCGGCTTAAATTTTAAACGACCGTACGATGATGCCAAAACAGTATTCTGCGTAGCATGCGTGCACAAACACGGTTGCAGGGATTATATCCTGGAAACTCTGGTACGCTGTATAAAATATTTCTTTTTATTTGCCAACGTCGAGCCAGCCTGACCCGGGCTACTCTTTTATTTATCACCAGGCCGATGTCAAATATTTCGTTATTTACGTCCATTCTAATTTCGCCCGTTTATACGGCGCGTTCGTGATCGTGTACCTGGGAAATCGTTGGTGCCATTAAATCTTAATCATCAAACCAAGCTTCGAACTCTTTCGTCCAATAAACACGTTTTGCCCCAATTTATTTCAAAGAGCGTAATAAAAGGTTCGCCCTGTTGACAGGTTCGAACGTCTGAATTAACGCTTCAACGTTGTATGAGCACACGATGTAACTATGAACGATAATCGACCCATCAAAATTCAAGGAAACACGCTTGAAACGGGCTCGTGAGGCTGCTTCCGGCAGGATTTTCGATAAGGGGGGAGCACTGTCTGTGAAACGAGTCACGAAAACCCGAAGCGTCACGGTCCGAGTGAAATCGGTTCCCAATCGCGGATCTGTCCGCACGTGCGAATTACTACGACCGGAAATGAATATTTTACCATTAACTTTGCGCGATTCCATTGTAGTAATTGTGAACACTTCCGACCAGCGGGTGCCAAACCGCAGGGCGCTACAATCAATTACGATGGCGTCATGCCGCAGTCCATATATTATGCAGCACATCGAATGTCCCCTCAAATGATACCTACGTGTTTGCAGAACCGTGCTTTATGCCATCGTCCGCGTGCACATCTCTGAGGTTTCCTTGTGTGACGGCTCGTTCGACGGTTGTGTGACGATGTATGCCGGAAGCCCTGGTGCTCGCGCTGCCACGTGTGCGTCGGGATTCGCGGATGCGTGCACCTCGACAAATTGGCAGCGTTAAATTTAATGTCATTCATTTCGTCGAACGACGATCCCTGGACATACATACGTCCCGTGAAATGTTTTACACGTGTGCGAAATCGTATCCGGTCTGCGTATCCTGGCCATCGCGTTCCACACTTTCTACGTGACAGTTCATGCTAGACGTTTTGCGCACGTTTCTCTACATTCTTCTTTAGAAATAAAAATCAACAACGAGGCCTTTTGCCTATTGTACATTTGCGTATTTTTTTTATTTTATATTATTTATTATATTTTACTTTATATATATTTTGCGTATTTGCATATTGAAATAATGTCATCAGAGAAATATTAGAAGATGCAAGTCCCACCAGCTATATTCATTTAAAATATCTTTGTTACTTCAAGGAAGGGATGAAAGTATTGGTTATGAAAGTTGTAGGGTTGGAAAAGATAAATAATACTATGGCACTAGTTTCTGTGCAAAGTTGTAGGTACAACAGATACGCAAGATAATTATGGATTTTTAAATAAAATGTCCAATGTCCAATAAAACGTCTACTATATATATATTTGTGTTCCTGTTAGCAAAATTGTTATTTTATCAGGATATCACAATCGTTAATTTCTTATTCTATGATGCAGATATCGAGATAGTCAGATCATTCTGATACCCATAATGGTTATGAACAATATTTTAAAATATGCCATTATTAACTTTTTTATAATTACTTTTTATATCAGTTCAATTTGCAAATGTTTTTCCCAAAAGCAACTTTTAACGTGAACTGCTAACTCCATAATTTAATTACGCACTGCTCTTCTGTTACATAATTATAAATAATACTCCTTGTAATTCTAAAATATATCATATATGTTATGTTAAAAATGTTGAAATATATGGTAAAAATTAAATAAATTAAAATATTTTTCTAGAAGGAATATAGTAACAAGCGTAGCCTTCGTTACGCGAAACTATCCTTCAATTATCACAAAATTCTACAAGCTACAACTGTGTTAATATCATTACTTGATAAATTAACATTCTGCTAATATCTCATTGACCGAAACGTGATATTTGTCATTTCTCAAAATTTAAATAATTAAAAAATAATTCATAAATAATTCATAAACAATTGATAAATAATTCATAAGTAATTCATAAAGCAACAGAGTGTTCTTTTATTTTCGTCAAACAAATCCTTTGTCTTGTCTTTCGCAGAAAACGCCGCCCCATTTTTGGAGGAAAGATTCGCGTTACCGTCGCTGACTAAGCAGTGACCTCCTCGCCTCTTCCGGTCGGATACTCGTCTTCCGGCCTGTGGCCGAAAAAATCATATCTTCGTGATTTACTACTTGACCGACTTTCATTGCATAGTCACATGTTTGCACGTGAAAATTGGCCAACGGGAAAAGAACGCATGCTGCTCCATGTAATATCTAGTGCCGCTTTCATTCGGTGTCTCTGAGACGGAAATGTGCTTACGCAATTACACGCATAACTCGTTTCTGACTAAACTGTAAGCTGCTTCTCCCTGTCATGCTCCAACTTTATATCGAATACGGTGTCGAAACTCACAGCCGTATATAACTCGTATATAATTCCCTCGTTAATACGTATTTGTCGCAGAAAAGGGCACTTGAAACTTAGAACTGGGAAAAAAACCACGAGACACGTTTAATCTCGAATGTAGCCAGTTATTGAGACAAATTCTTACTTCCATTCAAAAGTAACATTGATATTTCATATTCGATGCAGATTAAAGTCTTATACAGGGCTGTTCTTTCAAATACAGAAGATAACGTACAATTCCTAGATGTTTAACGAAGTTGAAATTTGAACAACGATAAATTATCTTGAAAGATCAAGATGTTATTGGCCAATGAGTCTATCACAAGGAGGATTACGTATCTACTGAAATAAAAACACATAGTTCCATTAAAAAGAAACAAATGCCACCTTGAAATTTTAACGATTTTGACGCTGTAGATAAGATTTATGGCCACTATAAAATATTCTCTCCGGAACGAAGCAAATTTTACTTGAAACGTTTTCTAGAGTAATAAATATTTCGCCAGATAATTGCGTGTAAATCTTCAGGTGGGACACGCTATATAATAATGTTGCGTTTACTATTTGTCGTTATACTAACTCAGTACTCCCATGGTGAAGAAAGATACACCTCCCTTGATAACTAGCAAGATACGGTGCCGACTCGTGCCCAGTTAGCCAAGTACCACGGTATACGTGGCTGACCACGCGTCGACCTATTCTACTGAATGTATTAGGTGTAGCTTACGTAGCCACGCTACGTTGCAATCGACGATGCCAGACAAATATTTTCCCTCCGTAGGTATTAATGTTTACACGGAACAGTGCATTTGTAACTGCAAACAGAAATTCCAGCGAAGAAACGAACGATAGACGCGTTCCGCAAATTCATTCGCGATTCCTGTACGACGGCGCGGCGCGTTTCTATTCATAACTTTCTCTCCTCGTCTTTAATTTCATTCTCTCCGCTGTATGGCCAGTTTCCACGCGCGAACGAGCAAACGATCGAGGTTGTCGGCCATATGCCTGCATACTGGATGAAAAGCATTATTTTCCTCTCTTCTAACGAAGTGAGAGTGCTCTCTTTGCCGGATAAACGGACGGGTGTGCGTTGCCCAGAAGCTTGTGTTGAGAATGGCACGAATAACGCCATATTTCGCGAGAAGAAATAGAATGAAAATGAGAACGAACTTTGTTACAACGTTATTGGAGGTACACTTTCGATTTAGCTTCTAGGTTATTAGTTCATTACGTAGATAGACGTTGACAAAGGTATCGCCTTGACGAGGAGAAAACGTGATCTTAAGAGGAAATTTAGGATAGTAAAAAATTACGCGACGTCTTCTACAGACTAGCAACGGGAAATTGATTATACTTGAGATATCGAGACGTCGATTGAACGGTCGCTGTGACGACAAACTGTACCATCGACGTGTCAAATTTTGCAGGGTTATTAATCAACGACAGTCGAGGACAGAAAAAGTGAGAAAGAATGCGTTTGATCGTGAACCTCAACGTGGAGGAAGCAATCGGCTGATACTTCCATAACGGTCGCAATTACACGATAAACAGACTCGATTGATCAACCACCGACAGGCAATGGAAAGATTTAACGAACTGTCAGTCGATGTGACTGACCGCGACGATGAATTGTTTAAACGCGTTTCAACTGGCCGGATCAAGTGATACGCTCAATCGCTGTTTATTAATTATGATTCAACCGGAATACGTGTTTTTGGTCTGTCCAGGGAACCCTCGAGGGAATGATGTAATAGATAATTGTATTAAGTAATATACATGCATGATTGAATTAATGGGTCTTTAATGGATGCCCTAACGAACATCAACAATTTACATATATTACTAGTATTTAGCTAATACAGATATTGTTCAAAGTAATTGAAATGAAACGACTCGAAATTTTTAACATTTTTCATTTCTTGAGAAACGTGATCGAATATATTAGGTTGTCCGAAATGTTTCTTTCGTTTCATAAGGTGATAAGAGATGAACAACAATTTCTGTTCTATATTATTTTATTGAATTAGGTATGATCCATTTCGTTCTATTTCTATTATTATGTTCGTGCATAATTCAATAAACTAATATAAAACAAAAAACATTGTGCGTCTATTATTTCCTTATAAAACGTAAGAAACTTTTCGAACAACCTAATATTTATATGAAGAACGTGATAAAACACATTTTCCATCTCTTTTATATAAGAGCAACCTAAAAGTTTGGTATATTTTCAACTAACATGGTGTAGCAATAAATCATTTACTATATGTACATAGTCGCCTAAATTTCAATAGCCGACGGTTGTAATAAAAGATAGATAATGCTATACAATCTACAGACACCAATATCCAATGAAACCACCCCATGTGTATAAAATAATTTCCAATCTTCCCAAACATCAGCGACACAATACTATTGCCCATATATGATACCATCCCTTTTCAATACTGTGAAATATCGAGGAGTTCCAATAACTATAGTCGAAAGAAGGAAATATTTCGTTGCTGGGAACGCCTTATTGTATCAACCCCCATGGAAGCAACCTCTTTCAATGTTTTCTCGTCCCTGAATATACAGAGCGGGTTCGCTTGCATACGGCGATAGGGAGATCCCCTGCAAGATCACGTCGCGTGATTCGTCTAGGAAGAACGACGCCGTGAAAAACACATAAAAGACGTTCCGGGGGCTGGGGGCAAAAATGTGGTTGGGGCCATCTTAACGCACTTTTTAGTCGACATCGAGGTCGCCGGGTATCGTAGCGCAGGCTCGTGTAGCAGCGAACATAATAGAAGCCGGCACATACCGGAATTTTCATTTTTCCGGTCGACCTCGCGGAAGATCATAACCCGTCGCCACAACCGACGAGGCAAAGAGAAGAGGAGACAGAACGCATCTCGGAGCGTCGCGACGCGAAAAATGTACGGCTGACCTGTGTCGTTCCTTGTCGTATATAACAGACTATGGTCAGCCGCGCTTTGCTCGGTTAAATGTCTGCCCTCTAGGCTCTTCCGTACACATCGTAAAAAACTTGCATACCCCCGGTGTATAATCTCCGGGAATCGGGCCACCCTGTTGGAAGAGATTCATTGTGCTGTGCTTTCGGTGCTGCCGTTCGCTCAGCCGACAGAGAATTACTGCTTTCTTCTGTTTCTTCTATGGTGCTGCAAGTTGCTCTTCTCTGCTCTGTGCTTTGTTTCATACAGAACATCACAGAGAAAAGACGTGATAAATACATTTATGTTCATTCTCTGACGTTGTTAACGTCAGAATAATTTTAATGTGACATAATTACAAATGAAAATAATCCACTATGTGTTTCAAAAATAACTAATAAATAGACAAAATTTTATATATGTGTGATATATACATATATACATATATATTATATATAAATAAATATATTTTATATCTTTTATTTATCAGAAATCCCAGTTTTCACAAGAAAGGGGACGAACTTATTCGTTTTTGAGGCAGACCGAATCGATACACGAAATGTTGCACAATTGTTATTAAAAAGAGAAGAGCCGAGTAAGTGAAACGCGTAAAGTTACATATCGATCGGCGACACGCGTTAAAATATGAAACGTACGAGAAAGTGCAAATGACAAATCAGCACAGGATGGCGAGGTATTATAAGCACCCGTACGTAAATCTGGCCACGATATGGCTGGCGGTAGCAATAACCGATATCCAGCCAAAGATTGCGTGGCATAATAGTGAATGGAATTTTTATGGAGCAGCATTTTTCGAACTGAATGTTTTATCGAGACTGCAGCCAGCACAGTTGCTGAACCATCCTTCCCCTCTTTGTCTGTCTACGTTTGTGTGTAACCTACCATCCCTGTGTTTGCTTTCGTACGTGTTTCTTCTTTCTTCCACGTAACCTTCGTATACCTCCCTTTTTCCATGGCTTCACCTTCCTAAAACCACTCTCTCTTACCCTCTCTCTTTATCACCTCAGAAGCCGCTATCTCGGCTCGCTTCCTACTCCATCCATCGACCAGCCATTCTTCGCGAACCCGTTAAAAGCAATCCATACTTTATTCTCGCTCCGGCTGTCTCCGCGACCTTCTCTCTTTCATTATCCCGGGGAACTTCGACGGATGGCGTGTGTACCCAGCCTAATGCAGCCTGGCACGCAGACACGCTCAACCACGTGCTAGACGTCAGGCACCTCGTCGTAATTTCGGTTCCTACCACGAAAGAGAGAGAAAGAGAGGGAAGCGAATCTTCGTACGAAAGAACCGAATCCGCCGATCGACCCGAAACGAAATCTCCTTTGAGGTAGCCCAAGTCGAGAGAAAAGGATCCTCGGTGAAAATAAATCTGCCCCTGGCCCGACCCACTCGCTCGTCACCGGAGGCGGCCCTCTAGATTTTCAGATTTCGCAAAAGTGATTCCCAATCTTGGAGGGAAGGAATCGGAGAAGAATGGATCGCTGGTGTATCGCATGACGAGAATTGCAGGCAACTGTCAGATTATGTGCGTCGATAAGTGAAACGAACCAATGAGTTCTTTTCCTTATCATTCTACCCCATTTCTACGTTTAACTGTATGCGTTAGAATCGCCTTGTTATTTTGCTTAGTGTCTTCTTCTTCTAGCTACTTGCGCAACGTTTGCGCAGCGATGAATATGCAAATAGGAGATAGTTTTATACTAAATGTATCTCAATAGTTTGTAATTATTAGCTGAAATAAAAATTTAAAAACTATATTTCTATGTTCATCGCACTTCGAAATATAGCAAACTGTATATTATATAAATAAATAGAAATTAAATTTTTCACAATGAAATTAGTCGGAGTGACGAGCATTTCCTACTTATATTCCCTATCCATCTCAAACGAGTATAAGAATTACGCATTTTCCAAAAATGTACGATTGCACTGTAAAATATTATAAAATTAAAAGTATTTATAAAAGTGCTATCTAAACCTTCTAACGAAGTCGCGGCTAGAATGATTTAGAACTCGCGAAACCTGGAATGTTTAATTCCAACTCGACCAGCTGGAACTTTCGCGCCTAGATAATCGCCGTAGCAATTCCTGGCAAATTCGTGACCATATGAACGGAGATACGCGTAGACATCCCTCGCACGCACCCTAGCGAATCTTCGTGAAAGAATTTTCATCCAGCAGCTCGTTTCCTCGACGAACGTTTCCAGAGTGCACGAAGAGCCGCAGAGAGTGGAATTCTTGACGTTGGTCGTGTTCAATTTCCTCGCTTCGTCAAATGGAACACGTATCGATCTCTGGATCTTGGTCTAGCGACTGATAGGAAGGTAGAAACTTATAGTGGATCCACGGAAATCTAGATCGATGCGTGGTGGATCACGTTGGAAAAGAGGGAAACGTTTATTCGCGGGATAAAGGGGATACGAGGGAAAGCGAAACAGGGATGGAGAAACGGATAAAAGAAGATGAGATAGAAGGGACAACAGGGGGTCAAGAGAAGAAAAAATATGGGATTATGAGTTTATACCGGCTCCCCGTGGCTGGTACAAGGGGTTGTTCGAGTATTCGATTTTCAAGCGTTCCAACCCGCCAGCCGCATAACCAACGTACTATCCGCGTTGTTTCCTCCCTCTTTCTCGACATTCTGGGTGATCATAGATGGCCACTCATGAAAGTATATTGCACTTTCTGCCACGGTTTACACATTGCATTCTCTGATGATTGGATTGAAAATCGATCCTCCGCGATTGCGTTATTGGAAACGGACGCAACAACGAAACGGATGTCTGAATCCGCGCTAGGAACCTGAAAAGATGTTTTCCATCGCCTTGTTCCTTCCCGTTTTTCACATTGCTATCGTCGTTTCCCCTGCTTTTTTTACCAGCTGCCTTCTTTTCCAGCAACCTCAATCTCCAAGCCAAACACTCGTAAGCCCGTATATCTCGTTCGATCGTCGCGCAAACGATCCTTCCTTCCCAGGGAAGGAATAAACAAATAGAAACACTTTGAAAATCCGATTATGCAAGAAGGATTCGCCAAGACTCGAAAAATCATGACTGCTGATCGATATTCGATTTTATTCGTTATGGTTGTCAATGACAGGTTGGAAAGTGATCTTGTTTGAGTTTTAGCGTTTGCACGATTTTAATTTCTTCGATATTTTAGTAATTTTCTCGTAGCTAAATATTGGATATTTTTAAAGAAGAATTTATGATTTATAGGATAGATAATGCTGGTTATAATGAAAGAAAAATGTTTAAGAATGGAATGAGATAATTCTTTAAATAGTGGCAAACAAACTGGTCGCCTTACTAACATTAATAATCTCTTGCACCACTAACGGAGTTGAATTTTTCCAGCAATGCTCACTAAACATTTTTCACTCAGCTTAGAATACTACTTATCCTATAATTCCTGAGCCCTCTTGCAAACATACTTTGCATAAAAATCCCCTTCTGCGATGCTTCCGAAATTATACGATTCCCCAGCATCGCCAATCTTTAAATTCAGTTCTCCGTATTCCACTATTTTTCGGCTTCTTGATTTTTCTAAATGCATATTTTAATCTACAAATCTCTGATACCACGGTAATATGAACTCCCCATTCATCGATTTACCAATTTCCCCAAGCTTAACTTCCCACGTTCTCTTCTTATCTTTCAACTTCTTGATTTTTTTAATTTATTTTTTAATTTAGAACAATTTCCTACTTTTTGATTCTCAAATATTATCGATTTCCCATTGTAGAACTCTTTAACATTATATATCAATTTTCGATTCTCAGCATTACCAATTCTCAAGTTTTCTATCCACCAGTATTATCAATTCGCAATTTATCCATTCTTCGGCACTGATAATTTCCAAGTTTCTTACTCTCCAGAATTACCAATTCCTCAAAACTTAATTGTTCGCATTCATCTACCATCTTTTATTTACTCGGTATTTGCTGATTTACCTTTTAATCCACTTCATGAACTAAAACTCGTGTCAGTAGCTAGCTGGTGCACGTACTTTCGTTTACCAACGATAGCATAAGACAATTCTATAATTAATTCTCCATGAGCTGCGACAAAGAGCAGGTGCGTTCGTGGTAAACCGATAATATATATCGCAGCGAGTAAGAACGTCTAGTTACCTCGTATCTCGAAGAACTGTACGAGGTAGGAAGAACGGAGGGCTGGTGGCCTGTGTTTCAGGATCTTCCGAGATGACGCTATACTCGCATAATATCCGGATTGCGACCACGCGTACCATAAAATGGCTTGGAGTGGCCGGGCACGAGCGAGCAAACGCCCGGCGAGACATAAAATCCGGGGTAGAAAAATTTCCGCGTTTCTCCTCTACGTTTGCCTGGACCTTTTTCCTCTTTCTTCTTTTCGCGCATTATTTAACGTAGCTCGCGTGTCCGTTTACTCTCGTTTAACTGTGTATACTGTTATTCAGGAGCTAGGCCAGTGAACTAGTTCATGTTTAATGCGAACATCAACGCTTCTCCCCCTGGGAACGCGCTTAGAATACATGTTTCCCCATTAACGAAGGGTTGCTTGAAAAATTTAGGCGACACTGCTTTCCTCAATTCGAAAATCGATACTATGGTGAACGTCTAAAATTATACTATGTATTTTTGAAGTGATAAACAGACTCGTGACTTTTTGTTCGAGTTTTGAAACTGTTGAATACTATTTCGGTATAAGAAACTTCCGAGTGAATATTTAATTGGTAATTACTTAGTTTCGCAAAAATATTTTTAGAGCTGGCCGATGCTTCTTTTAATTATTTAACAAGATACGAGGAAGATGCTCGAGCAGTACTTATAAATAAACCGATTTAAAGGAATATAATGCTGCTTTCGTGGTAAGAAATAGATCAGACCGTAACATCCATTTCCACGTTGGCCAATAGTAGATCGGAACAACTGTTGATACACGTGTAAGCTCCAATTCGGACCTCTGTTTGTATATGTCTGTCTATAGAGCAGCGATGTAACCAACGCCTAACCCAAAGCTATCTAAGACTTAACCAGGATCCAACCGATACCTAACCAAGTCCAACAAAGATCCAAACCGGAACCCTAGCCAATGATTTAATCTGCAACTACCGGGCCTCGTGTAACCGAAACTTGGTCATGTTTCGACCAATATCCGACGTCCGATTCGATTTCTAATTGGCTATCTGCTCAATGAAGCTCTACATCATCACGATACCAGATATACCTATGCTGATCATAATTCTTCTCGCATCGCCACACATCGTATAACGCTGTTATCGTTGTGCAGACACTAATCACTAATATCACAATTCATCATCAATTCGTCATAATCATCGAATATCGGCACACACCTTTATTTTCTAATGCAAAATTTCTTCATCAATTTCTACATTTTATATATATAATCAAATCTTTATAATCGTATGAAAATGTCGCCAAATAATATGAAATTTAATTTACTTGGATCTAAACAAATGTGTAGTATGTAAATGCTATAATAAAAAGAATGGTACGCCAGTATTTTTTGATATACACACGTACCACCTCAGATAAATAATAAATTGTCATTAATTGCCCAATTTATTACTAGATATACCTAGACGATACGTAAAATAGCTACAGGGTCCAATAATCTTCTTGAACACGTATATGTAGTTCATGTTAGTAATTAATAGATTTTCCTGCTGGAATCTATTCAGATTCCTCGATTTAATAAAAAAGCAAAAAATATTACAGCGATAGAATTTTGTGGAAAATTCAAGTTATTACACGTAGGCGACGTTACGAGATGTTAGAAGGACGCAAGTAACGCAGACTCACGAATTTCTCCAATGGTACTAAAAGTATCTCCAGCGAAACACAGACCAGGACTTCCTCTGATTTTCCATTATAAATGAGACGAGGATACAACGCCCCATGCAACCGCGAATATAAACCGCAGGAACGTAAACGATCCGCTGTTTGATATTAACACGACAGAAAGAGAGGGAGAGAGAGAGAGAGAGAGAGAGAGAGATCCAAAGCCGGGATCGACCGATAAATTATTGCAAACGGACATTCTTTATTCTTTTGTACAAAGCGAACAGTGAAGAGATCGTTGTAAAAGTACGCTCAATTATTAATCGTGTCACAATTTACGGTCGATAGCCGGCAGGCAACGGTGCTCGGTGTCTGTAACAGAGCGTATTGATATCCTGTCCATATCATTACCACTGGGGATACCGGGGTTATTTCACGGACATCAAAATTGCCAGGATTTACCGATTAAACTCGGTGCCTCTCTACCGGAAAGCTTAATGCAATCGAGCCTTGACAATCGAAAGCTTGCGAGCTACATGTGTTCGCGGTTCGCTCGATTGTTTGATAATCGTTGAAACGTTGTCGAAATAGCAGTACGTCGTTAGCAAATCTAGAAATATACATCGTATTTCAATTAAAACAGATCCGAACGAATATTTTTAGAAGAAGTATAAAGCCTCGGTTTCGAAGCAAAAGCTACGGATAAAAACTTAAGTTCACTGTATAACAAGACAAGTTGCAATTAATGGGTACAAAAACGATAAAAAGATAAATGTATAAAGCGGCTGACGGTATTGGAAAGCGAACGACCGTATCTGCGTGGTAAAAAGTACCGCGGGGATCTCGGGGGAAGGACAAACGGAGGAGCTTAATTGAATCTACCACGTCCATTCACGTTGATTAATTCGGTTCGATCACCGCAACGGGATACAATTATTTCATGCCAGAAGTGCTGGAAGGGACATTGCCATGTAACGGCTGTCCTGTACCCGTTTCTAATAATCATTTGCGAACGACTACGGCATTTCATATGCAAAACGATCTGTTTCTAGTACAGACTGACACGGCTACCAGTGCATGTTTGTACCTGTATATCAATTTCTGCTAGATACAAATACATTTACGCACGATCGCCAAAAATATACTACATTTTTAACAGTGGATATATAATCGTATTTAATGAAATTTCACAATATTTCTTTTCGATTACACTCGATGGTGTGAACAGAAATCATTTCAATTATTAACTTTTATCGAGTCCCCACGCTCGAACTCATTGAATATGTCATTCATCCTCTTTGTGCTAATTAATATATAGCAAATATAACCGCGTGTTATTAATAATCGTTCACCTTTCAGGATGGCTGTATTGGAAACAAACGCACGTTCGACGACAAACCTGTGTGTTCTATCGACGATTCAACGAAGGACCGCATTTTACCAAATACGCTGGATAACAATTAATTTGATGACAGACGAATAGCAACGAATCGATCACCCCTGGTAGATTGCCCTGATGTGGATGATGATGCATGGACGTAACACGCGTGCTTCATCCCTGATTATTATCCGTGACGTGTGGAGAATCGTTGTTACTGGTAACAAACATCGGGATAATAGGCAGCCGACCTGTTTTCATCGGTAAATAGAACGAACAACGAAGATAAGGGTGATTACGTTCTCTAAATCGGCCACTCGTAGGAGGGATTCCAACTCCTCTAACTCTTGGATCGCTTGCACGATTATCAGGATCGATCTGCTACCGTTTCTGATAAATGACCATTCGGCCGTCTGCTGATCGTATGCGTTTCAGTTAATACTATTCGGGAGGACTAGTTCGGTGATCCGCAGGCGCAGAGCGTAAAACGCATTAAACCATGCCACGAGATTGAAGTGGAAGATTTACCGCGAACCAATTTCATAGCTGATCGGAGCTATCAATATTGTGGAGGAAAAAGCATTCGGAATATCGCACGAAAGATTAAGGCGATGCGTTACTCGTGACATAAAAATTTTATAAGATCCATCGAAATTTCTATCGAACGAGGATCCGAAGACATTTGTGAACAGAGGTTATCCGATTTGTTATCGATCGAGAAACAACGAAAAGAATTTAATAGAATGATAGAGTTTCAACAACGACATCGAATGTATACAATGAAGATTATCTTGATGGGAATTCATCTATCGATCTCTATTTGGCTGTGTTTAAGCCTGCTTTTAATATTATGCTTATCGAAAGGGTAATTGGTTGCCGGCCGAATGTGACAACGTTAAAACGACAGAGAAATCGAATTTCCCGTTGGTATAAAGAGGGTGCGTCGGCCGATACATAATTTATTTCGCAGCATCGCGAAACAAATTTACGCGGCAATGTAATTTGGCACGCGCGTATCAGCGATTATTTCGTGAATCCTCGGCCTGGCTAACACGCCAGCCAGCGTGTGTTCATCAGCGAACAACTGCGGATATTACAGAAACACGTTCACAGCTTGCCGTACGTATGGACATGGAGAAGAGAGAAGCCAGGAGTCTAATTTCACGAACAGTGGATAACTTCGAGAAGACAATCTAACTATCTTGCTCACGTACGGAACAACGGTGTAACTAAGGAGATAGCCAAAGGGTTCGAAAGGGCCAACACACAAGTCGAAGTCCGTCTAAGAAGTACTTTCCCTCACGTATCACGGGTCCTTCTGTTTCCTGGGTTAAGATGAACAGATCGTGCGAAGTACAAGGCTCCCAACCTCCCTTTTCCGCTCCTCTGCGGCTATGTACTTCAGGAAATATCGTTATGACGCAGTAATAACGTTGTTACCGAAATCCATTGAACTCGAAGCGCGCTGCTACAAGTTTTAGAAACTCACAATAATTGTAATGATAAAGCATACATAAAACGATATTTGGAAAATGACATGAATGTTGCGAAGTGTAAAATGTGAGATTAGTAACTAAACTAGTTATTCTTTAATATCGAATACTTCTTGCTTTTTTTTAAGCGTAATTGAACCAATCTATTTAGAATCTAAAACATCGAGTGGTAACATTGTATTTAAATATTACGCAAATCAATCTTCTGTATTTGTAACACAGCGTAAAAAGATCCCTACTATTCTGATAAAATAAAAAAAGGCAATAACGTATATGGCTTGCTTTTGAAAAAAAAATCGACCTGCATTAATCTAGCTTCCAAATAGAGAATATGAATACGCCGATATTGATCTGATGCCGTTCATGTGCTGTTAAATGGGCGACAGTCCTATGTGTACGTTATAGCGTGATAGAATAAAAGTAGAAAAAGATCGAACTGTTCAGACGCACGCCTTTTCCACAATAAGTTCCAGAGCAGGCGCCAATGTGATAAAATTTCCATATCGAACGTTCGCTATCTCTTATCAAACAATTCGAGAATTCAGAATCATCGACGGACGCGTTCGTTTGCACATCTCGTGCAGAAAGAACTTCACGTAGAACTAATGCTTTATATTCTAATGCAACGATAGAAAGGAAAATTTCGCAAAATATGCATACGATCAAATTACCGTGGATATTAAGAAAAATATATCACCAACTAAAAATATAATTAGCCAACCAATATATTTTGAAACTTATTGTGGTAGAGGCGCATGTCTGAATAATACGATCCTTTCCTTTTTATTACTTATAATTACTTTTATTTTATTGCGCTGTAGCGTGTTCTAAGTCATTCTAAGGTAGTCGTCCATTTAAAAAAGGCATCTTTTAATATAAAAAACTTTCGATATCATCAAGTATTTCCGCTTTAATCTTCATTCAAGGGGTCAAAACAAGAAGCGTCGTCTAAATGAAGCGACGTCGTCGCCGGCGATCGACATCCCATTTTACATGGCGGAAAACTTTTCGCCTAGTAAAGGGCGAGGAAAGTCGAGAGAGAAGGGAGCAAAAATTGTCCTGGATCACGATTAATTTGTATCCCTGTTCCCCGGGTAAGCACGACGTTGGCCCAGCGCGTACAGCTGAATAAAACATCATCGCCCGTATCCAACGGGTAACTAAATTTTAAGCAATGGCATGGCGCCGCAGCACCGACCTTTTGAAAGTTCAACGACACATCGTGGCTGGCCGCGACTTGTGGCGCTCTGCTGGGAATCTGGCATAAAAATTGTAAATCGCGGATATACCCGGTGCCCCGATACCGGAGGGAATAATCATGTATTACGATCGGCCACGAAACTTCTCCTCCATCCCCATCTTCGCCGTTTTGCTGGTTGAGTTATGCGAAAGAAAGAGAACTTGACTATGAAGAAACACGAGAAAGAAACCATGAAAGAGATCGAAGGTACAACCACAAGTGCTTCCTAAGGGCTTGGTGCTCGAACGGAACGGTAAGAGAGACAGCGAGAAGAGCCCGATGCATCGTTGACTTCTTCATTAATGGTAATGATCGCGTCCTGAAAGTCTTCGGGAAACTCGCGAAAGGAAACATCGCGATTTGTATTCAGGACACGATATGGCGTTGCTACGTACCGTGGAACCAGGGTTCGAGCCAAGCCGGGGCGGTGGGTGGATTCGCGAAATAAACTCCTGAATAAGAGGAAGAAAGAAGGAGAAAAGAGAGAAGTGGAGAGCGAGAAGAGGGTATACGGGGGTAGTAGTAGACTCTTGCGCTCCAGTTCGGCTTCCGACAATAAAAGTGAGCTAAGACCACGCACACGTTAGCATCGTGGCGTCGTTCGTTCATGAACGTATACGAGAAGTAAGTTGTGAGCGTGTCTAGGTTCCATCGCGTGGAGCACTCCAGGATGCCTTTTCGGAGACTTTATTTGGCGACGTCGTTCGCTATTCGCCGTCTCATTGCTCGTAATAATCGAACGAAATCGAGAACGAATGATAATTTTCAGTGAGAATGTCACAGTTTGGAGCAGATGAGGGAATTGGGGATGAGGGGTCGTATCAAAAACGCATAACTATAACGCATATTCGATATTCTATCGCCAACCTACATACTATTGTTATCGACTACTGTGAATGATAGACGATCATGGGGACGGTGTGCGAGAAACAAAGATAAGAGGGAACTCTCTATAGGTCAATTTAAACGCGCCGTGAAGATGCGAGTATGATCGCGCGAGAATACTGCTGGTTGCCGCGCGCACGGGGTTATTTAACAGTGGCCTTATTTCAAAGGCGTGCAAAGGGTATAAAAAAAATCATATATCTTGTGGTTCCTTTAAATGAAACCTCTTAACGGGAAGCGGGAATGCGGATAGCCGGCGATGCAACTTTGAATGTTGTCGAGTAATTAAATAAAATATAGGAACACCTGGCGTTTTCTACGGAGAGTATCGTCCCTTTTTCCATGGACGAATCCTTTTCACTGTACCCCGGTATTGTGTTTCATCACCGTTTGTGCGAGCATAGCGTAAATGCACGCGAGTGCGTCTGTAGAATCATGGCCGCGCGTGTTATGTTTTCCAGAGAAACCGCTTTGACTTTCGAGATACCTGCCGCGTTATAAACTCTTGAGCAAACATACTTAGGTTGGTTCCTGAGGCTAAAGGCCGCTAAAGGTTAGCTCTCGCTGATGTCTTTCTTCATACTCGGTAATTGTAATTAAAAATATTTGCTTGGTTGATTTCCAAACGGGACACCTCTTTGAAAATCATGTTATCACCGAAAAATTTCATTAACAGCGAGTATGCAGGAACGACACGCTACCATCCCTGGCGAAACTTCTTACTGTGGCATTAATCGCGTTTATGGGAAAACTAACGGCAAAAGAAGGAAAGCGGAAAGCTGTTATAGCGATCTTATAACAGGAGATTATCAGCAGAGAGTCGAAGCGTCAGAATGATCTAAACCAGAAGTTTATTTGGAACTATATCGTTTAACAGAAGAAAATGTAGACCGAAGTATCGTTTGTTTTTGGAGTTTGTAATAAGAAATATTACGGGAAACCGGACGTTATTTTTGGTGGATGGCAAACAAAATACGAGACTGACGAATCGTAAAGGAACTCTGTAGCTTCATATTTGGTCCAACATGTTTCGTGTCTTATATGTGTATGTATATGAACGTGGCATCGAATATCGAATGACGTGTACGTGAGTTTGGATATTTTTCAAAAAGACGACACTTATTTGTTCGTGAGTTGGTATCGGCTAACTCAAAAGCGAGACGCTGATCATCACCATGCTGGTCCATGCCCTCTCACGGGATTAGTCAAATCCCAAAATAATACCGTGGGCGAGAGCGGAGTTTGCATATACCGTGATACAAATCTCCGCGACGGTGTACATCGGATGGTTTAAGCTGTTTGTATATAAATCCGGCGCATGGCCTATTAAGTACCTGCTTCGTTCGTCATATATATTATACTCCTATTTTAGGATATGTCGTCTTTATGTCAGAGAACAGACATATGACAAAAATCTACATCCAATCGTAAAAATCAACTTCTCAAAAGATAATATAATACTTGGATATGTCATAGATACACCTGTTTCACATTCTATTCTCCTGAAATCTAAAGTAAGATTGTCAATTGAAATACCGTAAAAAAGAATCGTTTCTACGAATCGTAAGAATACTCATGAACGAAAGGTTGGTGCTCGTGGTTAAAAAGCGCGCGCGTACGGCCGTATTTCTCTGTTTTGATTTCGGACAGCGAGCGCGCAGACAGCAAGAGTGGACTTGAAAATAACCCACGGCAGGAGAAGGCCCGTCTATTAATAGTGAAGAGTGAGAGTATCTTTGTCGTGCGTGTTCGGCAGCGTCCCCGACGGTTTCGCAGCGAAATTCGTCAGTCGATTTACCGTTCCGCGATACATTCCTCGCACGTACACGCCGGGGAAACGCGTAACTCGATCGGAACACGATGTTCCGCGCAAGTTTGCGTCCGTACCCGGCAGCCGTCGTTGTCTGTTGAATTTCCCTTTTGCTTGGCGTTGGAGGATAGGCGAAAAAACATCGAGAGACCAGAAAATCTGATATACAGAGAGTCAGAGGATAGGTTGAATTAAAACCAAAAGAGAACGTACTGGTTGTAACGCGAAATCAAGAGGTGTGCTGTGTCGGATGAGAACGGAAGATTCTTCGAAGGTTCCACGAGTTTGGCTTTACCTATAGAGACGAACTGGAAGGAAGTTAAAACCACATTCGAGTGATTCTAAATAAAGAACTATGCGGAGCAGTGGATGAGCAGTGGGGCGGAGCTGGCTGCGAGAGGGAATATGCGGTGAGTAAGAATGGTACAGCGAGCCGCATGCAGCATCGAGACGAACACATTCTCCAATGGCGTACGGATCAGCGACCGGGAAGGAAGAACGTCGGACGTCGTCGCGACGGAAGCGTCCGTAGACCACGAGTCGCGTAACGTTCACGAGGCAGGACGTGGCAACGCGAGATTCTCCCTGTTCAAGTGGTTCAAACGGTCCGGTAATCGCGAATCAACGGTGGACAAAAGGCGAAAAACCATCGATAAATACGGAGATAATGAAAACGGCCGGCAACGAAGCGTATCGTCGAGCGCGGAAAGCGTAGACACGTTTTATAGTACCACCACGGTACGTAGTTTCGCCTTTCACACTGGCACCTTGAGCAGTTATAATGGATTATCGTTAGACATACTAGAACAAGCGGCCGAAGTTGGCCCCTTCGCGGCTGGAGCTTCGAAGGTTGCAGTTGGCAACAAAGAGAACGAGTTAGCGGATGTTGCCTGCACGCTACCTACGAACGCTCATTCTCATAGAAGAGACATAACCGCGAGATACTCGCTACAGCCGTCGACTACCTTCAATTCTTGCGGAAATTTACCGCTTCCCGATCGACGATTGTTGGAATCGTTGAGAAGGCTAGACGATCGAAAAAATCATTATAGCGTAAACTCCACCCGTAGAAGGGTACACGTGAAGGGGAAACGACGCGCACCGAATCCTCCAGTGACTTCGATCAAAGCAACAGAGGTAGATGCACGCGAAACATCGAGGAACAGCAGCAGGCGAAAGCGACGCGCGCCGAAACCACCGGAGAAGATCGTCGATAGTAATTCGCCTGAGAAAAAGTGCGAGAATCAGATTACCGATGGCGGAATGGACGTAGAAAAACCAGCAGACACCGAAGACGCGCAAACTCTGAGCAACGACACGCTAGTCCTTCAAGGAGGCGTTCTAATGCCGAAAAGGGAATTGAAACGAAGTACGAAGGAGAAGAACACGAAGGACACGAGTGCCAGTTCGTCGGACATCGCTGTTCTTCAAGACAACCAGACTGTGGCGCCCGGTATTGGGACTCTGAGCACCGCCATGCCACGACCTTGGTATAAACGGAGCGTCTTCGAACATTCTCGGGATTCCGGAGCGTCCAGGAGGGGCGATGTCCTCCGGGGGCCAACAAGCTCGACGATCGAAATAAAAGAAGAATGTGCTGCCACGAACACGGCTTCTTCCACGAGCTACTCCGTGGACGCGTCTTTGTCTAGGCGGAGCTTCTTCCATCGTGGCGGACAAACGGAGGACAGGAAGAAGGAAGCAAAACGAAAATCCGGCCTGTCGATTTTAACGAATATCAGCGAACTTGACAAAGAAGCCGCAGCGATCGTACAAGAAGAACAAGCACGAGCGAGGGCCTCGATGCTATTGAAATCTTCGAAATTCGTAGATGCTTTCGAAAAAAGGAACGATATGAACGAGGAGCTCGTTCAAGACATCGTCACGTCTGCAATGGAAAGTTCGTCGCCCAGACGTGGCACGCGAGCTCTGATTTCCAAGTTCAACGCCATCAGTAACATAACCAAGGTCACGGTGAATGCCAATTTCTTCGCAAGGAACGCCAGGGATCAGCAGCCGGCGAAGTTTGAACGAGACGTGGTGAGAAATGCGAAGGCCTTCGAGCATGCTAATGATTGGAAGGATCATCCGAGATTTTCGGTTCAGTCTGCAAGCGGACAGGCTAGTCACATCGAGAAAGATATATCTAGATACTTTCCACCACAACAAAAGACATCTAGAAATCGGTCAGAGAATACGGAAATGGGTGAGAAAGTTTCGGGAGCAAAGGGTAGTTCGATCAAGGAGCAGAGAGATCGACTGGTCAGTGAAACTTCCAACAGAATATCGTTCTTGCAGAGTCAACTGGCTGCAAATAGAATGAACGATCAGGTTGCTCAGAAGGATAGCGCGATGTCCGTAATGGAGGAAAAAATTAGATCCAGACAGGAAGTCTCCAGTGAAAAGAAGGAAAAGGAAACAAAAGCGAGTAACGAGGACCAACGAAGACCCTTGTTTCCTCGTAGCTCCGTGGAAGCTAAGGAACACACAACTTTAAACATCTTTGAGGAACCAAAGAAGCTGGACAGACAACGTATCGATGGCGTTCAAAAAGAATTCTCGGATATATTCGACGAGATCGACAAGCAATTGCGTATGAAAGAGTTGGAGCTTATTGATCGTAGAGCGGCCCGCACAAATGCGACAGCCACTAATCAGAGAAGTAAAGTTCACGAGGAAGAAGCCGGAATATCAAGTAAGGTAACTAAAGTGCTCGATATCCTAGTCGAGGCGGAGAAAGACGCCAAGACAAAGAGCGGCATACTGCCAGAAAAATCGATAGCCGTCGAGGATACCTTTCGTCCGACCGAACCGAACGCGAAAACGAAATCGACTAAGACCAGGTCACCGTTATTGAACACCATCGAGGATCCAATTACAACGGATTTAAAGGAGATGTTGAAGGAAATGAAACACTCGTTACCAAAGCGTTCGAAGCCGGGCAAGATTGTGACACGTAACACCGACGTGACTGAGAAACTGGCTCCGGAAAAAGAGGTAGCGGCTGGCCCTAGCAAGACTACGTATTTCGTTTCCGCTGTAACGAAGGTCGAGAATATAGCGCTGCAAAATGATTACGAGCCCGACAAACAGAAGGTATCGTGTTCCGTACAAACTAGTGGAAATATACGAAGATTGAATCAGCCTTCTACATCCGCGGAACAACCGTCCACCTCGGGTTGGAAACAAGAAAACGTCCTATACAAAACATCAGGGAAGAATTTAGGTGGTTCAGGATTGGTGAAAAATACGTTCCAGCTCATACGACCACGAGATTTTGCTGAAATCGAAGCAACAAAAACGACGAGAACACCCGCGTTCAACGAAAACACTTACGCTAATGTGATCGAGCAATCGATCTACGCGAATGCACGTGTTACTCCCTCGCCCAAACATACTGGTTCCGAGCGAAATATCGTTACGAAAATTGATAATACCAGTGAAATGCCGAAAACACCGCCCGTAATTGAACGAAAATTCATTACAAAGGAAGATACATTCGAAGGTAGTGAAGAAGGTAACTTTGATTTAGTTGATTGTCCTAGATAGTTGCGGGATTTTCTGAATGAATCATTTGTCTAAATTTATTGCTTAATGTCACGCGTTTTTCCCTGCTACCATTTTAACGCTTGTGCTTTCTCTCTGTTTGCGACAGATGACAATTCAGCGGAAAAGAATATGAACACGCTGGCCATAAACCGATTACTCAGAAAGCTAGAGGCAGCTATTGCATCTGGTCATCACCAACAAGCAGCTGGTTTAGCAAAGGAACTAGCACGGCTTAAGATCCATTGTTCCGTGATTCGGCAACGATCAGCCCGTCTCAAAGATCAGTTGATTAAAGTCAATATGTACATTGAGGACAAGCTTGCTCACCAGGGACCGATACCACTTCAGGTAAATAGCGTTACCTACTCAAATCAAGATGGCCGAGGTTTGCCAATCCATATGACGATATTAAATGCTGTACTAAGCCCAAATATAATAACAGCTGCCCAGCAGAATGACGGTGGCCGAGTTGAAAGCAAAGATACACACGGAATTCGAGATACCGACGAACGTGCAACGATGGATCATTGGTAAAAATTTAGCTGATCGCGATGAGGCGACTCTAAACGAATTACAGGCCGTAAATGGCTCTCCGGTATTTTTGTACCTCGTGGCTCCAGGTAATGATAATAATAATAGGTAAGCTAATAAAATAAATAGTAATAACAATAAGCAAACCAATAAATGTATAATGAAATATTTAATAATTAATTGGTTGCAGAATTAAGACCTGAAAATATGGTACGAGTGGAGAAAGATAATGCTGCAGAAGAAGTATCAAATGTGATAAACGATGATACAAGTACGTCTGCGGAAGTGTTACAAATTGTGGAAGAAGATCCCGAAGAAGTCAAAGAACCTCAGGTACTAAACAATTTCTAGAAATTTGTTTACCTTTTTTATATAGAAATCTTTTCTATAAAGTATAACAAAAATTGCAGGGGACAGAGGAGAGGAATACGCCAGTGGAAGTGAAGATGGATAGATACGAGGAATTAATTTCCTTGGAAAACTGTGACGTCATACCGAACTCCGAACCGATCGAATGTCCCGTATGCTTCGTTACATACGGTCCTCGTGAAGGAGTGATTTTGAGGGATTGTTTACATATGTTCTGCAGGTATACTATTAACTTCTGACTAAATTTGAAATAAAGTTATAACACATTATCGGCAAGTAATTTTTCCTAGGTCATGTATTGTTAATACGATTCGATACTGCGAAGAAGCCGAAGTGAAATGTCCTTACAGAGACTCACAATACACCTGTGAGTCTACTCTCCAGGAACGTGAAATTAAAGCAGTAAGTTAACCATTCAAATTTTGGTAAAAATAAGTGCTTAGAAAAAATTTAATACGATACGATTATTTAGCTCGTTGAACCAGAAATCTATCAGCAACATTTAGCCAAATCAATCGCTCAAGCGGAGAATAATGCTGGAAACAACGCGTTCCACTGTAAAACTCCTGACTGTCCTGGTTGGTGCATCTACGACGACGATGTGAACAACTTCCTGTGCCCTGTATGCGGCGCAAACAATTGTCTCACATGTCAGGTCGGAAAACAAAACTTAATAATTATACTTCGTTCATGAAAAGTGGAATTCAAATACTATATTGCATTAAAACAAATTAGAAAGAAATCTTTTCTCCATAGGCCATTCATACTGGTAAAAACTGCAAGCAGTATCAGCAAGAACTAAGATTATCAAAAGAAACGGATCAAGAATCGCGAAGAACTGCGGAGATGCTCGAAGAAATGGTGGACAGAGGTGAAGCACTCGCGTGTCCCACGTGTGCGGTTGTTCTGATGAAGAAATGGGGTTGCGATTGGTTACGCTGCTCAATGTGCAAGACCGAGATATGCTGGGTAACAAGAGGCCCGCGTTGGGGTCCAGGAGTGAGTAGTCGATACGTGACAATATCATCATTCGATATTGAAATATTAATATATGCAGTTGCGACTCGATTGTTTTGTTTAAATATTGATCGTATTTTGGGCGATTCGCAGGGAAAGGGAGACACGTCCGGAGGCTGTAGATGCGGAGAAAATGGAGTCAAGTGTCATCCTCGTTGCAATTACTGTCACTGAGAACCATCAGAAGATACAATTACCGCAACGACGTACAAAGAACGGTGCATATAATGAAACAAAGGGACTGCAGTGCACCATTAACCAAAATATTTTTATACTATTGTCGAAGTTATTGTATCGGGGCAAACCACTAGTCAAATGGGTTGATATGTATTTAATAACGAGTTTGATAACCGATAAATCTGATACTGATAAGTTACATGCGTATATGTCACACACACGCTGCTTGCTCAACGATTAACCTTATCGCGGAACCGTCCTTCATGGAACTGGAAGTAATAAGAAGTAATAAAGAGGTAGACACCTCAGTTTCCAACAATCTTTCTTATTTTTTGTAGTGATAAAGGGCACGGGAGAATAACTTGTACTTTACTTAATGCTTCGTGTGCATCATAAACATATAATAAATTATAGATACAGGTAGCTTTGCAATTATACAGGCACCGATTGTTCATTTCTTATCGTTGAAGGTTGTCTCATTTGTACCGATCTGTTCCAATCGTGTTACAAGCGTCGTCTGATGATGTGTGAGTTGTCGATTCAGGTTAAGGCCTCCTGCATTCTGTAATGTTTGAACCAAACCCAGCTGCGCCGTTATAATATCCATTTCTCCATATTTCAGAAAATCATCATAGTTCAAGACTTGTCCTTCCAATACTCCCCCTGCAAAAATATCAACTGACTAATAAAATCACTCTGCAATCATATTTCCATATTACGTACCCATTATAAACATTTTCTTGCTTTTCTTGATAATCTTTTGTAAAGTAATCACGTTTATTTCAGGACTGAACACAAACGAAGTATACTTGCTAACTAACGGGGCAAGAGCATTGTAACGTGAATTCTTAATGACATGGTTTATAATATGAGGCCCATAATACTTGTAGTGCATATTTTCCCTGAAAAGTGCAACTTGAACGTCGAATACATCCAGCTGCTTCATACTGTTTACGTGCAAGCAACCAATCATTTTAGAATTGTCAAACCAATTACGAACTTCCCTCGCTATTATTTGATCGTAAGGGCCCAACTGTTTCTCGGCTTGTACCTCTTGTGACTCTATACAAAATTGTTCCAGAGTTTTACCTTTGTTGGGATTGACAAAGAACGGCGTTAAAAGATTGTTCAATACTCTTTTCTTAAAATATATTTTCGGCTTTTTAATGTTTATCTTTCCCCTGTAACGCTTCTGTTGGTACAGTAATTGATTCGGAGTTAACTGAAGTGCTAGAACAGAAGAAACATATATTGTACTTGTAATGAAGATAAATTTCTTTGCCATCTATTTAATTAATGTACCATACCGTAACTCACCCAAGTTTGGCAACATGCTGTTTGTATCGAACATTGCTTCTCTTGGATATAAATTAAAATTTGCAAGAAAATTTTAGCGTTATAAAATTTATAATCGAATACATTTTAAGAGTCTAATGAATATCAATAATAGTTCCCGTTTCGTTAAATTATCGGTTATTCAACTTACACATTGCTTATATTACGTGCATAGTTTTATTTTAAAAATAGATACATGATCGGTACGAATTAAAGACAAATACAAAAATTATATAAGTATATATACAGAATAAATTTTTTTGTTTTGCAATGATATAAGGCACTTTGGAACAAATCATACATATTTAAGTACATAATATATATGTGTGTAAGTACATGTACGAGCGCATGTGCAATGAGTGTTAAGATGTGTATATTTCGTGTATAATATGTGTTTTCTAGGTGTTATGCACAAGTATGTTTATGTATATCTTGAATTCCGTATCTACGTTATAAATTCCCTTTTGTATATTATGCGATATAATTAATCGTTCCACTGCAATAATTACTGGATTCGTGACGAGCTTCTATACTATCACCAAAATTGAGCGATTTCCTATTCTTTCCTAATCGAAGCATCGAACGTATGCCACCTTTCTTTCGCAAACGCTTATATCGATCATCTAAAGCTGAATTGAGAGATGCTTGTTTCACATCCCCCCGACTATTTGGAAAACCCTTGCGATCGTCTTTAAAATTATTGCTACTCCTTATCTCGCCATGTACATCGTCAACAAGCCAATGTTTCCTCGGTGATGTATATTTATTATTACATCCAGGTATAGTATATACGTATTCTGACTGAGCAGGATCTACGGACTTTTCGTATCGTTTCATACTACTCTCACTGGCCGTTCTACCGTCAGTAGTGCCTTTATTTTTATTCTTATCATAAATGTCCGATTTACACCCTCGGTTAGTTGGATCCTCTGACTCAACCGATTGATTCAAATGTTTCTGATTGGTCTGTTCCTGATTCTTATTTTCGCGCCCTTCCCGTAATTTTTTATTTCTCTTATAAGTATCTGTGTTCTTGGCATCTAAGGCGGCGTGTCGCTTCTCCGACATACTCTGTCTACCTAAAGCGTCGCGCGAAAACTTATTGGAAGAGGAATTAAATTCTTCCAAGGATAATTGACTATCGTAGGTTGGGTCTCCGGAATACTGACTATCTTTATCATCTGTGTTTCGTTTAGCTTCATTGCACTGTGGGTCATTGGAGTCTTCTAGCAATACTGGTTCCGCGCGATCGTCGCGCTGTCCTATCGTAATCTTCTTCACGTTACTAGCAGATTCTATCCACGTTTTATTGGTAGCGATGCAGTAACTTTCGTTCCTTAAACTATTCTTATTATATTGTTCAGTTAATCTATCGATAACTGGATTCCATGGAGAGGCGGTCACACAAGACAATAATCCGCCGTTGTCCAAGATGTCTGACTGGGAATTCAAATTATTCTTTTCTTTTACTCTGCCTTCATTGCCTTTCGTAGAATCAGAAATATATATACTATTAGCTGATTCCAGTTTACAATGAGAAGACAAATTCTCTGATAAATTTTTATCATTTCCATCGTACGAAGATATCCTCCTGGCTATTGTAAGAGTGATCACCCCAGTTACAGAACTGTTTGTATTGAGCATCGCTCTTCTCAATGTCTCCATTGCATCTGAATTTGATAATCCTAATAATGACACCCCATTAACATTGAGCAATTGATCATTGGTCCTCAATCTCCCATCCCTTGAGGCTGCACCCCCATGAAGGACACTTTTAATAAAAATTCCTAGATCCATGTTAGTGTTTTCATCTGTGTTAGTAGTCTTTCCCTTAACACTAACACCTAATCCTGCTTTCTCTGAATCGTGTACTGGTATGTCTAAAGTTAAAATCATGCGATTTTTACGTGGTGATAAAACAATATCTTCTGATGTAGACTTCACTGGTTTAAAAGTGCACTTATCATAGTTATGGGTATTAAGTTTATCTTGCACTTCTGTATTCTTTTTCTTCGGTGATGTATTCAATGCATTCCAATATTTTGAATTATCTGTAGCTTCTAAGGCTTGACTCGTGGAAGTACCATGAGAATGAGAGTCTGGAATACTAGAGGAGATTTCTTCCTGGCGCGATACCACCATCCTTACCTTCCCACCAGGTAGAATACTTCTGAGAAGTGAAACCACTTCTGCTTGACTTTTACCAGTCATTTCTTTATTATTTACTTCCAACAGCCTATCCCCAGATCTTAATCTACCATCTTCAACTGCAGCACCTTTTGGTAATATATTTTTAATATATATCGGACAATGACCTCCTGCAGGATTATCGCGTGTTGTGACACTAAATCCAAGACCATTGCTGCCTTTTGTTAATTCTATCTCTATCATACGTCCAATCTTACGGGTGTTAGCTGTCTGTAGCAAATTGTAATTACTGCATTGAAGTCTTTTAACATTATCATCAATTTCCTTTTCTGACCCTCCACTAGTATTGCCATGATTTTTATGCAATGATTTTTCTTGCGGCTTCTTATGTTTTACTATGGAAATTTGCAAACATGGTTCTGTCATACAGGTACGAAAGATCTCTTGCACTTTAAAAAATGGTATATGCAATAGATTGTGTCCATTTATTTTAATGATCTTATCATGCAGGTCAATTTGCCCATCTCTAGCAATTCTGCCATTAGGCTCAATACCTTCGACTCTAAGTCCTTGATCATTACCCAATAAATCATAACATGGCACCACATGAAGCCCCAGTGGTCCTGCTTCATTCTTTATCACAATTTCTCTAATTTCTCCTTGATCTCCTGGTTCTATATTAGCATTTGCATACTTAAATGACACTTTGGCATCTTGTCCCAGTGGTTCTCTACGCCGAGATTCTCTGGGAAGGGACTGAGCAGAATATGTGGTTAAACAAGGTTCTCTGGTTGACAATGCATGCATTGACAATCTTTTGGTGCTTTCCCTTTTAATACCGCTTACAGAAATGGAGGAATGTGCATCAATTGTATAAGGTGGTTCTTTACTATCTGGATGAAAAAAGTCTGGGCTATTCGTGCCAACTGAACTTGCCCCATCACCACCAGCATGCGTAACATCAGGATTAACAAAATGAGCAACAATCTGTTCTCTGTCATCAGCTACATCACATAACCTATCATCTGGATCCAGGAGACCACCTCCAGTTAAGGAGGACAAACTATTTATAGTTAATGCACTATCATTTTTTCCAGTTGCCTTTTTATATCTTAAAGTAGCCTCATGCATTAAATCTTTAACCAGTAGGGTTCCATCCCCACAAGGAACCACCACTCTAACGTTGTCGAAACACACAGTTACCTTCATGCTCGTTCCGATTTCATATTATCTTGTTATACGTTTACGGGCACGTATTGATTATTTCTAATACAATAGTGTACTTAAAATTCTCTTTGAGGGTTTAGAAGTCGAATATGATGGATGAAGTGCACGTGTTGTAAAATATATAAAATTATAAACTTTATTTCGTATAATATGATTATCTTCTATTATCTGTCGTGTACTTCCATATTCCGATAATGAATCACCGACATCACACACTGGACACTTTATTCTTTTTATTGTCGGTTATATTTCTTTAAAACCTACGTATATACACGTAAATTAAGTAGACATACTTGAAAGAAAAAAAATTGTCACGACTGATAAGGCGGACGCGTACGCCCAACTTTATCACAACATCAAATATGCGGAACAGACGCACTCGCCATTACCACATTTTATTCCACTATTCCTTCTGACAAACAAACGGAAAGTAAGAAACATGGCGATACAAGCAGTGTGGCCAACAAAATAACCCGTACCGCTTCCAGTTTCCACATTCATCTTAACCATAATAAGGAAAAAATGGCATCAATACTTACCTTTCTTCATGAAATGAGCCATTACTTAATTGTATTATTCTCGAGACAAAGGCAACAAAATGGTTCATACATAAATTTTATATCTTTTTCACTCATTAACTCGCATCCTTATTTATACACTGGTCACACTACAATGGTTCATATCCACTGGTTCTTGTTTAACCTCTAAACTTAAAGGCTGTGTTACAATCAACAGTATTTTCATCGATTTAACAATAAGCTTACCTTCAATTTGCGAATAACTTGTCTACAATAGCGTTACGTGACACTGACTTGCATTTCACAAGGCTTATTTTTGCAAATTCACACAATATTATGGTTACAGCTATTTATATATACCTTACTGAATTAATGTAAAGACAAACGGACAATTATGCTCAATACAATGGACCAATTCATTAATACAATTCAATAGTTACCTAACCAAACCTTACGTAGATTTTGAAACGTCAAGTTCTACAGAAAATTTCTAGTGATTGAACTCACTTTTTCATTACGTCATTATCAACTGATAGCACAATAGAACACGAATATCCTTAACTTTGCAGAAAACATGAAGTGGTTTAAAGGTAGCATCAATGAAGCAGTGGCAACATCAAAATCAAGGAAAGCAATTTTTGTCGTTTTCATTGAAGGTATATATTTGTAATGTTAGGTTAAGGCATTATTTAATCTGTTATTACTTGTTTTTCGCCTAAATTGTTTTTCATTTCATTTAATTAGTAACATACTTACAGATTACCTTTTATTTTCAAATCCTATTATAATAATTATGTTTTGTTTGTATCATGAATGTTATATGATAAATAGCCTTGTCATCTATTTACAGGTAAAGATGACACATCTGCACAAGTCGCTGAAGCAATCAATGCTACAGAAGTTTCTTGCCGCTTGGAACAGGAAGATTTTGTAGCAATTCGATTGGAAAGTGGATCTGAAACCTACAGATTCTTTGCTCAGATTTGTATCCTTTGATAAAATAACTCAAGTTCAAATTTCAACAAAATTCTGTATTTTCCTAAGTATTTTTCAACAGATCAACTGGTACCTGTACCATCCCTATTCTTCATTGGTGAAAATGGTGCACCTTTGGAAATTATTGCTGGCACCACAACAGCAGCTGATTTAGCTACTAAAATTGACTTAGTTTTAACAAAAGTAGGAAAAAATAAAAATGCATCTGTCAATCTGATAGATGCAGAACAAAAAGCTACTGTGGCCAGTGGTGCTACTGATGCTAATATGAAAATTGACGTAGATAAAAATAATGATAACATACCAAAATCAAGCAGAGAAGTACCATTAACTCAAGCTACATCAGAGGATAAGGATAATAATGTAATTAAGAACGATATTAAGGAAGAACCATCCACAAGCTTAAAAACTAGCGAACCATCAGAACCAGTCAATGAAACAAAGGAGACACCTACTAAAGAACTAACACCAGAAGTATGGTTACATAAAAATTTTTTATTTAAAGCATTATGATAAAAAAAAATTAAAATACTGTGTATCTTTAGGAAAAACTAAAAAAAGCACAACAGCTAATAGAATTACAAAGGAAACAGCGTATCGAAGAGGAGGAAAAGAAAAATAGACAAAGTGAAATAGAACGTCGTAAAATCGGTCGTGACATGCAAAAAATGCGGCAAAAACAGCAGGATCTAGAAATGAAACAAGCTTACGAAGAGAGAATGAAAGAGAAAGCTGCTGATGCAGCAGCTCGGGAGAAAGTTTTACAACAAATTGCTCAGGATAAATTAGAGAGAAAACAAAAAGAATTAGCATTGCAGCAGGTTTGTATGTTCTTTTTCGGAAAAAGCTCATAAAATTAATTTTTTTATATATAGAAAAAATGTATCCTTGTCAAATGTAGCAACAAGGACAACAACAAGGACAGCAACAAAGTCAACAACAAAGTAACAACTCAGAACCATCTGAACCATCGATATCTACGGCAACTGTTAGTAGAATACAATTCCGATTGCCATCTGGCAATCCTTATATCGCGCAGTTTGAACCATCAAGTACTTTGCGTGATTTGCGTACTTACGTTGTTCAGAATATTAATTTACCATTCCGTCAATTTGCGATGTCTACCTCCTTTCCAAGACGGGAATTAATGCACGAAGATGATGATAAAACTCTTTTAGAATTGGAACTGGTTCCTACAGCAGTTATCCTAATCCTGCCTTTGAAAAACGTAATTTCAGTTTATACTTCGATGAAATATTCACATTCTTCATCGTATTCGCGACATGCTTTATTATTGTCGATTTATTATTTCAGTCGACCGTTACAACAACTGTGACATCTACACAAGATGTTGGTATTTTACCACGGTTCGTTTGGTCCACTTTTTCAATTTTCACAGCTGTGTACTATTACGTGATAGGATATTTTACCGGAGGTACACGCAATAAAACACCGAAAAAACCAAATAACTCTACTGAAAATAACGATTCAGAAGACAAAGCAGCTGGTACAGTTAAAAATCTTCAGAATGTTGCCAGTTCATCAGGGTAGGTTTCATGTTTATGAGGATATTTATGTAAGTGAAATACGGACATAGGCGATAACGATTTATGACATTTAGTTTGGTTAGAAGATATTTGGGTAATCAAGGAAGTACAACCATCAAAACTGAAGGAAATGTACATAGACTACAATCAGGTGGGGATGATAATGATGAGAATAATACATGGAATGGTAATTCAACGCAACAAATGTAGATTATTATAAATCAATAAAGTTCTAATGAGCTTTACTTTGTTTCACTAATCAGAATTTTAGATATGCAACAGAAACGATATCTTCGATAAAAAGTATATTTTATTAAAATTTTATATCTTTCTGTTCTGTCGCACTGCAATCAAGTGTTACGTCGTTACAATCACGATATCAATTATCAATTACGATAACACGTTAGGTACGAATCATTTTATTTAAACAGGAAAGTTTACTTATCACCTTATTAAATATTAAATCGATAATATACTTTAATAAGTTACAAATGATATAAGGACCAAACGCAGTTTTTCAACTACTATATGACAGATAAGCATACATCCTGAAAAGGATATGGAATATACATCCTTATATTCGTAGTACGAGTATTGAACTTATTATGGGTTTTAAGTTATATTATATATGCTTTGAGATTTCCTCTTAAAATAAAAATTATTTTGTTCTATCACATTAATCAAAGTTACGATATATTTTCGAGTAACAAGAATTGTACTAAGAATAGTGATCACGTTACGTTTTATTTTACGATAAAAGCAAAATGTATCGATTATATAGAAAGCTTTTATTCTGTTATTATATAAATAATAAAAATATATATATAAAATTTACACAAATCCTGAGTTTTCCTGTTGTTACACTCTGTCAGAAACATCTTAAGTTCATTGCTTTTCGGTTCTGTGCGGCGTGTAATTAATGGCGCCAAGTAGTTGGTAAGATGATACACGACAGTTTATTACAACGGTGAGAACATGGAATCATGACGTGTGATTTTTCGTCTGACGAAATATGATTCCAAAAATATGTTCAAGGAAACGATGGAAGACAAATGCCAGAGAAGTGTCTCGACCGTTTTATTTTGCGGTTGACACGTTCGAAGGAATCGATAATTTACACCCTTACTACCTTGATGCTATCGATTGTGGCACCAATTAAGCGTAAAATTAACAAACATTTTGGCTGACTTGTTTCTTCAAAGGTGTCAGCTTTCTGGCAACGTAACATATTGCAGAACATGCGAGAGGAGTGTCGTTTAAGTAATGTGATCTTACGGACACACCTACTAGTTCTTTCCTTTTACTGTCTACTATGTTCAATTACAATGTATTCCTCATACTTGAAGATATAAAATTCGAAGTTGTTTTATACCGTTCTTTCTTTTTTATTTTTGCACCGAATCAAAACGTAAGAAAATTAATATAAATCAAACGCGATGGATATAAATAAATTTGAATCAGAACTAACTCTAAGCCAATATCATCTGGTTCTGATTTATTCAGAAGAATCACAATTTGGCTAGCTGAAGTGCGAAACAAATTTCTGCAGTGTATTTCGTTGGTTCGCATAAACGTAGCCAAATTTCGCATCTGTCAACACTTTTTGTATCATTCTATCATCCCTATCATCGTTCTGTTAATATAAACAATTGTGCGTCTAATAATCTCATTAAATGTATGAGCGAATGTACACTGACCTTACCAAATAGGTAAATGACAAACTTATCGCTTATTTCGAATTACGGGAATTCAGATTTCTATAGAATCGTAATACAGGTCTAATAATACATTTAAGACGTTCAATTTATCATCCCGGTCATTATATGCAAATTTGCAACTATACACACGTATTACACATATTTTGCATCTACTATCTACAATTCCTCTGTTTTTCTTGTTTGAATATAACTCATCATACAGTCATCGAATTATTAGAATATTAAAAAGAAATTAATCGTTCGTATTTTCGAAATTGAAATGACGTTTGACATAATCAGGGTATTTCTAAATTCATATTCGATGCAGATGCAACAGATTGAAAATTGATATCATATTGCGTTCGCTTTCTGTTAAGACAGTTATTAAACAGCGTTTCATGGCGGTGACAGAAATTTATGGGTACCTCATTACCACCGTTTAGTGACTGCTACCGTCTCGCTGTACGAGATCATTAGGGGCTCCTTTCAGAAACGCACGTGCTTGCCAAGAACCGCCCAAACTTACATAGGATTGGTTGAACATACAATGACGTCATGAGCACGTGGCTTTTCGTCGCCGCCTCGAAGAACGAAGAATTTGACTTGGTTGCCAAAAAAAATATTGTTGGACATCGCGAGCAACCCCGACAATCAGTCGCTGGTTTCGACTCTAATCCCGCGAACGGATCACGGATATCTATGAATGATCTGAATCGATCTCGTACTTGCAACTTCATCAGTCACATCATTCTGTTTTTCATAGAATAAAATCAAAAATGTTTCGTTAATTACCGACGAATCAAATTTGAGAAGCATTGTACGAACAGGTAGTGATTGTGATGCGATGGTGATAAGCATAGTGAAGACATGTGCAGTGATTTTTAAAGGATCGGTTCTTAAAAAAGCACTAGATACGTATCTTTGAAATACTTTGAAGTGGATATCTAATCAATCGGAACATCGAACGGAGATCTAAATGATAGCGTCAGGCATTTGAGAACGATCGAAATTTAGAATGTCGGAAGAACACGCGAAAACATCAGAAACCAATAGAGAATCGATGGAATTGAATGAAAGTCCGAAAGTATGCTCGTTCAGTATCGAAAGTCTTTTAGCGCCAAGTAAGAAACCTGTCGAAGAGGAAACTCGCGTATCAATTCAGACCGAAACGTATTTGCAAGGTCACGAATGTAAGTTCGCCCAAAATTTCCGTTTCATTCTACGAAGATTAATGAAGCAAATTAAAAAAAAAAAAAAATGAAATTCATTTAAATAGCAAATGATTCGGAGGAACGGAAATTGATAGCGCCAGATTCCTCCATGTCCATGGCAGAAGAAATCGAATTTAACGATGTGGATCTGGTTTGCTCGACCCCTGAACCAGAAATGTGTTATGGTAAGCTGAATTGAAAATTTTATGCCCGCATTACAATTTATTTGCAATGAAAATTAATTGAAATGCATTAGAGCGATTCTACTGAAACAAAGAAGAACGTCGATTTTAACATATGCGATAAAATTAAATGTTTCCACAAACATTTATCAGTTAAACGTATCCAAATGAAATCATTATAAAATCGCGTTTGCGATACTCGATTTAATGGTAGACACTGTTTTGCAAGATTATACGGCGTAACTCAACAAATTATACAGGTGTTGCACACTTGTATTTGCTTTGTCAAATTACTTGGTTAATAAAGGCATATATATAGGTATATATATAAAGATATATATTGGTTATATATTGTATGAAAACACAGAGGTAAAAGCTCGGAAAATGTCTTAATTCAACAAACGGCAAACTATCGAGTTATTTCAGTTGAAAGTCTATTATTTAAAACATCTTATCGTATCTGTTGTGGTATTTATATTTCCTTAAATTGCACGGCCAACTAAGATATCTCAATAGTACAATAAAGAAGTCGGTATTAAAATAATACCGTGCCGATCATTCGAAAACACACGATGATTCTTTTAAAGTCTTAATCATTCGTTGCGCTGCCATCGTTTTAAGTTTTAATTGCTTCTCATTACCTAGAGATTCCTCATTAAAACTCTAAGTATGTAATCAGTAAAACATGTCGTAAAATCCGTAATATACGTTGACGCAAACATTCCGATGTCAACGCGCAACTCTAAAATTACTTTGTATCCCAACTTTACAGTTATTACACGTTGCGTAGTAATGGGTAATTGTTTCCACTTAATTCGGATATTGTTACCAACGTGAAAGGGAGTAATTGTTACAGAATCCACATGCTTTCTTCACGTGGTAACAAATTCGTAAGTTTGCGCGGACGACTGTGAGTTTGATCCATTACTTCCTGCAGGGTCCACGCCCACTCAATGTTCCTGCTCTTCGTTCACTATTTATCTGTCTCCTGCTAATTCTGCCATGGAAATGCGGCAAAATGTGTCTTCGTATCCCTACCGTACAGAATGTACAAAAAAAAAAAAAAAAAAAAGAAAGAAATACACCATGAACGGATAACATTCGGCGATATCTTATGGGTTGATTCTATTTGGTTTCCATTTCCAGCGTTAATAAGAAATTCTTTACGTATCTTAATCTCTCGATGCATCTTTTAGTTACAACCGTATTACGATCGTTACAGCGAATCAATTCCTTAAAGTCATAGATTCAGTTCATACAGAATATCCATTTACTGGACTGGTGTTATTATATGTCCACGCCATAATGTACGAAGAAGCATCGATAGCTGGCTCAGCTCAATTCCATTTTACCAAGAGTGTTTTAGATTCTCGACGACTAATTTCTACCAAGGGCCCTTGTCTTGTGTGATTTACACAACGTAATGGTCACCGCGATAAATCCGAGATCTAAGGAAAGGACAATTCTCGTTTGCGCCGTGCTTTTCAACTGAGATATGTGGGACGTCGCGTCCAACTACAAAGCCGTCAACGCGACGCGTAAATCTTTGCAAAAGCTGCCTCGCGAACGAGTAAAGTCGTCCAAAAGATATTTTCCTTTTTTTACCGGCTCACTTTTATGATTTTTAATAAACGATTTATTTGGTCGTTTCTTCAACGCATAATATATCTTGCAACTGTCTATCAGATATAGTAATTATAGTAGGGATATCACCATCGTTGAATACCAAACGTATAATGGTCTAATTCGAGACTCAAAATCATTTTCAATTCCTTGAAGAGTAAAACGAGACATCTTTCGTTGAAATCTCTGCAGTCTACGATATTAATCTAAGTGAACGATGGTTTAGATCATGACAAAAGATCTAGCCATCTGTCTATTCTAAAGCGTCCAATGGGTATGACTTACGCGTGTGGATTAATTATCCTGGTAGTTGGCCACGAGTGTGAAATCGTGCAACGCCGAACGAATGAAAATTAGCCACGTTTTATCGCACATTTCTACTCGTGCTCTCACCATTCATCACAGAATAATTAGGAGACAAGTTCACCGCAGCTCGCAGCAATTAGGTAAACTAGAGGGCGTGGTGTTCTATTTCGGCTCGCTGTGCTCCTCGTCGGCTTCCACCGCACGCTTCTTCACGTTTTAAGCTCCTTTTTGCACCGTAGCCTTCCACGCCAACCCTTTCTTCCCTCTTCTTCTTCTTCTTCTTCGTGGAGCTCGTTCGTCAATGCAACCGAGTCAGAAAGTCGACGACAAATGAGCCGCGCGAACACCCTCCGAAAATATTTTTCTCTTCCGCTTGTTCAGATCTTTTCCGGAAAAGAATGTTAGCTTTTCTTTCAACGAAAGGTGTGAAACCTCCGTTAGAAAAAAAATTCCCGAAACGTTTCGTTAGAAAAAATTACAAAAACTTTCCTATAGGTAATTCTGTAAAGAGAAGAGTAAGACGGATTTAACTCTTTATTAACTGCAATGTCCACAGGCATCGTGCTAATACAACAGATATAGCCGTTCAAATCTAAAATGTAAACACGTGCTACTTGTAGCCTTTGATATTATTATCTGCGCATACTGTTTCCCAGCACTCGAGTTGGAATCTTTCCTTAATTTACACGTGCACAAGCATGCACGTCGTACGACGTGGTTCACGTCGAGTGAATTAGAGGCGGTACGGTTTTAGCCGACGACTCCGTAGTACGGGAGAGAAGAGAAGTCTCGAAAAACGCGCGAGAAACGCGACAATTACGTCGCCATCTGACAATTAGTAGCCGGTAAACGACACTCTGCGGTCCCGGTAACCACGCCGCAAATACTTTTTTCGAGATATTTATTGCACCTCTGACTGCAAGGGTTGCTCGAGCCGATCCATTCTTCTTGCAAAGGAGGAAGCTTTTGTCATCGATTTATCGATGCCAAAATAACAGGTTCTCTTCACGTTTGATACAGTGATAGATGAGGTCTAATCTCTTCAACGTGCTTGTTCCAAGACATTCAATACAGATGAGATGCTAATTATATTCTAACGACACGAACAACCGAGCAATTTGATCCTGTTATTCAAGGGATTTAAGGGATTTAAGGGATTTTGTATTAATTTTCACTATACATATATATATATATATATATATATATATATATATATATATATATAATGTATTATTTCTAAAGGTGATAAAATAGGGTACAGTATGCGTACGCTATGACACGAATGGTATCGCTGTGTCGCGAGTTATACTTTTCTTTTTTGAAGTAACAGACGTATATACATATATTCAACGATGGAGCGTCGTGCTGCCAGGGTTTTTCGTCGGATGACGAATGGGCAGATAATTAGAAGATGATCCCCGCTACTTAGAACGCGATCCTGTTACCAGTCGACTAAAAGAGACCCCAAAGACATTCCTCATGGGCGAGGCGCGACGTCTTGTACCAGCGGCTTGTATGCCCGGGATAAATATAAATATAAACAAGTTCGACGGGGGGAAAAAAGTAACGAGATTGATGAGGAAAGAAATCTTAAAGGGGTAATTGGGTCTGGTTAAGTTAAAAAGAGACGGCGTTTTGTATCGTCTATGGTACCGATCTCATTTAAAAGCAATTAAAATGAGAACAGGTCGCGTCACGGCACATAAACCACCGCTTTACAATTAATGATAGGCCTTTGTCATCGCACCAGTTGTTTAAATCTAGTCCCGTTTATTCCTGATCAAACATCGAATACGATGTTATAGTTTATAATTCGTAGTTGTCTGCTATTTAATCTCGCATGAGCCACGTGTTATTAGAGCTCATTTAATTACGACGCGTTTTCATTCTGCTGAAGTAACATGACCAGCGTCGCGCAATTATTCGATAATTACACGATAAGGAAACGTGGCTTAATTATCATTTCTCGCCCGATGTACTTCACAATACATATAGAAATAGTATAATCCTTTCCACGATGTTACCAGAGGCGTGTACCAGCAGTAGCAGTGCCAACTCTACAACAGGTGTAGATAGAGACATTCAAGAAAAAAGTGACAGCGCTATTAGCGATGACGAAAGAAAGAAGAGGCCTCGTACGGCATTCACCGCGGCGCAAATTAAGTCATTAGAAGCAGAATTCGAGAGGAACAAATACCTAAGTGTGGCGAAAAGACTACAGCTCAGCAAAAGTCTGAAACTGACTGAAACTCAGGTACGTGTTACATAATTTATGTCGCTATTCATTCCAAAGATTTCCGGAACGGAAACTGATCTACCTAACGGTTTCACGCGGAGAAGAAAAATTACCACATTATATTTCATAATAATGAGAAGAACTGGAGCTACTAAATAAGATTTCCCTGTGATTAAAGGGAAACACATTTCGCTGAAGTTGCTTCGAACAAGATGCACACCACACAATAAATTGCGATAATGTCTGAGACTTCCGTAGCCTAAGGGCACCTGAAATAGTTTAAGTTCCATGTATCCTGAGTTTCTCAAATTCAACCGGGCATTGAATTATGGCTCTAAAGGTCACCATATGTATAGGCGCCAGATTGTGGCGCCATGGGGGAAGATCGCCCTTTAGGACCAATTAGCACTTATACGCCCTTTCTTCTCGCACGGAGAAGACGAGAACGCAAAACGATCGCCCCTTTCTTTCGCGGAAATCTTTAATTAATCATCGTGTTGCGTAGAAATTGTATTCTACCTAGAAATTCGATTCTTTTTACCTACTATAGGCGCCACATTTAAGCAACCCTCTGTATTGCTCACTTTTCTACGCAATTCGGTTTCTAATATTATCCTCCCGATCCGAAGTGCTCAGCTTTCAACGAAGATTTAGCTACGTAATCCTACACAAAGTTGTAGAAATGGATTGCGACAGTTACATAATTCTTCCATTTACTTTATAGGATGCAACATGGCTTGCTGTTGCATCGCTTTAAACTAATTAATTTATGACAATACCCTGGATATTTTCTGTTCGGTCGAGTTGCAATCGTCCAGACCAGTAATGTCGCGAACTGTAATAATTGCCAAAGCGGTAGAAATATCGCGGGGTACCGCGAACGAGGCAGATAATTATCTTTGTGATCACAGCAAAAGGCAAGGATGATCAGACGACGGATCAGAGGGAAGAAGGAGACGTGTCGTGGCGCAGACATAACTGTCACAATATTTCTCGTAGTTAACGAGCCAGCTCCGGGAGTCCCCTTCTTCTTGCTCTACTGCTCCTCCGATTCGTGTGTACGTTTCCAGCATGCCACAAGAACTAAGAATCTCGGGACAACGGATGCTTCGAAGCGACGGACCGAAGAGGCGTCGATTTTTTAATTAGGATATATTACCGCTTTGAACGTTCTGAATCCGGTTTAGGCATTCCCCTTCAGAAAATTCTGTAGGAATCGTGTCCAAGATGGTGACATCATTTTTTCCCGCGCTGCCTCACATGTTTCATCTTTTTCTCATGGTCAGGCTTGACTTCTCCTGATACTTCTCCACACAGGAGCTTCAGTTTGTATGTTTCCTTAAATTCATAATATCCCTTGAAGATTGTTGTATTTTCGCAATTATTTAGCATAGAACACAAAAACTTTTTTTTTTTTTTTTGCATAAATATATTTGAAAAGCTCAAGCTTGCGAGGTTTGCAATTTCAAATGTGGTGGCGAAAAGCTTCTCGAATGCCTCGGTAGCGCAGTAGGCAGCGCGTAAGTCTCATAATCTTAAGGTCGTGAGTTCGATCCTCACCCGGGGCAAATATTTTTTGATTTTGGTTACGAGAAACTCTGAATTTCTTTGATCTTAACATATTATACTTCGTAGCTTATGTTATTCACTTAATGTCTTATCGAATCAATGTTTCCTTCACCTAGATCACTTCAATTCTTTATTGAACATACTACTATAAACGAATAACATTTTCTAATACTCGTATTTGTTAATGAATTTTTGTGTCGTTTCTTATATTTACAGATTAAAATTTGGTTTCAAAATAGACGTACAAAGTGGAAAAGGAAGTACACAAACGACGTGGAACTGCTGGCGCAACAATATTACTCCAGTTTAGGTATTCCTGCACCTCGACCAATTTTCGTCGAGGATCGTCTTTGGTGAGTATCGATATTCAATGAAAATGTGACTTTTTATAAAGGAAAAGCTTTTTCAGGTTTTTTAATTATCCAGCGCAACTGCAACCAGGAGCACCGATTTTTCCACAACATTTAGCGACAGTTCCTTTACCATCTGCCTTGCCTATTGTTCAACCATTGCCAAGTAATTTAACAATGGGTCAACAGACAACGATTTTCCAAAACATCCCAACAAGTAATCCGACATATCATTTAAGCCAAAGATTAGACTTTAGGCATCAAGATTCTTAAATACGAAAATATTCCGTGTTCACGTTACATTAAATTAGTTGGTAAAGCTCATATGCAATATTAATATAATTAATATCGTGCAGGATTGAATCGTTAGAAATCTGGGTATGTGATACATATTTTTGAAAATTTTTAAATTAATAGCGTTTTTAAACATTCTAAAGAACGGTTAACATATTTGTTAATTTTTTTATTATCGCAATAAATAATGATACTAAAATGGAACCAAAATTCGTACCAAGAATATATCATAGTGAAAACATAATCCCCATCTAAATTGTAAAAAATTAAACAATTTCATTTGAATAACGATAGAAGCATAGAAAATGAACAAGGTAAACAAAAAGTTTATTAATCGCATTTATTATAAAGAGACACAATATATACATTAAATAATTTTTATAACAATTTCCTGATTTTAATGAAAAACTAACAAATATATTTTTATCTCGAAAAGGTATATATTGAAATATTAATAAATATTGTAACCCTTTCCTAGATTTTATTGATATAAAGTAATCAATTATTCATTATTATGTACAATTGACAAAGGTATAAAAAATGGTATCAATGCAATGTCAGAAATTGCCTTATTATAGAGCCGAAGGAGACAAAACTTTGCTGACACCCAAGATTTTCTCATCATGAGCTGCTTGATCTTGTATAATTTTAGCATATTTTTCATTGTCCTGTAAATCTTCCTCATCTAACATTTCTTGCATTCTCTGCTTATAACTGCAATAGTACATAAAAAAATCTTATCTTGTTGAAACTTATGTTGCCAAATATAATTTACATTATACTTAAAGTATACTATAAAACTATGCTTAAGACTATAAATATATACTTACATTTCACTGTCAGGATTATTTTCCTGATTTCTACATTTTTCTAATTTCTTTTCCAAAGCTCTTACCACTTCTCTTGAAGGAGGTTCTACACATTTAGCCATAGATCTTATTTCTAGAATATATATTATATATGCCAATTAAAATATATTGTAGATATACAGAGAAACATAAATCAAAGAGGATATATTTACTTCTTACTGCTTCTATTATACACACTAAATGTTCTTGAGAGAACAAAATATCAGTTACATAATTATCTAAATTAGCAGAGGCTCTGGATGCAGCATGTAATGTTGCAGCCAATGCAACTTGGCTTGGCGTATATAGTAAAACACTATCAGTCAAAAATACCCTTTCTAAAAATTCATCGATATATGGCCTCAACCGTTCTGGATTTTCCAAAGATGTATACCTCGTCTAAAAATATATTAATTCTATCAAATACATCAAAACTATTGAACTTACACTGATATAAAGGTATTAAAGATGTACCTTGATATCTATCATTAATCCCTCTACAGGTCTGAATGGATTGTGCACTGTTAAGTTATAATTTAGTTGCTGCATAAGGAGCAATTCATTATTAAGTATAATATCGGATGCCTTTTCTCTATCTCCTTTAATATTAGCAACAAACTGACATATGGATACATTAAATTCTTCTACCTAAAATCAACTACTGTGACAAACTGCAGAAATGTAATGACAATATGGAGACAATATAATTACTTTACAAGCCAAGTAAACACATGTGACTAAAATCTCTTTGGGATGATAATCCATAACACTGTTTCTAAGATAAAATCGTTTGAAATAATGCAACGCAGTAGCTACAGTGGCACGTGGCATTGAAGGTGTGAAGCGGCGGCAGAAGTCTCTCAATTGTAATTCATAGAAACGAAGTAATGTACGTTCCTCTATGTGGGATAGAAAATGTTCTTCTCTCTGCTCTGGCTTTTTAAAATATAAGTTCCATGTTATGTTTTGTGGAAATAACATGTGTATATCACAATGCAATACAAAATTATACTCCAAAAAACGAATTGAAAAATGACAAATAAAAAATTCATATAAAACAGTGTACATATGTATCGACATGTTTAGCCACAATTATCAATAGAATATACTTCAAATATCTACTTCACCAGTTTATTTGGAAATAATAATTTTATCCTTAATTATAATACGCACGATAACGATTTGACAATTAAAATACAAAATTTCATTGTTTACTTATCACTGCAAGCAGCATAACTCACCTTCATATTCGCACCATGCCTTTGGATAAATTCTGCATTGGTTTTCTCTCTTAATGCTGTTAAATCATTTTCATCGCTAAATATCCAATACCTTCTCTGTGAACTTTGCGGGAACATTGTAATTGTTGTGCTTTTGATAAGTATATTCAAATACGCTAGGCACAATAACACAAAACCCAAACTTGACGTTTACACTGTAAAATCACACGGTAAAAACAGGCATTAAATATCCAAGATGGCGTGCGATGTTTCGACCAGTCTATCGCAGAGGGCAGCATTAGGCGCACTTTGCGCCTATTCCTATGTCGATACGGTCGCGAACTACAAGATGGACGCAACGCTAACCTCTCCGCAGGAAAAGTTTTGTTCGCTAAGGAAGCATCTGGTTCGATTCAAAAGCAGCGGCAGAGGATGAGAAAACGCACTTGTATTTTTTTAAGTGAAGAAAATAAAAGCATGTAATATTTTTTCACAGTAGTATCGATACAATGCAACAATGTACGTAAAATTAACAAATGCGTTGCATTGTTACAGTTGGTGTTTATTTACGATGCACATGCAAAAATTGGTAGGCTGTTTGCAGAACAAGTAAGGTAACAGATAATAATTCAACTTCCATTATTTTATGTTTTTTCAATACATCTATGTTCGTCTATATTTACTTGACTGTTTTAATGATATTGAATAATAAGGATGGCATTAAGAATAAAGAATAAGAATATATATATATATGTATATGTATGTATAAGAAACATATTCTTGGTATTTTGAATTTCTATTTGCTATTCGTATTTATATTTATCTATATTCATGTTTCCTTATCGACTTATCATTGTTTTCAACAAAGGTTGTCAGTATCATTTTAGTGAATGTTATTATTTTAAAGAATGTTTTAAAGAAATAGAAATTTTCTAATGCATTATAGGTTATACGTTGTGGCAAATAGTTTAACACATAATATTGCGAACTATTTATATAGGATATACGTTACATTATTTATTATTACTATAGGAAAGATATATAAATGCATAAAAATACGGAATCATTAGTATAAAAATATGGAATGGAGCAAAATACGCGAACATAATAAATAAATACAATATAGTACACATTGAAGTTCGTACACACATTTTATGAACGACAGTATGTCTTGCGAATATGATGTTAAGAAATGATGTTCAACAAAGTTACGGCACAAAGATACGAGCTGGTGAGTACAACAGAGGTTAGAGTTTTCGGTAAAAGGGATCATATTTTCTGGTAACGTGATTGTACGTGCCAGTAATAAACAAGATCGGCGAATGGTTGATACAGGGTTAGAGGTGGGGGGCCAATTTTAATATGTACGCCCCCGCAAGCGGTTGCACGTCGGATCTGAGGGGGCGTTCCTACGACCCTTTGTCAACCGACGACGCCGCTGCATCTTATCACGATCAAGGCTCGGGATCTCCCATTCTGCTCTTCCACCTCGTTCAGCCCTCGAGGCCATCCCGGTGCTGCCGCTTGTTCAAGCAAAGACGTTGCCTCGACGTCTCGGTGGCTATAACTTTTTACTTTTTGCACATTGATTTATGTTTCTTTATGCTATGCGACGATACGTTGTCGCGGGTACAGTGTGGATCTCTTAAAATTTAGCCCAAGCATCTGCATCTTGTATCGTGGTGATCTTAGATGCGAGATAAAACAACTGTGTTGGAGTGTTCTTGAATTAATTCTTACACAAATAACAAAATATAACATTGCAAACGTGCCATATATACATATATGCCATATATGAACACTAAATAATTAAAGGCAACTTTCAATTTGTATGACTGATGGACGATGCTACTCGAGAAGTTTAATTTCCGACGAAATCTACGTCGGGAAACGATATGGCACCGAAAGTGAAGTACATCCGCCATTAATCTAATATTGCGGTTGCCGCCACCCTCGACTTTGCGTGCTGCACCCTTTCGCGCCGAAGCTTGCTCCCTTCGTACAAATACAAACACTAACACGTCATCATTGTGGACAAGCATCTATACGTGACCATCTATATATCAAGATATCTCGTGTATCTACGTGAACACGGAGGAAAAGGGAACCAATCGGTTCAGTTAACTGGTAACGATAATGCAAAATCAATGTCTGGCATGGTGTACGAGGTGTGACGAGTAAAGTGGATTACCATCGCACCCCAATGGTTCACCGCAATCTAGAAGAACTTTCTATCAAATTGCAGTTGTTTCTATCGTCAGATACGAAGCTCAAGAGGAATAGACGAGCAGAGGAGGAGATATCTACTTCGGAGTTTTGAAGTCGTTGCATCGAACAATGGGTATGAATGCAAAAATATTGCATATGTATGCAATTTTTTTTTGTATGCGTGACCTAGTGTATCGCATGACCGTTAGCATGCCGTGGTATCGTCGTCGGTTAACCCGCAAAAAGCGGTATCACGCCTGCTTCTAACACTCTACGTCTGATCGGCCAGGTATCTTGCACGCAAGCCTTCGGCGATCGAAACCTTCTCGTGTATTGTTCGTCATGATGGACGTACTGTTTGCATATTATATGAAGTTGGTGGTCACAATTCCTTTCTCTCGCTTAAAAATGGCCACCATTAGGCTGACCATATTCCTGGAGTTTCTCGTTGTGTCAGTAACGATGCTGTAATCGATTTACTTTATAAATTAATTGAAACGAGTGCATGAAATATAAGAGTAATGTAATAAGAAGAAACAGCAGAATACATCGTTAACTATAATGTCCTATTAAGAGAATATTTTTTAAAAGAATATTACAAATTTACTTTGTATTGGAATTAAATATATAAAAATGCAAAGACATATAAAATCGATATGTTTCGGCTTGTTTAATTATTTAATGGGGCCTCAGATTCGTGTTAACAGGCAGTATATCACTGTCTTCTGTATACGGCGTGCATTATCTGCTATCGAGTGTCTCGGATAATGTGCGTTCACTAGTGTGTGAAATGATTATATATACCGTGTATACGAAACTAAATTTACCAGAGAGACGTTGTTACGTAACAAACCATAAATCTCGCAGTCAGTGAGCGTACATAGCTGGAAAATCGTGGTACACTGACTCATTTCAAACGCTGATGCATTTCTACACACTTATATAGAAGATATTCACGCACGTTTATAAGCAAATAGCGTACGTAACACAGTCTCAGCGTCCAAGACTGATGCACCAACGTTATGTTCATCGATGATGTCCTGTCATATGAGTCATGGTGTTTATCTAAGATTACTACAATTTATCAAGGCTGCCACGGGCCCTAGACCATTACAAAGATTCGCAATAACTAACAATTTTATTTGGGCAAACCGGTAAAACGGATCAGCCTGGCGTACAATATTCCTTCGCAACTTCTTTCCTTTTCTGTTGTTATCGAAGTGTGCATAGTTATGATCACTTTTGACCAACAAAATGTAAGAAACTGTAATGCATGCAGATTGTAATTTATAAGATAAATACTGTGGAAAGTAGGGATAAGAAAACTTGCCGTGGAACGTGGCTCGTCCGACGGCAACCAACCACAGACGACCTGCTTTTTTCTCGAATATTAAATCGCGATACGAAATTACGATCACGCCGCGAAACACTGTTCAAGATGTGTATCTAGATATATATTGAAGTGATCGCGCGAACGGATCGCTGCTCCTGAACCAATTATCGTTGTACAAATATCCACAGAAGCAACTGATGCTTCGGGCATCGAAGATGCAAATAACGCGTCTGCTCAAGATCCAGAGTAGCGACAATATTTGTCCGACAATATGCGTAACCATGCATTTAACAGGAACGGATCATTAATTGAAGATTCGTATTAATCGCGCATCGATAAGGTAAATAAATAATTTCGATGCTTGTAGCCGGCAACGATCCTCTTTATTCGCTTTTGAATCGTGTAAATCGTGCACTGTCTGTGAAAAAGTGACGGACCGAACGGAGCGATCATTACTAAACAATAAAAGAGCAATGTAGTAAGTAGAACAAAGCAAACGAAACGAGGAGGGTGGAGCGGAAGAGCGGAGTCTCGAAGACGGCTGCTCGAACGCAACTTTGGCCCCCGGCAGGACCATGGTCGGCGAAACACGCGTTCAACAATAAGAAGCATCCAGTGAAGACGAGGAACGGTGGAAAACGAAGGAGAAAGTGACGCCAGAAAGAAAGAGCAAGACAACGTTCGGTTGTATACGGTATAATTACAGAGGGCAGAGCAGTGGCTAGACCCACTGCAGCAACTTATCGTTGCCTAAGGGGCCAGCATACTCGAAATCGGCGGGACTCGATCCTGTTGCGACTTGGTCCTAATTCGTATTCGTGCCCCAGGTGTAGCAGATAGTATACGTCTCGAAAAACGGCGGAAGGACTGGCAGGAATCTCCTATGTTACGCCCTTCCTCCCTATCTGCGGTTTCCTTCTTATCTCCTTTTAGCAATGCAAATCTCGATGGTTATCAGTAATCCGCATGCTCTATGATTCTAACTAAATTTTAAGAAAAAAGGTCACATAATGCTTCAAAGCCTATGAGAAATGCAAGATGCGAGCATTTGTGATTTGACTGTAACGTCGATAATATTGGTATTATGATAATTACAAATGAAATATGTGGTTCTAGCTTCTTCTCTTACGTTTGCGAATATGAACTCGTTCGTGTTCATCGTTTTCTTTATGTAAAGCGTAAGAGATCAGTGGTGGTTTTATTTTTATTCTTACCACAGGAGAGGAGTAGCGACCTCGAATCCTCTAATTTCCTTTAGCCGCAACCACCGATAATTAACGACTATAATCAGGGGGCCAGTTCACGTGACGCAACGAAACGTAACACGGCGCTTCGAGAACCCCCTACGGGTGAGGCGTGTGCATTAAGATGGATATACACCTACCCAATTGCATCCATGTACATATCGCGTATATGTAGAATATATCAACGTGGGCGACGCCGGAGAAAAATGTTCGGGCTTATCAGATGTCGCTAATTAGTTTATGACGAGCTAAGTAAGGAAAATATGCAACGGTGTTTAAACTATCTAAGTGTCATTCACCGGATCGGCTAACGGCTCATAGTAAATTACAGCCGCATTAGAGTATATTAAAGTTATTAACTAATTTCAGTGGAAAAGATTCCCAGTGTTAACGAAGATAAACAACGAAGTCTAATTAGAAATTTGGAACAGATCCATGTGAATGCTGTCGTTATTTTACCGCGCGCATGAAGAATCGCTTTTACAGCAGCGTGTTAGTGCAGTCTAAATATTTTGTTCTTATAATTACATGGTGCACGGTTGCGCCATAAATGGAAGACGACAACCTTGTACCAGCCTGCGTGAGAGACTCCGAAGCGCGATTACGTTTCGCGGTCTCGGCTTGCGTGCAGTTTCTTTTTTTCGTGCACTGAACACGGAAAGGAAAGAGTTCTCTGAATGCGACAGAATAATGCAGCCGTGCTATGCAATGCTAAGTACAGAAGATTCAAAGGAAACTTAATAGAACGGATTACCATTTAAATGGAAAGAACTGACATTTGTACCTTATTCGGAATTAAGACCGTTATCTTATCTTAGCTTCGACATGTCTATTTCTATTTCATGTGCAAATATATATATATATCGTATCGGGAGTGCAATATATAAAAGATAGCATTATCTGGAATGTCAAAGTCAATGTAAAATTCGATAGCGTTATTAGCCAAAATCGTCTTCATTTTTTGGAACGGAACGATCGAGCAAAGGACACATACATCTTGCTGGAATAGTACGCACCACGTGAGCAAAGATTATCCACTTTTGCGGTAATTTGTGGCTGCTGATGCGCATGCTGTATCGCGCAAGATGGCCGCCAACTCGCGATCGCTGATTGGCGATGGCGGAGCGGGTTATTTGACCGGCGGTTGGTGGTTCCAGCACTGCCTGGTGCGAGTAATTTTGATCGTGATTATACTAATTTCATAGTATGCCCCTTCTCGGTGGCTTAAGCATTGGTTGAGTTCACACGAGCAGCAGTACAGGGCAAGAGTTGCCGTGCTAGCGAAATCGAACATCATTTGTAAGATTCCTTTCGACGTGTGTCAAAGTGATTTTGTGTTTTCGAATTTACGCCAGGCTATGGATAACAGTTCGCAGAAAATTTCATGTTGGTAAGTGTATTGTACTTTTTCTGATAAACCGACAGCTTTTTTAGCTATAACGATTCAGCGTGCACGCGATAACGATGTCATGATGCATAAACCACGATTACTTTTACAGGCTTACATACGTACAGCGAATTGCTTCATTTGATACAACTGTATCGTACATTAAACGTTTGCATGTAACATTTCATATATGATATGTCGCACACGCTGGCTACGTTAAAAATACGGTATACGTTTTTAAAATATGTTTCACAATATATTTTTTTAGGAGGGAAAAAGATACGCTGAGCGTGTGAAGCCGCTTCAGCTATTGTTATTAGCCTCAGTTATATTGAACCATAATTGTTCCGTGTTGTTAGTGCGGCGTATTCACGGGCAAAAGGCCCCCGTTTTACTTTCCTCTTTTCCCGCCCCTCTTCTTCCCTTTCTGTCTCTAACATTTTCTATCTTCGTCTCTTTCTCTGTTACTTCTTCTATCTGTCTTTTACGCTCTTGTTCGCTCATTGCCTCTCTCCTCCCTGTGGCCAGCGAGTGGAGAATCGCCGCCACGGCGGTGGGGGCTAAATTACCACAATTTTGTACTTTTTATACCGCGAGGGAAAAAAAGAGGATAATTTTTGGTGGAAACGCAACAATTTTATCGGCCGTTGTTATGTGAGATCAGTTGGTGTCTACTGCCGCTACGCGTTACACCTGCCTGTCTTGTGTGCTCCGCTCTGGACTATGGATCAGCGGGTTCTGTTCCCTTTGTCACCTTATTTCCATCTAAATCCACGTTGTTTTGGTTCCGAGACGAATAACTCAGTGTCCCCCTTTCGATCTATCAAGAGTCATTTATATCGCCGCCATTTTGCTGACCTTGACTAAGGTTTCCTCGAACTCCACGTTGCCAATACCTTCTATTTTTTATTTTTCATGTATAAAAGTGACAGTTAACGATGGCAGTGCATATGTCAAAGTGTAGCTTCTAGTGTTTTCGAAAAATTGTGTATCTTTACCATCTTGACACTAATTTCTCGTATAAGTGATACACCATGTATTAAAATGCATAGTGTGATTGTGAATGGCCGCCATTTTGGTGCACACAATTCTTCCCCCCGAGGAATTCTGAATAGTGATATTGTAAGTGAACAGAAGTTCGTGTTAAAGTAGAAGATTCGTTGAAAACGATGATCTCATCAAGATGTTGGATTTTTCTTCTATTAGTACAATGATTTTCTTATAAGAAAAACGATAAAATACCGCAAGATATTTAAGTTATGAATCACGCCCGGGAAAAGTCGAATGGACAAATCTTTGATTCGATGTCTAAGTTTGATATAGTAACTTTTCTTGCGAAAAATGAACTTTGAATGGAAACAATATTGTTAATAAATATCTTAAAATAATTAATGTAGATACATTAATTGAAAGATGGCAAAATATTAACATACGCGATTTATATTCTAACCATTAACTACTGCGCAAAAAAATATTCTTCGTTTTGCTTTATCCTTCAGATAAATTCCTCTACTCCTCCAACATGCCGCTGGCCAGGCATCACTGTCACGGGAGATTTATACTCCTTGAAAACTACATGCTTGCACGTGCACACAATGCTGCTCACTTTGTGCATAAAACACTTGTTTCTTTATTTATCTAATTGTCCTTGGTCTTCTCAACGAAATATGTTTCGAACACATTTTGTACCCAGGGCTGGCGGTTACTGTTATTTAAATAAACAGATTAATTTATCCAAATATTCCTTAACGAGGTTTCTTCAAAATTCTTTTCTGTCATGTTATTTAGAAAGAATGTTCTTCGATCTACGATTGTAAACTTGCAGCTAGCATCGCAGAATAATGTTTTACCTGGTATAGAACTTGTAGATTCGCTAAGTGGAAACGGATTTTCTGTTTCTTGCGGTTCCTCATGCGGATCGTGGAATTGTTAAAGCCGTCGGATCCTTATTGATGCCGACGATATCTATCGCTCCCGGGCTTGCTGGACCAACGTTGAAAAAGGGGAAGAAAGAGGCAATAAAACTGCAAGGGCGAAAAGGACGGAGGTAAATAACGGTGGAGAAGGCGTGGTTGGCGCGATGCGGCGCCCTCAAAGCACGATCGCCCCTCGAGGGTACATCTTTTAAGAGTTCGAGGTACGAGGACCGTCGAAACTGGGAGCCCTCGAGATAAGATCCTCCTAGTTATCGAACGGACTCCCGTTCACGATCGATGTACCAGAACCCATCCACGATTTTTGATATACCCGCAGGCGAATCGATCCTTCCACCTTTTGATTTCATTGTGTCTCAGAAATGTGGCCTTCATCACCCACAAGGACGCTTCTTCCAAAAATCGTTTAGTGTGCGTCAGTAGCTTCTTCTTCGAACCTCCTTCAACATCGTCGCGTCGCGTCGAAATATTCGCAATCCAACGCGGTTCTTGTACTTATCCGACGGCTAGAAGCTACCGTGAAGTTAGTTCTCTTTCATTTCGACAACGAATTTAGCGTAGAAAGAATAGAAGGAAAGAACGAAGTAAATTATTCATCTAGTAAAGCCAGTAGGATATCTTGATGTTCCACTTCTAGGAAATCAGAGGAAACATTCGGTAATTCTTGAGGAAACATTCGTGCAAATGGGCACCTTTGAATTAGACCAGTAAGAGGGGCACTAATGACGATACGATGACCCCAAGCTGTGGAAACAAAGACCGAGATGTAAGAATGGAAGAACATACATCGTTTAAGACGTCGGTAATTACAGACTCTGTTCTATCTCGTGGGACAGCCGCGGCAGATGTGGATAATGATAGCCTAAATGTGCCGATGTGTCCCACTTCACAGAAGACGCATTCAGCTTTCTAGGATTTTGTCCTCCTCGATCAAAATTTCGATCGAATAATCGGTATAATCGCATCACGAATAGAATAATAAGAAGAACGATTCGCAACTCAAAAAAATTTAGTTTATTAAATGCATCAAGCAATACAGACAATTTTCAGAATTATAATACCAATTTGCTGGGTTGAATTCTTGGAATAAATTATTAACTTCATAAAATTTTTAATCTAGAAGCCTCATCTACATGCAGATTTATCAAACCGTTTCGTATCTCACGATGTTTCGTCGCTACTCCCAACCAATTTCTTTCCTTAAGGGTATAGATTCGTCGTTCGACGTGAACGAGACACGCTCTGCGTTCTTTCAGGTCTTTAATTACTAAAGAATTTTACGAGCCGCAGCGTCCATCTCTGTCACATGTTTGTCCAAGCCCACCTGAAGTTCCAGCTAATTGCTTATCTGCTAATTTGTAACTTTACCTATTAAGTAATATCATAGATCAGTCTTGCAATAGCTTCTTGTATGCTATATCTTCCACTCTTTGATAAATGCCGATGCAATGTCATTTTCTCCACATTTATATTCTATGTTGAAAATTGTTTAATTCCAAAGTTCAAATGGTTTCGTTTCTCTTTCCAATGTCTGACATTTCACGCTTTCTCTACTCTTGCGCCACGGGTACTGGAATTGAAACGACTAATCAAATCTGCAAGTGGCGCAAGTTTAAAGTTTTTCCTCGCTAATAGATTACATTGTGGACGTGTCGATGGTAGTTCTGTGCGAGAATAGAGGAGGTTTAATGTTTACCCTCGTCTTGTTCGCGGATTGGATAATTGTATCAAACTTGATCTGATGGGAACAACGTAATTCGAGGTTGTTGAGTGTAATCTTGACACCATACACTAATCATGACAAAACAATAGATACTATGCTTCGGTGTAATAATTATGTTATCGATTCGACAATTGCGCACGCGGGAACTTTTTATTCCTCGGCACACTTTATTCAATCGTGAAACATTCTACTTCAACACGGTAGTACAACTCATTCGCGCCTGGCGATATGTCCAAAGTAATCATAAGTATCAGGAACTAAATTCAAATTCTTCGCAAAACCTAATTTAGAGATACAACTATAATATAACAATTCAATTCTTTCTTCTTTCTAAAACAGACCTTCGATGTGGAAGATTTACCGCGTCATAGATTATTCCTATGGACCATTTCTCCAAGCAACTATCGTATCTAGATACCAAGGTGTAAAACTTAACACGTTAGAACGAACAAGGATGCTCGAGGCAGTTAGGTCAACGCGATGCTCGAACCGTGAGTGTCTCAGAGGTCCATTTTCGAGGTCACAGCCGGCTGTCTTTTTCGCGGTGGATCATGGATGGAGAGCGGATCGCATAAGCCAGCTACACGAGCCAGGACCGCGTAATAACACGGCAGCACGAAACAAACCGACGAATTAGGTACTATCGGGTTCTGCGAAAGCGGTCGACAGACGGACGTAGCAGAACGGACGGATGGACAGACAGCTAGCGCAAGGGCCCAGCGTGGCTAAGAACGAGGAACTGTTGAGGGGGGCATTCGGGGATGGGGAACGAAGGGAAGTCTCGAAAGGGCCTGGCCTCGTGCAATTACGGGGCCCCGGCAACCCCGACATTATCCCCAATTATCCGTGTGCGTTTTGAGGTTAGGTTTTCGGGGCCCCTCCGGGCCAAGAGGCGCGCGAGAGCCACCGCGGGGCATCGCGACCCAAACGTCCACGTAAACCCCTAAAGAAACAGGAGACAAAGAGTAGTAGGGGGCGAACTCGATGGAATGAGACTTTCGGTGTGTATATACGAACCGATCTATTATATGGCGTCTGGCGTCAGACACAAATCGATCCGGCACGTTTCGGTTTTCTGGGTTGTATGCTTTCTCGCGAACTGCACGACCGCAAGGCATGCGACCAATTCGCCGTGAAGGGTTGATGCATGGTTATTTCCGTGACCGCAGATCGGATACCACCGATGCAATCACGGTGGAAGGAAGTTGAGTGGTAATGAGAGTCAAGAGAAAACCGTTAGAGACGAATTTTCATCATAGAAAGGACGAATTCGTTCTTTTTATTGTATAATTTGGATATTTTTGTTTGGCGATAAATTGGTGAAAAGAATACTCCTTCCGTGTATTAAATACTTGTAATTACGATCGTAGGTGTTAGATTAAGTGAACAGTGTTCAGTGAACTTTCGCGATTAGAGTGTAAGACACACCGTCTCGGTCTTGTGTGTAATTAGAAATACCCTTCGCGGTACGTGATACCTAGCATTAACCGTTCCATCGAAGAGAAAGCGAAACCAAATAATATATTCATAACTGCCCAACCGAAACGGTCTAACCACGGTATAGTTTACCCTAGACTGACAAGAACACCTTGGTTTCGTTCGAAGGGCGTAGTTCTTCGCGGTATCTGCTAACCTTTCACTGATCGTTGTTACGATCTAAAGCACTTGGATAGTAGAAAGGGCGAGGGACGATAGAACGATGAAAATAGGGCAGTTTCGAGGACTCGGGCGGACCTCGTGTCGGTTGGCGTGCTGGAAAAGATTTACAGTCTCCGCACCGGAAAGGGTACCGAGAGGGCGGTTGATGGAAGAATGGTTTCCGGCGATAGCTTCTAGCTTTAGAAACTACACCTACACCCAGGTCGATACGCGTGCCAGCTTGAAATAGCAGTGATAACTAGCTGACGCAAATTTTAGTTCAAATTTGAACACTGTACAGATATTTTATCAATTTAGATTAGTAAATAAAAAACGAAGATCTTCGAAACTTTACAAATAGATAATTCGTAGAATTTACTTTTTTGTCATAAAGAATAGATGGTAGTTTTCTTTGATTTCAGTTTTCTCCCTTTTTGTCCTTTGAATCACGTGTTAGGTACCATTAGTACGTTTCTCGCATATGCATAATAATTCGTCATTGCATTCTGAAGTTACACCTTTCGAATACAATTTTCATAATGATATGCGAAATGTCTGTGGTATTCACAGTCTGTTGCGTGGCTCCACCTGGCGTACAGAATGAAATAAGGTACCAGCTGACCAATCCACCTAATATTATATGCTTTCCACCTTATATTCTTTCTTCTCAAAGTGAATATTTTCTTTCAGAAGCGTTGAATTACGTTCTTTTACCGCAATTGCGCTTGACTTTGATATCTCATGTTCGTGTCTGCCCCCCACCCCCTATCTTCTGCTTCTTGTTAAAAACAAAAGAATCCTTCTACCATGTTACTTGCTAAAAGACAAATTTCTCTTAGCAAGAAAATCACTACCTGCTCTTCTTTAGTTTCCATAATCGGCTGAGACTTAGTCTACGTTAGAAAATCATCACCATAGACAGCTTACATTTATGAATGAGGCAACGACATGCAAATTTTTCCATTATGCTTTAAAACGGAACTTCATGCCTCTAATTGAGGAAAGTACTGAGTTAGTTTGAACGTGGTTGATTTCTCACGCAAATTTCCGCATGTAGGAGTCGCGAGGCCGCGCGCATTTCTATGCAATGCATCTCGACTGGTTTCCCGAGCGCGTAAGGTCTCGAAATATCACGTTGCCCGGCTCTATAGTTCGGTGCCTATCAATCACTTGGCGCATGGTCCGGCAATAAGACTTCTCGAAGGAGGGAGCTATTATCCTGCCAGACTCTGGTGATGCACGACCTCCAAGCCGACGCTGGACCTTAAGCTGCCGCTGAACGATCGTCCGCCGCACGAAAATTCCGCGACTGCATACAAACCAGCAGAAATAAAATGGTGATCAGCCGAAGAAAATTCGTTCCTGTCACCCAGAAGCTCGCTCTATGCGCGAAGATTTACCTTCAGCAATTTAAAAATGTCCTCGTTGATTTATTTTATTAAGTTCTGCCGTTTAACACGGTAGGGAAATAGAAAGCAAACGATCAAATACGGTCGCCGAAATGTAAAATATCAAAGAAGTACAAAGGCACGAGTATGAAAACGTAATAGCGTGTATAAATCATTGATCGATGAAAAAGTAGCATAGCCTCGACGAGGGGGAGAGAGAATTATGACGCCAGGAAGCTGTACGTCCGTGTTTTATCTCGGACAGAATGGTATAATGAAAAATCGGGCAGTACACGTAAGTTAAGGCCTACTCGAGAAAGAAAGATCGAGCTCGTTCGCCTCTTGAATATTCATTAATCGTGGCTTGGCTATAAGTATACTGACAGGGTTGAAGGATCGAGCAGGAAGAGAGATTTTCTATTAGGGAATGATTGTATGGAATAGCAATCGTTAAGGTGGACATGATTCTTCGTGTTTTGTATCATAAAAAACTATAAAAAAGAAAATTTGACGCTTCTTTGATAAAATATAATACCGCGTGAACATAATGAAGGATATCCTGTGTTTCCTTTGTGAAATCTCTTAGAAATTCACGCCGTATGTCTTCTCCAATGAGACTAATGAAATTATCGCAAGTGTTAGAGGAGATTAACCCCGGAACGAAGTTAGATCGCGTGATTCGTGAATTCCCTGCGGTTGAGCTGAGACTTCGTTCCTTTCTCATTCGTGACAACAGAGCTGCTGCGATGCACGTGTACTCCGTGATACAGAAAAATTATCCAGGCAACGTCTGTTCGCGTTATGCGCTAAAGTATCCCCACGTAATACGCACGCTACTGTCTACATACATTCAACTTTTCCTCCCTTGTGGGTTCGTACACGTCTGGGTAACACGCGATCTCAAAGGATGAGAACAGATACTACTTTTACGATTTCAAGTTGAGATTTCATCGAAAACTTACTTTGTAGAAGTACATAAACATATGGAAATCGATATTTATCAAAGAATTATTCAGTATCTAATCGAATATGAAAAAATAGGTGACACAAAATCTTCGTATGCGGTACAGGCTGTGCGTTCTTTGAACGTGTTACAGCGGATTTGAGATGGGTGTAATCGCTTACGAAATGACATGCAAATGCAATGGGCATCCAAGGCGAGTCTGGTTTTTCAGGGCGTTACCCTCGGAAATTCTGGTCGGTTGGTTGGTCGATGGTGAACGTTGAGGGCGGCGCATCTGTCGGCGGAAGATTTATATCCCGAGGCCGAAGTTCCTCCACGGAGTTACCCGTTGCGATGTTACCTGACATTAGGCACGCCAACACGAAATACTTTCGGGTATCGTTCAGCCCCTTTACTATATCAATAATTGAAGTACCGAGTTATTAACTAATTGGAACCACTTCGTAGACAAATTAAACTTAAAACGCTTGTCCAAATATAATTACCGTAACGGTTATTCACCTTTTTTGTTATAAAATTAAAATTTAGACCTTTTTCATGTTACCAAATACTTTTCAGAAATGTATCTTTAATTGTGCCTGTATTCACTCTTGTCTGTATATCATATTTATATACTTTTATCGATGAAGGACGAAGTAAGGAATTATAAGGGATGATACTAACGACGCACGAAGGGATGAAATTCATCTATGAAGGCTTGATAGAATAGCATCGCTGATAATCAACCACTTTTATGACCATGATGCCGAGGTTACCGAGTCCAGGCTCAAAATGGAGGACCTCTCCGACACGGCGAGAAAACGATGCGCTGCGGCGCGATTATACTCGGCTGTGAGGGCCGTCCGGTCTATCAAAACCCGCTCGGCTATACATCAATGCCATCTATACGTATAATTTCGATGTCGACTGCCACTCGTTTTATTTGCCGCGTGCAAAAGCGAAGGCGTACGCAGTATGATTTGAGGTTAGGTTGACCGGCATTGATGATGCGCGTACTTTTAGCGATTCCATTCGATTGTATCTCGTTTGTCGGTTTCGACGGCGCAACATTTAGGTTTACGAAAATCTTGCTGCCAGCGAGTCTCGATGGAAAATACACGTTTCGAAAGGTTGAATATAATCTTTATCCTTTGTGTACTTAACCAACGAACGATGATGCGCTTACTTACCTAGCACAAAGTCATCGTGCGTATGATGAAAATGCGCAACGCGTATCAAATCGGCGTATCTTTCTCTCGTTAGGCGGCGGCCAATATTGGTACACGATAAATCGTTAGTTAACGTAGCGAGACGCTAAAGAAGATGCACGGTAATATTGGCAGTTAAATGACACGGTATTATCCGAAGGTAATAAATGTCACAATGCAGTGTAATGACTCTGTAATTTTGGTCACTTAACCGACGTTATACCATCAGTTATAGACATGCGAGCGCCACGTTGTCGATCTTCATTTACTCGTGTGGTAACAGGTTGGCCAGATAACGCGCGATATTTATTGCATTTTCCACTTAGATACGAGGTGTTGCCTGATGTATCTTACTCGTCGTCGGACATTTTCGTAATCCATCATGCGCAACAGAATACGCGGACGCGTTTCATGAGTACATTCGTGGTCGGGCAGGGGGCAGGGGCTACGGAATCGCTCTTTTATTGCATGCCTTCGTATTTCTTTCTCAGCCTGCTTTCTCAAGCTGACACTTAGGAATTAACAGATCGCTCGGTGGCAATTAAACCCCCCAAAGTCTAACTCTCTACTCGCTGGTTCCCATGGTTGCACTATGCGCCTCGGCTCTTTGGACGGCGAAAAAAAGACCGCGCCGAAATGAAGGAAACATGGGGATTCGAAGAGGTTAAGGAGGGAAGGGAGGGTTGGGAGGGGAGGAAGACAGACATCATCGACAACCCTGGTGAACGGGGTACGTGAAGTTCCTCTGGTTGCGCCGGGGTCGTGAGAGCAGCGAGAAAAAAGGCCCAAGAGAAAAGAAAAAGCAGGCCAGAAAAGATACTGCTCCGTTGTGGAGGGCAATATTTACGAGAAGGGTTGGGTTCTGCGAGTTCCAACCATGGGACGTAATTGCACCGGCAGACTACTCTGATTTATTGGGTTATTACAGATCCTGCGTAAGAAAAGTTCGACCCGCGTGGTGTATGGATTTCTTCAACCGTTTCGCTATCTTTGTAATTATTCAAGATGGCGTGGGAGTATAGAACAAGAGAAACAGATTATTTTATATGGTATCGTATGAGATAATTTTTATCTTTCTCAAGTTATAGTTAGAATACAAAAATAAAAATAGTAGGTTGTATGAGAAATGTTAAGAGTTGGCGTTAGGTTGGTTTTAGTCCGTTATCATTGATCGCGTGCTTGTTTTCAAACGCTGATTGTTTCGGGTTGTTGACGAGAAATGACGGTCGATATTTTCCGTAATACATTTATACAATGCGATTTTGCGTTTGAGCGACAGACTGCGGTTGGTAAAGTTCTGTTTCAGAACTGTAGAACTCTATCGATTAAAAAGAACACAGGAAAGATATGATAAGGTCCATTTTTTTTAGTTTCTAACATTATGTTACTTGGTAGTTAAAAAATGTTTTGATATGAAATAATTATAAAAGGGAAAACTTGATAAATTCGAAGATATAAGTCTTCTAGAAATAAATATAAAATTCACGTTGTTTCGTAAAAAACCAGTAATCTTATTTTGGTTATGTCAGTAATTTAATTAATTTTAGTGTGCACGAACAATACCATTAATATTTGCGAAATGTTTAAGAAAGTAATAAAAACACATATTCAGCCCCAAAATCAAATGAAAAGTTAACGATATATTGAATTTTGTAATTGCTTTTGTATAAAACACAGGAAATGTATCTTGTCATGTGTTTCATCTACAGCCATTAATTTCATTACACCTATGATAGCATTTTATCTAAAACTTTGATTGTTTCGAAAAAGCCAGTTAGTGCGGATTAGAAGACAAGTTGATAATACAAAAAAATAACATCAGGCTTTCAAAAATCTATGTAGAAAGTTTGAAGCCCTAAAATTTCATTCAAGTCCATTCTAAATCGAATTCCTTTTTTGTTTTGACGTTAGGCGATAAATCTCGAAACTAGTGGGCCTTGGGGTACCAAAAAGATATGAAAAAAAAATCAGGATACGAAAACGAGAGATGCATTTTGCCAATAGATTTACGAGCCTATCCATCCTCGTAGCACGCACTTGCTGCACATATTCTCGAGAAAAGCTCGCCCTTGTGTGTGTGTGTGTGTGTGTGCATTGTACATATATAAATATATCTAGGATTCCAGAAGAACGGTTCATTATTATAAGCCAGGAGGCGTAATTGTTTCCAAGGAACCGTCATGGCGAAGACCTTGCCTGGGAACGTCGAAGTGTTGGCAACCTTCTACAGGACGTTCCATCGATAGCGCCGCTAGTCACGACCATTCTACGTCTACCGATTCTAATACTCCTTTCTATGCGGTGGTACCGCGAACTTTCAGATTTCTACCGACGGTTCTGTCGGCGTGCTATGGTATACAAAGATGGTGTATGAATAAACTTGCGGATACGTGTACCGTAGCGAGCCTGTGTCGGTGTAGATCGAGATTAGATAAATTACAATTCGCCGCTGGCTTGATAGTCTACGGTAAAATATAGAATAGAAAATTAGAAGTAACATTTTTTCCTTTTCGTGCGCGCATGAAAATCGCGTGCACGCGCGCCTACGGTCACTCAGTTTCATAAGATCACCGTTAGAACTTGTCTGATATTCTTCCTTCTGTTTCAGGTGTTCGTCATTCGTGAGCTCATGACGCGTTCTTGATGGCGTTCTTCAAGATCTGACGACGAACCAAGAGGAAATGATATCCGTATTAAATCGATGTTTTTGAATTTATCTAATAATAAACGAGTATGTCTCTGCCTTTTTCTCGTACCTACGATGTTTATTATTATCGACTGGAAGATTTTTCCGAGGTTGTCTTTTCCGGTTCTTCTAGTTACATATTCGAACAACGGAAAAGGCACAGAAAATGTGATGAATATTGGACAAAAAATTTGGCCGCGAACGCTGAATAACGGCAATCTAGTTTAATCTTGACACGCCCATTACACACTGCACCGCGAACCTATTACATCATGATCGCACTAGATAGGGAGTCTATCTATAACGAACCCTGATTCTGTGCCTACCTGTGATACGTATAAGGTACAATTAAAATTCGAAAAAATTCCTGGAAACCAGTTTCAGCCTGGTTGAAATATTTCGCTACGGGGTGGCCACCCAGCAATGTCGATTCAGGATGATCACGTTTAATTACCGATTTCTAGTTATTCATCCAAATTTTCTATTCGTCGGTGATCGATGATTTATTTGGTTTCCCAACGGATAGAATTAATCGATCGTGTGCGAATAGCGCGTAAGATATATGAGAGACACATACTCACCGACCATATGATCACGACGATTGTCAGGCTCGTGATAGTGAAGTAAACAAATTACTTGATATAGGCTGATATCCATGGAAGCGAGTACATATATGTATAAATTATTATTCAATTATTATTATTATTATTCAATTTTGCAATCAACATGAACTGACCATATTCTTACATGGATGTTTACGATTTAACTTGCTGAACGTCAATTTGTGCCTAGAAGGGTGAATTTTATTTTGTAAGTACCACGCATTTTACAATGTATATAGGTGTATGGCGTGAAACAATATGATCGCACGCGAGTGCTGAGTGCTCGTGACTGATGTCTTCATGTACCAACTCCATTGTTGCGTCCATAGTCATTGTAATTTTCGCTTCACGCCAGAAAAATCAATAATCGATAGCTTGGTAATAACGCCGTTGTGTTTCCCGGAATGGAATATTGCTCGTTCGGCTGCATTTGCAGTCGGAGAATATATTTTCCCATTTTCACATCGTAAACAGGTCTCGTTGGCAAATCGTCAGTTGAGACCACATATATAGTGGCTTGATTCCATATTGCTTCTTGGAAACCAATTTTCTCCTACGAACGCAACGTGTTACATTACGCGTGGAAATAATTTATCGATTACTTTCGTATTTTACACTGTCGCGAATTTGAGGAACGACGGCCATACCGAACCGCGAGACACGGGGGGCATGGCCACCATTTTGAAAGATGGTGCATCCTGCAAGCCGTGCAACCTACACCCACGCAAAGGTAAGGCCGTTGAGAAAACTCAGACTACTACAACCACCCACGTTTGATTCCCATTGGCCGAGCCGTCCTCACCCATAAGATACCACACCACCCACGGCCTACGGACCCCGTGCAGGTCACTGCCAGTTCTCTACAGGGTGTCCCTAATATACAAACTTCAAATACTGTTGATGATTGATGATGAAATGATTGCCGAAATGCATCATACCCGAAGAAAGTTATCGAGAAAGTCTACGTCACAAAATGCGATCAAAAATATCCGTCAAAAAATAAAACTTGAAATTCAAGGAATTTGGCAAATTTGACGAGTACCGATTGAATTCGGCCGAATCAGTTGCCGATATGAAAATTCTAGTTGGTGAAATTTTGTTCAATACACGTGCTAGACGCACACTTAGCGAGAAGGAATAGGAAGAGAAGATCGAGAAGCCCTCGACACGACTTTGCCGGCGCTCGGATTACAGTGGGTTAGACCAGCGCTAGATTATCTCAGTGACGGTAAGTATAGGTTAGATCGGCAACTCTAGCCCATCTTGCGGCCATACCAGGAGCATTGCTTCCCCGAACACGTAAGTCCCGCACTCTCGGGGCACGTCGAGCCACGCGATAATTCATGGAACTTTATGCGCACCTCGTGTAATGCCAGTTCCTGTTTTTTTTGGCCGTCATGACGCGGCATAGTGAGCCACGGTGCTGCACGAGCCTTAAAGAATCGCATGGGTGGTACTTTTCAAGGTGAACTGCCGTTGAAAATCCGTGAGCATAAAAGACGGCTGGCCGAGTAAGTCGCTTCACGAAGCTACCATAATATAATGGAATAAATACAAGAAAATGAACGAACAAGTTCTTCATTTTATATATATTTTTATATGTTGTTTACATATGAGATCGTATTATCTACGTTTTTATTTTAATTACGCGCGCTAATGACTGTGGTTAATTTAGTATGAATATCAGGGTGAAATATCATCCGGTCTATACATTCTATATCGCTATATAGCTGTTAGAGCGCTATGAAATTGCATCACCTTTGATCGAGAGATTAAACGATTTTACTAGTTGCCAGATAAAATCGGCCAAGCTACTTTATATATACATTGTTACAGCATGATTTTGTATGTTTTAAGATTGTCAGCCGCTCGCGGAGAGATGGAATCTGTAGCGGCGCCTCGCATTAAAGACTACAATTTTTCCATTCCGGGGCCACTAAATTTTACTACAATTAACGCTGGCAGCAAATTGCTACTGCCGATCGCGGAGATAACCTAATTACTACATAATATCAGGTAGAGTTGTTGTTACGATGTACCGGTGTGGTAGGAGGGGAAATTTAAGTACAGCCGAGGCTTTAGCACCAGCGCGACGGTGGGATAATTTTTCCTCTGATTATGGGCACGTGCAATATTTCCATTAGTTGTCAATTTAGTTGTCGGCACCTGATGGACGTACGTTGGATATATGTACCTGCAACCGTTCCGGGAATAATTAACAATAAATTATCCACGGAAGCTATCATTACGGTAGCTAATCGTGACAAATTGACCGTTATATTATTAAACAGCTTACAAACGCTAATTGCGTGACTCGTGTGAATCGTTTGAACGAGAGCAAGTGGCTGATTGTAAGTGAATAATGGACACTCAGGCCGATCGTTTCGAATCATAGATCGAGTCGAGTAATTGACTTTCTTTCGATAATTCGATCCTAGGGTAAATAGCACTTAGGCCGTGATAAAATTTAATATTATAACCTTGTCCGATGAAATTCGAAGTGCGTCGAGGATCTACCGTTACTTCGTGGTCATTGGGTTCATTAACTATGTACATACATACATACATATAAGATAGAATCTCGCTTAATTAGGTGATGAACTACCGGACAGATTGCGAAGAAGCTTATATCTTATATAGCGTCTCTTCGAAAACTTCTTTTCAATTGGATTTTCCTGTAAGACATTGTTATGGAAGAAATTTTTTTCGTGCTTTATCAAAAGTCATAAAGTACTAAGGTGCTTAAGAAATTGCTGGAACAAGGTTGTTGAAAATAGTCTGAAGCACGACGTGGCCAATAATTTTCCCACCATTGGTAGCGAAGCGTTTCAGAGGGAGTCTTTCAGAGGACGCCACGATGCACGTCTAAAACGCAAAGTTAATCAACCTGCTGACAGATGGCAGAGGCAGTATCGCAAATTGTGGGTAAGCCTTTACCAAGTATCGAAAAATATTAGCAAATATTTTGACGTGTTGAATACTCGATTAACTAATGATAGAAGAGCAAACGAGCAGCCATTTCGTGCATCGATAATTTAACAAGAAAATACTGTAATATCGAATAAATATACATACATATAGAAAATCACCACTTGATGGATGTCGATTACACTAAAAAGAGTAAGAAAATGAAAAACAATAATGTCTTCTATTTAGCAAATGAACGGTTCTTTTACACTTCTACCGTTATTACTTATCGTGCCGCTGTTATAGCAGAGTAACTGAAAAATTAACTCGTGTAATTTAGAGCGGCGTTTAAGTTGATCGCCACGCTCTTAACGGATCCATTACGTTATCCTTGTTAAACCAACACGTACAGAGCGAAAACGCTTGTTCGCCGGCGCAACATGCAATCTTGAATTTAGAATTTCGATAACGCCACGCAATAAAACCTGTTTTTCCCGCATCGAACTCATCGATGCAATATATATTGAGAAGCATTAGTCCGGTTCCCAAGATGGTTCGTTGAACAACCTATACCTATGTAGGAATTCACGAGGTTCATCGACGAGACACAGCAAATGATTTTATGTTTTGAAGCGATTTCAATTTCTCTTCTTTCCTCTCTTGACACCAACGTTGCGAACGATTCCTCGTAATACGGGTCCCCGATCAAAGTGTAGAGCCGTTCACGATCTCGCACAATCGCATATCCAAGGGAGTCGAAAGTGCGAAGCGTTTACACCGGTATTTGAACTTCGCTGATGACGGTAATCACGCTCGCTCGACGCTTCAATTGCACGTTTCGTCGGGTTTCTGCGCCTCGGTTACTTTACGATCGGGAGTAACCCAGCGTGGTGGTCAGGATCGTGTCCTCTTCGTCAATCTCTATCCACAAGACCTTCTCCAACATCCTTTTACTCATTTTTCAGCTTCGCTTCTTTGACTATCCTTTCTCCACGTTTCGGTAAATTAACGATAGGCGCACGTTCCTGTCGAGTCGAGTAAATTTCTATATTTTTTCTTCAATGTTTACTATAAGACTGATTAATTGCCGGTGGAATTTACCTTTGTTTGCATTTTTTTTATCCAATTTCTAGTTAATCGACTGAGTTATACTTAGCAAATGTAAATTTAATTGTAATAAATTTGTTTGATGTTTACGATACACGAGTGAAATTATAATTGCAAATTAATATAAAATGATTGGTTTCAATAATGATAGGAATTAAGTAATTTAACAAGGCGCCATATAATATTTGTATATAGTACATAATATGAAATTATGTACTCCGCGGAGAACGAACGTTTTTGTAAGATAGCAAAACGATAAGACGGTGTTAATTATAAATAAAAGAGTATGGCAGTTTGATGAGTTTATCCTGTCATTAATCGTTACCAGGGTAGAAAATGCGACGCTTCTGGTGGGATTGCGGTGCTCTTAGTGTGCCACGGAAATTCTAGGATTCTCAACAACCATGCGGCCACGGTTGGCATTATTTGAAGTGTTTCTATACGCGGATGAGTTATTACCGTAAATTACTATTGTTACGACTTCCCTGGGCGCGCGTTACCGTAATCTTTTTGACACGTAGCGCGACACACGGTGCCTTTCAATTCGCCTGAAATTCAAATTAGCCGTGCTTCAATGTATTATCCCATGGCGGTCTCTCGCGAGCGCGCGAGCGCCGACTTCCTGATACCCGTTGACAACCGTAGAAATCACGCTGTCAAAATATTTTTCAGGCCGACCGCTTTTTCCAACCGCGTGTTCAATATTCACTGATGTGACAGCGATGGCCGCGGGATTGCGCATAATTTCACCGCGCGACGATTTTCGACTCGTTACAGAATCATCGCTAAGAGCCAACGAGGACGCGATGGCTAAAAATACCAAGAATATTTCGTTCGGATTCATTGTGTTTCGGCTGAATGCCTTCTCCTTCCTGGATGTGTCTCGGCTCGTGAGTCGTGAGACTTCGCTCGATCTTCTGGTCTAAGAGGAAACAAGAAGAAGAGAAGAAGAAGAAAAAGAAAAGAAAGAGGAAGGAAAAAAAGGAAACGTTCCATGGAGACGGTGGCGCGGAGACGCGGCGACACGGTCGTTCCACGGTGTTCGGAAGGATGCTGCGACATTATCCTTTCCATGTAGCGAACGCATCGACGACGAATGCACGAGGAACGCGCTTGTATCGAAAGGCTACACGTACGTGTATAAGTATACAGACACGAGTAGCATACAAGCGGAGATCGCACGCACGCGGCCAACAGAGCGCACCGGTTCGACCGGAATCGAAGCTCCGTCGAAGCCCAGCCAGTCTCCGCGGCTCGATCTCTCACGAGAGAGCCGTGAGCGCGTGCATGAACGCACGCACACGCAAGCAGGAACACGCGCGGAAAGTCGAAGCCAAAGCCCAGCAGTCGGTGGACGCTTTGATGTGGCCGCCGCCGCCGCTACCTTCGCCACCCTGAATACCTTTATATCTCGCTCTGCTGGCTCTCTCTCTTTCTTTCGCATTGTCCTGCCGCATAGTCTCGTCCCTCTTTCGCTTTCTCTGCTACTTTGTAGCTGTACCACGCTCTCGACTTCGTTCCGCAATTCATCTCGGTGTCCTCGCGGACTGAACTTCACCCCCTGTCGAGACAACCGAGTGTGACGATGCTCTAGCCTGCCTTGTGACACGATCAATTCCTCCCTTTCGTTTTTTCCATCGCCGAGGAAATCCAGATTCGTGGATTTCTAGGAAAAAGAAATGTGCAATGCAGGAGTGATAATTTCCTAGTAATCGTTAATCCTTATGTTCTAGTAAAATATCGAAAGCTTTCGATTTTAATATTCCCTTTCCCTTTAATATTCCCTTGAATCTTTCATCCTAATCTATATGGCAAAGGATTAAAATTCTTTACTGTCTAAAAGTACAACAAGGTTGAGACTTTAGAAAAAATGACCTGGATTTCATTCATTGTTACAGAGGATGTCCCCAATTTCTGGATGGAGATATAGTTTGGACGGGAGAGAAAACGGTTGCACAGTACGTATCGACACGTCGATCAAAGGAGCACGAAAGAGTGACGGAAAGCAAAATCCTCGGCGATGCCCGACGTGGCCGGAATGTGGGATGTAGAAAAAGTGGTGACGTCCCTTTCCCCCGCTTTGGCGGTACCGATAGCAACAGCACGAGGATATCGCGGAGCTTGCGTTCCTGCGGGATCAGGAAAGAGGACGACTCTTGGCCAGCACCTGTAGCACGTAACCGTGTGTCCATCTGTCCACCCGTACCATCGGTGGGAAGGCAAGGCCTGACTTCTTGCAGCGCAATCAATCGAGCCGCCGCCGTTGCCAGTTTCTATTCCTCTTTTCGTTCCCATCTTCTCTTCAACTTCATCTTTTCCGCTCACCACCTTCGATATCCTTCTGCTATCTGCTATCTAGGTGAGTTTAGAACCTCTTGGAACATAATCTGACTTCAAGTACCCAGGAATTTTGATTGCGTTGCAATTCTACTCTTGCCTTGACATTTTTTCTTTTCCTTCGGAGAAGTACGGTACTGGGGATTCGAAATACCAGGAATGTGACGTACTCGCGATTTGAGATACTAATTTTCTATAGGTTCATGAAGCCTGTCGATATTCTTGAATTTTGGTTTTTTCGCTTATTGCCATACCACTGTACCAACTGACACTAAATAGTTTATCTATGATTATCAGTTTGTAAATTTCTGGTTAAATAGAAAGATTGTGATCAGTTACAGCTGTAAACAAATTCTGATCATAAGGAGTCAAGGATTGAAATTGTACTAGAAATTTGACACAGGTGCTACGAATGCAAAATAGTAGAAATGTAAAATTACGATATCAAAAGCCGAAGGCATTAGGATTCTTTAAATTAACTTATCTTAGATTTCATACTTCGATAAGTGTGACGATTGCAAATACGACAGTCGCAACTCGCAAAGACGTAATTTCATTATGGGAAAGACACGGTCCAGCTAAAGGCGTAGTCGAATCGCGGAGCTCGTTGTTCAAGTTTTTAGCTCAAAACAGGTACCGGTGTTTTGCGGTGCGCGTAAAAGAGAGCCTCGTGCGTGCCACGTATGAAGAGAGTTACGCAAGGCTTCTTAATTTCTTTTCCTCGCAGTGAACCAGCGAAAGAACCATGGCCTTGATGATTCTACCGAATCAACGTTGAGATCTTCTCCGTTACATCATACCTTTGATCTTCCATATTCAACATTTTTTACGCCCTCAGAGGAAGCATAACGTGACAACGATGACAATAAGAGGCTGGGAACTGTAGCTCGCAGGACCAGAAATTCGCAACGGGCCAGAAATTCAAACAGGTCAAGATCTGCATACCTATCGACCGTTCCTTGGATCCTAGTTTCTATTTCTCTCGATATAGAAAACAATAGAACTAGAAGGCGACCAACGAAGACAAGACAAACGATGGGTGACAAGATCGAGAGTCACGCTTTCGACTTTTCCTATTTTAGTAACCGAATTATCGTAGCTTTTTTCTGACATGGTTCAGTGTCGAAGTCAAACTAAGATGTATATATTTTCGGCTTTTCTTCTTTATTTCAGGCGCGGTATTTTTTTCAGAAGAAAAAGAAGAAGAAAAGATTCGACCATGAAGATCGTTCGTTATCTGGAAGATAACGCGACTCGTTGTTCGCAGAATAATTAAGCTGAATGTTTGAATCGTAGAGCCGAATAATAATGACGATGCTCCACGCGGCGGTACTCACAGTACCGGCACAATATAATTAACAGTAGCCGTGTACACATACGGAGCAACAATTGCCGGCTGCTCTTTGAAAGAGAGACCACCCCCGGAGGCGATAATTTATTATTTTTATAGGGAGCTATTCATCAATGGCTGCGGTCTCTGCCACGGTTCCTATGCCGTCGTCAGGTCATCCACAGTAGATGAAAGAGAGGGAACAGGTGCCCAGATTTGACGAGGAGAAGCTTAATTGTCTTCTTCCGTAGAAAAAACTATCTCTCGGTATCTTGTTATTTATGATGAGAAAGAAGAGTGTAGTAATTAAATGTTAACTTGGATCGTGTAATAGTTTAGAGGAAGATTCCTTCATATAGCATTTCGTGGAAAAAATCAGTTTAATTTTCCGGTTAGATCTTCTATAAGTCTAATATCCTCTTTGATTCTTCAAAAATAAAAGAGGAAAGAGACGAAATTAGTTCATTCATTTTTAGCGACTCCTCTAGAGAATACATCGTCTAAACACTTCATTTTTAACTTCTAAACGATCATAATATAAATCTTTGATTTTTAAGTGTTAAGATAGGTCGTGTAATACTTTAAAGAGATACACACTTCTTTATGAAGCACATTTTACGGAAAAGAATCTTGTGAATCTTTTAGTTCGCTATTTAAGAAACTTTCTGTTTTTTAAAAAATGAAGGGAGAAAGAGGAAATCCATTTTCGAAGACGCGAACAGGTTTCCTCTAAACAGTTTTCGTTTATTTACATTGACAACATTAATATTTGACTATCCAATTAATCGTTTCTAATCTTGTCTTAGAAATGACAAAATGTGACCTGCGTCTCTTTGGTTCTGAGTATCTCGTTTAATCGACGCTACATTTTTCAAATCTAGATGGCCCTGGACATTTGTGCAACTCTGTAGACGAAACGATCGGCTGCCAGGCACGATTCTAATTTCCATCCACTGGTTTTTCATGGATGTTCACAGCGGTCAGATCGCTTTGCTCTATTTGCATTTAAACGGCTCGCTATGGTTGACAAATGAGGCCGATATTATCGGACAATCGATTGCCAGGCTGAAGGAATCGCTTTGCTCGCGCCCGCCAAGCCGGCAAATCTCTTAACTTCGCGAGCCCCGATTCAGGAAAGGGCCGGGAAGAGGAGAACAATCGGGCCTGCGACATGCCTCTACAAGCGGATTCCGTGTTCTCCGTGTCTGCCTGTTCTCTCTCCGTGTTCCTCATCCTCCTTCTTCGTCTCGTCCCCTATCCTTTTCCCCTTTTGTTCACTGTCTGTTTTTGTGTGACTCATTTCGTCCGAGACACCCGTGAATTTGCTGGTTCTATGGGAACCAACAAAACCAATAAAATGCATGCTTTCGCTATAGATCTAGCGAAGTTTACTGCTTCAAACCATTGAATAATAAAAAAAAATTATTTTTTTCTAATAGCGTCTTCATTTTTCTATTTTCTTTTTTTTTTCTTTTTTTAGATGTGGCATGTGAAAGAGTTCGAAATTATATATTATACTTTGTATTCTCTCTGTTGCGGACAGTATTGCTATAATATTTTGTGAATCGATTTGGAATTTTTAAAGTTTTGGTGAATAATAAGTGAAAGTAGATGACGACGAGGATGTATTAAATAGCTATGAAGTTATTTTTGGTCAAGGCCACGAGGTTCCTGAACCCCTTGGGAATCGAATCGAATAATGTTTGGACAGCGTACTATGTCGCAGAGGAAACTCCGCACGGGCAATTACAATATTTCCTACGTTGTGAAAGAGGATGGGCTTGGCTGACACTCTGACAGCCCGTAGTCAAATGTTCCACGCTCCCTTGCGTTCTCCTCTACGCCGCCATTGTATCTGCATACGCACATGCCTGCTTCCCTAACAGTAACTTCTCGTTTTCGTCTCGTCTGGTACACGTGTCGCTGCTAAACTACCTTTCGCTCGTTTCACGCGCTGTGAATTTGATTTTACCTCGGAATCACTCATTCGATCGTTCCTTCCTTTGTTTTCATTTTATTTGTGAAAATCATCAGTTCCCTTCCTTGCTCGCCCATAAATTATAGCGATATTTATTTGACTCTATCGCAAGATTATTTATTGTAATTTCCTATCCCTTGTTTTCCCTTTTCTCAATTAAATTATAGAACGATTTGATTGTTCTACCTACGTCATCCATAAAATTCAACTGTACTTCGAAATATTTCCATTATTAATCGAAATAATCAACTTTCAGATAATTGTTTCCAATATCTTATCATTCGTCCTCATTTTTAAAATCAAAATTATCTACCAGAACAATGGACCGATTTAATCATTCTCCCTCCATCGAATTCAGGACCATAAATTAATCTGTGCCTTAAAACAGTCCTTTTGTTTCCACGTTATTGACTAAAATGATGAACCCCGACAATGGGTTAGTTTAATTATTCTTCCTGGGCGATAGAACGCAGTCGCTATAAATGGTATACCGGTAAATTCACGGTCAACGAAAAGAAAGAGAGACAGAATGCCAGATCAAAGGAGAGGGTCTCACAGGTGGACGCATTGCGCAAACGAAAATCTCATTATCGCGAGACAAAGGTAGGACGATTAATCATCATCATCGGCGTATCTCTGCGGGCAGCGCGTCTGGCTCGCGGCGGAAGCGCGGGATGATAGACTCGAGGAGTCGAAACAGGAGGAGACGAAGAAAAGAGAGCAAGATGAGGAACGAGCGTCACCGTTGCGGTGCCTCGTGAAAGGTCCATGCGGAACTAAGTCGTCGTCCTTTTGTTCTCGCGTCGCTGGACCATCGTAGCCACCTACCAGACTTGTTTCTCCTTTTCCTCTTTTTTTTTTCTATCTACCTCTAAAAGACCATCCTCCCTATTTTCTCTTCTTCTTCCTTCTTTTTTCTCTTCTCTTCCTCTCGAAGCAACGATACCGCGACAGGGGGCTCGATTCTTTCACGATTCGTCGCAGTTCATTTGCGTATAGATCTCTCTGTTGGACGATTCCAAAGGAAAGAAGTCGAAGCTCGGTGCCTTAGTCTCATTCCATGGCCGTCGGCAGAACGCGTTAAATTAGTAATTGTGTTTATTACCAAGGCAGGGGTAGCCGTTTTCGATCGCTGCCACCTCGTGTCGCGTTCCTTTCGAAGTTAATCCGTGCCTCTGCAATTGCTTTTTCGCCTCGAGAAAGAAACGATTTCGTGTGTGGCGTTCGAAGGTATTGCGTTCCCTTCCGCCGTTTAAAAAGATGGAAAAATGTCAGTGTAATAGCAGCTTTTGTCCTCTTTCCTTTCGCTGTTCGCGTACAATAGTATACGCGATGGATTTTAAGAGCGAGACCACCCTTCTTGCGCTCGTGTTTTGAAATCGACAAACGAGTCGGTTATATTCTCTATTTAGGTGTGACAGCATGTAGGAATTTGCATAGAGAACTATCTATATCCGCCATGAAATTTCTATGAAACGATTTATCTTTCACTTAGTAACGTATGTATGTTTTACGATATACCATTTGCGATTCATTACAATTAGAGACCTGATTGATGAAGTCGCATTCGAAACTATATGTAGCATTCAATCTTCTCCGATAGGCAGCGCCTTCTCGACGTACACGTAAATTGAGATGTAGGAGAACTTGTACGTTCGAAAGATCCTGTCGCTAGAAGGATTCTAGGAAAAATTCTAGCAACGAGAGAAAAACTAAATTTCTCAGAAAAGTAACAGTGTGCGAGGATAGACTACAAGAAGAAAGAATGCAAAGATATCGGAAAAGAGAATGCAGTGATAAAAAGCAATCCAAATGCGTTAAACAAGGAAGCAAAGAATCACACTAATAGAAAGGAGCAGCATAGGAACACTAGAAGTGGAATTTAACGACAAAAAGAACAGCGACAACCTTCAACACTAATAGAAAAGCCCCAGAGTATCGGAAGAAATGACACTATTAGAACAAGAAAAAGATTCTACAACTAAAAATACAACAGACTGTAACTAGACAACAATCCAGGATGTAGCGTTCCACGTACAGGATAATAAAATGTCGTTCCGCCCAAGAACTCCTAATAAAGGAGCATTAATGACGTTTAATTACAACAATAATATTTTTTCCATGAACACGGTAGCCAGAGAAGCCTTGGAAAAACTGGACGACGCGACGGGCGAATTACGCTTCGCTCGGATTCGACCCGGCAGTTTCTCCTTTACCTGGAGTATCGTAACGCGAATCCGCGACACGATGGAGGATCGGAAAAAGGAACAAAGGATAGGAGAACGTAAAGTCTGTCGTTTGACTGGCTGGGTCGAACCGATCGAGCGCCTCGTAATTATTGGGTTACCTGAATGAGAGACGGTCGGTGTCGACAATGAAAAATTCTGGAAGGATTAATTTCCAGCCTTGCGGCACCACGATAGGTAGGATCCTCGGCTTCACGTTTTCCCCTTCAGGGGGAACATGGCTCTGCAACGCGCGGAAGTCCCATCGAAATTCCGGTGTGCACGTGGAGCCCATCAATCTTATTTATGCATATTAGAAATTACGCGTATATGTAAGTACACGGCACGGTACACGATACCACCGGCGAAAAACGAAGAATTAACAACGTTGTCGGGCATCAATCTCTGCCTCTGTTCCTGTTCGATGTCGCCGACCGGTTTTTAGGCGAGGCAACAATGTTATTAAACGCTATTAGAATAGGTCGTTTAAAAAAAGATCACTCCCGATCGTTGATTTTATGTACGATATTAAAAATATCGAGAGCACCGAAGGAATACTGGTTTTAACTCGGACGTACGACTGTTCGTTCTTTCACTCGTACGAGAGATCTAATGTTAATCTGGAATGGCGACGAATGTCACCGGAGGTGGTCCACGATGATAAATGCGAGGCCTTAGGCGGACCTCACCAGTGAAATGGTAGGTAGGTAGCCGGGTAGCCGACAACACGCAGCAGGGGTCTCTTCTCACCTCTGTCCGGTGGCAGTGCAGTGAAAGAAGGAACACGCTTCCGTTTCAACGAATCCGAAGTCAATCTGCTGCTTCGATCATTCCAGAACCAATCTGTTTTACGCTGTGTTCATAAACAAAACAGTCGTGATTCTAGAAAGATTCCTGACAAATCTATCGATTTCTGTATGAATGTAAGTACGTACTTACATAATGCTTCGCTTGATACCTCTTCAAACAAGCGAAAAAGAGAGGAAAATAAATTGTCGTGCACGTTACAAAGAAGGTAATCAACATTCTTTACGTTTGCTTTTATACTCTCGGAAAGATAATTGGTAGCACGTACATTCGAGTGGAGCCGGGAAGGAGGAAGAGGAGATTTAATATCGAATCCAGCGAACAAAGAGGCAGACAAAGGGCGAGCATCTCGACGCGGAGAAAGGAAAACACTTCATTCGCTTCTGTGAAATTATAGAAGGCGGAGAACGGCGTTTGCAAACGTCGAGATGCAAAAGAGGCGGCGACCGTCAGCAACCGGGTTCAGAGGTTAAAAATGCGACCTTACTCGACAAGAGGGAACCTTCATCGTCGTGCTGCGACAGAAAGCGTCGCTTTTACAAACGCGATCTAAAGAGACGACGCGTGCTTTGTTCTTATATGAGCGTACACATCGAGCCGGCGAGGCTTGAAAAAATTGCTTGATATAAACAACAATTAAGTAGGAGTGCCGTGGATACCTTTCACAGCGTCGAGCCCCGTGGGAGAGCTGGTGCACGTCGCGACGAGAAAAAAGAAGTCGAAAGGTGCGCGGTGCGCATAGAAGAACGACTTCCTCGCGTAGGCGATCCTCGAATCCTCCATACCAAAATTGGCCAGAATAACTCTGCGAAGAGCGAGTAATTAGTTTCGGAAACGATTGCAATTGTCCTTCGATTAGGAACAATTAGGCTAAACGAAAGAGAACGTTTTCGACTGAAACGTTTATGAACGAGTTATTAAATCTGAACGATTTAATTCGGCTGTCTTTTAATTAGTTTGTCGATTCATCGTATACTCGACTGAGAATTATATTCTCGCGTGATCCGTTACGGTAGATATTGATATACGAGATTATCGAATGGACGATGGAAAATCTGCTAAAAGGAACGGAAAGCCTCTGCCGTCGATCGTTTTCAGCGTTGGTTAAGCTACGTTTTTAGACATAGATTGGCTTAGATCCTTATCTTGGGAAATCCTCGTGCGAGCGAGATCCTACAGATAGATAATCGTTAACTTTCGTGAGAAATCATTGGCAGCGTCTAAACGTGGTTGAGGAATTTTTAGAGCTTCCATTCTTCCAGTTCCCTGTCAGATTTTGTATTTTCTCTTTCGTGAAAATGACGATTGTATCTTTTAGATTTTACGTATTTGATTGGTGGTTTCTGGTTTGTTTCGTTAGTCAAAGAGGACTATTTTCGAGACTCCATGCGCAGTTTGCATGGGGGTTGCGAGTTGGTTTAAGGGGGCGGGTCGCATCCCCATGACAACCGTTGGCCTCGCTGATAAATCGACTTCGTGCGCGGCACATCGGTACACCGTGAAATGCGATTCCAGATTACTTCGAAAGTTACGATCCTAATTAACGATCCACGAACGCACTCGTTGTTTAAATTACCGCTTTCGTGGGTTCATGGTTCGATGCACTGGGAACGAGTTCTGTAATTCAACTCTTCTGATAAAGTTTCTTAATAACCAGCCTTTAAATGACTTTATTATAAATTAATAGTTTTGACGATTCTCTAAATCGTTGGTTGCCGCGGCAACATCGTCCGACTTTTCTGATCTTTAAACACATTTTCCACCCGAACGATACAATCGTTCGTCGTCGTTGATTAAAGAACCATGACGCTGTAAAACGTTGCCTGGCAAAAACGTAACTGCTTCAGCCAGCCGTGGAATCGTTCGATCAGACACTTTCAGCAATAGTGGACCTCGACACTTCTCTCTCTTTCTTTCTCTCTCTCTCTTCATCCCCGTGATGTTCTCCTTCTTCATATACATAGCCACGACAACCAGTCGAGGTTGTGTCTGCCTTTCCAGAAAATTTTCCGCGGAGTTGGATGGAATATGAAGTCGCGTGCGCTCTTGCAAATGTATCGCAAATTGTCGTTGCGAAGTGCTTAATGCAGGAGGCGAGGTGGTGGCCGTCGAGGTGGCGGAGGACGAGGACCAGGATTGGGGCGAGGAGACGCTCTTATAGACGAAGGGAGACGAAGCCATTTCGCCCGTACCCGCCCACGCTGGAATTCGAAGCTCGGTTGACGTCAGAGGCGTAGCAAAACTGTCATCTGGGCGAGGAGTCTGACGACTAACGCGACGCTCCTCTAATGGTCCCGGTAATGTCGCCCGTAAAGATAATCGACCGTGAGATCTTCGACCGTCTCGTGGCTTTCTTCGTCGTGCGGATTTCCATGGGACCGCGAATCGCGAAACGATTTTCCGGCCTCCGATGAACGAGCTGGTGCGCGAAGCGTTAGCAATTGTGTAGATGTGCAGGTGCAGGCTGTCATCAAGGGTGCACTTGGTGATGGAGCGTTCTTTGAGGTCGGTGACGTTTTCAAATGTTTTCTCTCCTTCTAGATTTTTCTCGCAAATAAAGACGGAATGGTTTCGTTCAGGATGGAGACGGAGATTTATGGGTTTTATTCGTTAATGCGGGATACGAGGATTTATATTTGATTGCGTGCTTCTTCTATTTCAGAATGTAGTCGTAGTTTTCTTTCTGTACGTGCGTGAAACGCGTGAAAAATTTGATTGCGATTTAATGGCGTGCAGGAGTTTATTAAGGTAATTTATGGGCAACTGGTAACGAACGTGGGTGTCGTTAAAATTTTAATAAATATTTGTTAGTTTGTTTTAACGTTTGTACGAGGTGACAGAGAAATCTGCATCGATGCATTCGACGCGAATGTAGAGTCGCTGCGATGCAGTAACATAATGGCCCCAACAAGCCACGAGGGGTTGGGTCGGTGGCTCGGTTGCCCTCAAATCATCACGGGGGTGTGAGGCAAATGACGTTCGGCCACGCGGAAGTAACGCGATAATGGCAGCTATGAAAGGCCCCACCACGATATCTGATGCTTTGATGTCCTCTCCCAAAGCTGCTCGCTTCAAAATCCATTCTTTTCACTAACACTTTAAATTCTTGAACCCACACACACTGCCTCTGTCGATTGCTTTATTACGATCCGAAGCGACGCGACGTAACGATCTCAATAAAAGTATCCTCCCTCTGCATGTAATTCCATACATTTATTCGTAGTACTTACATGAATCTGCTACTAAAATCTATGGAATAGTTTGTTGAAATACAAACTGAGATTAAAAAGTGAAATAGGGGAAACGATCTGTAAATAAAATTAATTGGCGGTTTAAAGGAGATAATACACTGTTTCTTAATTAGGGCACTAGACTCTGAAATACGCTTTGAACGGCTGGCTATTGCTTATTCCTATGTTTCTGACATCGACAATGGTGCAATTTGAGTAGGGATATAATTGGTTTAATAATGTCTACTTAACACATTCACTGTTATTTACATGCATATTTTTTTTTTATCAAGAAGGTCTTTATTTCAAGATTATATTATACTATTTTTCGCAATCCATCGAAACGTACAATCTCAGAACACACAATACTTGCTTCAACAGTATCATTTAGATTCTAAGCTAGATATTTGAGCTGTTCACACACCACATTGATTAACTCCATAAATTGAAAAGTAGGAAAATATAACGTTACAAACACTATTTTTTAATTGTACGTTATACTTTACTATTCATTATGTCATCCTTTTATAACAACTGAACCTATGAAGTAAATCATTTGTTTCTCGACAGTTGAATATTAATCGCGTACTCGTGTCATGAGATTAATAAACTGGTCAAAGGTGCCGATTAATTTGATTCCTGAAAGGATAAACAATAAATCTTCCGTAGGATGAGTACATCGCGAACACGTTAATACAGACTAGTACAACGAAACGATAGATACGTATATAGCATCGATGTTCAGAACTAGACAAAAGAATTCTGTGCCTTATAAAGCAATCAAAAACTGCAATTACATATGACAACTATAAATCAAATCTCCATATTCCAACGACCAAAATTGTAACGAAAAATTACTGAAACTTCCCAAGTTCACGAGTAACTCTTTGCCGTCGCTTTCAGCGGATGTTAAAGAAAACGAATCCGCGACATTGGCCCAGGTACCACGAAGATCGATTCCGAAAAGCAGTTTTTAGCGGCGAAAAGGAATAGCAGGAGGCAAAATTACATCTCGAACGGCCTGAGGTCGCAGTCTACCGGAACAGAGACTCGTCCGTAGTCGCAGTTTGTCGGCCAATGGGACCAGACAGAAACGCAATCGCAATGCAGGCCAATCCCTCTGCCCCGTTCGTCCACCCGCTCGCTCGCCCTCCCGTTCCCGGTAATGACAATCATTACGGGGAATGATTGCAGCGTCGGGTCCGCCAGCGCGCCAGCCGCTATTGGGGGATGGAAACCACCTTATAGAGTCTCTCCTCGGTCCTCGATGCGAGCGGTTTGTCACATGCTCCCGACGCGGCGGAGTGTTTCCTTTTCGTCGCGATTCCTTACGAATTCGTTACCACGGTGAAAAAATACCATCCTTTTCGCTGAACGATCGTGTAAGATGGACAGACGTTGAGGACGCGATCGTTCGAAGTATGGCCGACGATTTCGAGCCTCGAACACGTGGATTTCTAGAAGATTTCTATCATGGAGAAAGGTTTACCGAGATTGGATTGGAATTTTTGTGGCTTTTCGAGGTGTTAATTTGAGAAATGGAATTGGAGTAATGGACTGCGATGTTGGATCGAGAAAGTGACGAATGGAAGACGCGGACGATGCGACGGTCGCGTGATGGAAACGTCTCAGTGCGATATGAGTGCGTCATCGAATACTCAGGGTCAGGATGATGTAATTACTGGAAGATTTTTTGTATGGCTCGGCGAATGATGGAAAAGTCTTGTGATAAACATAGTAAAATGTATGCAAAAAGTCTATACATGAGAATCATCGAGATGACGGAAGAACATGGCGGTCATTCGACCACGTGACTGTTTGTGCGACCATTTTCAAGGTAACTGACAATAAGAAATATGTATTCATTTCTAATAAGACATCTGTCAAACGTTCAACATTTTTACGTCTGACCGTATAATATTTTCCAATTGATTCGCCTCTACCATGTAATTTAATCGTGACAAATAAGTAAGGCAATTATATCGTATCTCCGCTTAGCAGCATCAGTCACTGGAGATTCGCCAAGTTTGCTGAAACTTCTCTGTACAACGGAGCCACGAGGTTAATCGCTAATTGTCGTTTGAAAACCGATCGATTTCTGATGCTCGGTGAATTCCTTCGTCCGGATGCAGGTGGAAAGAAATCTCGAGCAGGCATAACGGTAAAGTGATAACGCGTCATTGATAGAATGCAACGCGTTGATTCGACGGATGCGCGTAATATTCGTCGAGATAGGAGAGAACGGACGGGTATCAATTTCAAAGTCGATAAAATATCAATGCTTGTTAACAACGATGAAATATGGTTCATGTCCTATATCGTTATGTATCGAACGTGGAGCATAATGACCGGTGATAATCGTTCGTAATAAGAGATCGAATCGAAGTCCTCGTGGTTCTAGGAAATTATGGAATCGATCACTTCGCGAGTTATCCGGATCATTCTTGCGAAACCCTGATTTCTTTGGGGGCAAAAACCGCGGTCGCGAGACCGGTTAGAGCTTTAACTGGTATCGAAAGAACAGATTGCAGGAAACGCTTGGTAAAAACGCGGCTGCGCTTCGCAAACTGAGGGATACATCGCGGGGGAAAAAGTTGAAATTGCCGTCCGTTTCAAGAGAGGAGCTTCTCAATGAACGCCGGCACACATCTCTCGCGATTGTTTCACCCTTCTTCGACGAATCCTCGATAATTGTACTCGAACATAAATAAAGATTCTCGCGAATGAATGGGGGGTTGGCGAGAAGAAAGTGCAACGCGGGTACAATGTACTTAATTGCACGTACAGTATTTGGCTATTGAGTTGGGAAAAATTTTACTTTCCTAAAGACGACGCTATAAATGGGAAGTTGCACTTGCTTGTTCATAGAATCGGTACATTCGGCAATTAATTTATTACTACACTATGTCATAGAGATTTTTTGTAAGCAAATGGTTACAAAATTGTCCTTTCGTGGTCAGACAATTTATTCAACTTGAATTTTATTGAAAATATCTGTATTTATTATCGATTATTATAATATCCGACCTGAAGACGAGGATACAAAATGTCTAGCAATATAACGAAGACATAAAATAACATGCAAACAGCAGTGTATACGAAATATATTAAAAAGACTACGAGCTATAACGAATACAAACGAAGAAAATAGATAAATTTTACGATCTCGGTTTAGCCGGCCTCCCAATTTTACTAAAGGTATGAAAAACATTGATTGTTTTTGGTATTCGACGAGACTGTAATCATCACGATAATCGAATAGGACAAACTTTTAATTCTAAACAGATTACAAGAGTTTGCATAATAAAGCAGACGCCACTAACTTCGCGGTGACTGGATTGCCAATCGACCGCGCAAGATTTCCGAACGTAAAATCATCGTACCGACTGCAGCCTGTCATAATACTAATCATCCCCTGAACGCAAAAAACAGATCGATTTTTCTCAGGCAAGCCCAGATACGCGTCCCTCCGCCCAATCCAGTTTTCCTCGCAGCCTGCTTAATCCAGTTTCACCGGGGCTGACTCTCGTCAAAGTATCGGTTACAAAGTATCGAATCGATGCTGGAGGTATATTTAAAGACGCAGGAAGAAATTCGACTGGATGGTGACCGGATTCACCCATACTCTGATACGTTCTCCATCTGGAAAGAGGCACGGTATTCAACGTTTGGTCGCGTGTGTGCGTATTTCTGGGCGCGTTCGCTCGTGTGCGCGTCCTTTCTCGCCGCGGAAAATATAATGATGGCGAGCGAACGGAGCTGCGAGCGTTCGTTCGGTCGAGACTCGCGTTGGAAACCGGCGATAAGGAGGGAGTGTCTACTGCCGCCATAATGATAGCCCTGAGCGGCTCTCTGACTCCGGTACACGCTGCACCGAGCTGTTCTGTGCACGTTGCATCGACTATACCGTGCGTTTGTACGCGCTATGTGCACATGCACCGAGCCGCTGCACGGCATGCAGGCACGCATGCACGCGTGCACGCACTTTACGTGTCGCCAGCCAGACAGCCAGCCAGCTAGCGAGGAGAGTCTCGAGAAGGAGGGAAACAATGAGCGTGTTCCTTGCCGTGCTATACCTCGTTTCTCCAGGAACCTTACCCTTTTCCTCTATCTTCATGCACTCACCGTAGTATGCTTGAACCTTTGTGTCTGGCTACCCACGCGGTGCATGCGCGACTCGCATGCGTTCCGGTTTCTGGGGGTGAGGATCTGTTTATTTATGAGTTGTACGAATTGTTCGCCAATTGCTGTCATTTAAAATTTAAACTCGCCTGATGAACAAGTTAAAACGGTTATTAGAAATCGAAGTATAGGGTGGAGAAGTTAATCGTAAGGGAAGAGACTTTCTCATACATTGATTAACATTGCTGGTGATATTGTTGTAGGTTTCGAAATAGAATGTGTATATATATAGATATGTCGGAGATGGAAGGACAGCGGGATTTCCCGTCCGGAATGTTGGGAAAAACCCCAGTACCCTAGTCCAGACTTTTACTATAGCTGCACTTAAGTAATAAAAATAAGAAATAGTCTTAATGTTCCATTCTGACTTTATGACGATGGGTTCGGGCTCAAAGTGACATAGCAGGTCACTAGACATAGCCACGGTCACGGGAGGGACGTGTACCTGACAGAGGTGTGAAATGATTATATGGCTCTCCTTAAAAACAAAGATTGACCCGAGAAGTGGGGACAGGAGTATATAAGGGCAGTTTCGTTTGGATTACGGGAGAGTTAGTTTGTTAGTTAGTCGTTGGACGAATTGCTGATTGAGTTATCGAGAAGTTACCCGAATCGAGTAGTACGTTGATACTTGTCCTCCCGTGGACCGTGGATTCGTTATCGAACCTGAATTCCTTGTCACCATCATCTCGACCATCCTATTGCCATTACTCATAGCCTCTTGTAGTGTCCACATTCGTGCTGATAAATATTAGCTACATTCGCGACGGTAAAGTAAGTAAAGGTTCATCGAACGCCCCAAAATGCCAACCTGACTCCGACAGATATATATATGTATATCTTAGGTATAGAGCATAGTGGCTGGTTTATATCGCGATACTTAAAACACGAGTAAACGATCCACCGGCTCGCAGGGGTTAATCTTTCCATGGAATCTTGTTCGGAAATATGTTCGAGTCGATAAATTAAACTAAAGGGAGGGGAAGGGGGAGTTAGGGCGTTGCGTAATAACCATTGGAAATTTCGAAAAAATCGTGCGCCGCGTGGCCTGTCGTTCGCAATTCTCCGATCGCAGAAAAAGAGGAGGATTTCTGATCGAACGGCCGCGCGCACACACCACACCCCGGGTTTCTGGTACCGCGGCATTGCCACGAGGGTTATACCGGGTTCACCAGCGGCGTATATGGGGTTCCGCCATTGGTCGGGTCGGTTCAGATTCATTAGCACGCGAACGGCGATTGGCCGGCCGCGAGGCTATCGTCTTTTTGCTTTCTGCCCGCGTAATGACGTGCTGCGCGTCTCGGCTTATATGCAACCGAGCGATCGTGCATGGCAGATAGGTTTTGCCGGTGTCTGCATGTGCATCGTCGAACCACAGGCGCACTGTTATACGCGTGTAGCCACGTATACGGTCGCACCAACCTTCGTATACGTTCACACGTACAGGAAGCGGCCGACCGAAGCTGGAAGATACCTCGAGGGGGGTGTGGAGTTACCTGCATCGCAAATGGGTCTCCGCCACGCAGCTCAGCCTCGAGTCTCGAAAAGGATACACATGTATATATACGCCCTTTCTCCTCGCACCCTCGACGAATCGTCGATCGTCGAACGGGGGAAGCCGAATCACCTGATCGAGATCCCCAGATTTAGCGAAAAAATAATTACCAGAGAATCGGTGAAAGATAGGTAGACGGTGTTGAAATTCGATTCCGAGGGGATGTGCACGCGGGCCGCCTCACCTCCATTTTGAATTCTTGTTAACCGTGGCCCGGGGGTGGTTGATGGTAGTGGTCGCGCCAGAGAACCCGTTGGTCGAGCACATTACAATAATATCGATATTAGAATGCAGATCGTTTCATGCGCGTGACTTCCACGCGGCGTCATACGGATTGCCAAGGACGTGTCTTTTTCTTCTTTATTTTGTCTCATTTTTTTGTCTCGTTCGATACTTGTCTTTTTTACCGTGATTTGCTTCTCGTAAGTATTAATTAATTCACGATGTACGTAACTGCCTGCCAGCGGAAATTAAATAAGTTTCTCGTATTCAATTTGCGGGACGAGATCGGATACGTGCGTATGCAAATCGTTCAATTACGGCAAGGTAGACACGTATGCAAAGTGTTGAACGATGTTTTTACTCCCGTGTCGTCATCGTGACACGTGATCCGTACGTTTCATACTCTGCTTTCCGCTTTCGCCAGCGCAGTCGCGATTGTTCTGCTTTGCCCATTCCCTCGTTGTTTAATTACCGATCCAGACCGTTGTTTCCTCTTAACGTCATAATCGACTCGAGGGCCGTGACTCTTAAATCGGTCCTCGACGACCAATGCACAAGTGTCGCGACAGTACACCCCTATGCGTCGTTGAAAGGGCGGCTGGTTACGTGTGGAGTGAGTTTGAGTGCTCTAGGAATGTGTCGAAAGCACTTCGCGTAACATAGAGACCTTGCGACTAATGCCTTGGAAAGAATGGAAGAACTTGGAAAGAATCTTCGTCATCGAATTTGCTTTTCTGTTTGTTTATTTAATAATATCCAAAAATTTTCTTCGTCGAATCGTAGTTACCGAATTAAGTATATTTCTTTCTGCTGAAAAATGATTTCCTTTTTTTTTTTTTTGGTAAGTTTCTTAGAACATTACTTGGAACATTCTTCTAAATAAACGCTCGAATGACAGCGGATACGGTTCGTCAAGATTACGTAAACGCGGCTAATTGCACCGTGGATTGCATACAATATTGTTTCTAATCATCACTTGGTCGTTCTTTGTTTCGAAAATTCGTTCCCAGACGTCCTTGTCACGAATTATTATCCGGTCTTCGACATGTTCATTATACGCTATGGAACTATATCTTCCATGCGACGTGGTGTTTCCTTGTCGCTTCGCTATTTACATCTTCAACGATGTAATTCCCACATGAATCCACGTTTGACATAATGACAACGTGGCTTAAATACGTGTCATTATAATACGTGTCATTACGTCGAATTTTCTCTCTGTTTAGTAAATACCTTTAATTAAAGCGTAACCATCAATGGATGATATATCCTCTATTCTTATTTAACCAAACTCATAAATAGTCCAGAGGTTGACCAGAGTTTTTCCCTGAAAGGAAGTGAAATCAGACGAAGGCGAAGTTTTCGCGAGAAGCCGAGGACCCGTTCTTTCTTGTCACAGCACAAAATGGCCATTGAAACGTGACTTCGCGTTAGCAGATATGGATCGCGCCTTCCCCGGAGGTCGGAGGGATCGCTGTAGCGCACGGGGGAAATGGTGAACTGTCGGAGGACGGGGTTGGTGTCGCCATGGCAACAACGATCCCTCAGTAGCCGAGCCCACCTACACCCTTCATTCAACTCTACCACCCCTGTAATCCGCTCGAACTCGAAGACAGCCACTACGCAATTTTCATGAGAGGATACCGAGTTCGCGACGCTGACTTTCGGGGATCGTAAGGCAAATAGAGAATCTGTTTAAAGGAAGCGACAATCGTCACGATTCATCGCCTATCTTACGAAATAACACGCGATATTTTGAAAAATATCAACTTCAGCATTGAACTTCGAATATCAGACCTTTTGATCGGCCATCATTGACAATCGATCGACGTCCTAATGTTCCGATTGGGAGAAGAAACTCGCGAGAAAAGACAAGTAGTCAGCTCGTTCTTTAACGACGTCTAATTAATGGAGGAAGTTAAAAAGGGCGCGGTTCACGGCGACCGTTATTCCAATCCTTTGTCGGGAATCTAACGAAGCGACAAAACGTCGCTTTAATCGGCAAGTTGGTCAAGTCTGACCCAGATAAATATTCATGAGCTTTCACGAGCGACTCCTTGCTTCCCTATCAAGAGCACCGTCTAGCGCTGCCACGTCTCACTGTGAGCTCTCGGCCGGCATTCACCACCGTGTTATTTCATCCCCTTTGTGTTCATTAATTATTTTTCGTCAACTTATAATGCATCAGCGACGAACAGCATACATATATGCATACGTGGTCGCGAATATGGGACGAGTAGGCGAAAAGTCTGGACGGGATCGGCCTCCGGGAACAGCGTGGCGATACTATATTGTAATATCGTCGGCTCGATTAACATAATATCTTTGCTCCTTTCGTATTCAAAATGGGCCACCACCAGGGCCGTATAATGGTACTCTCGATCCGTGTTTATACTAATGCTAGGTTCCCTGGGACGAGCTCTAAGATCATAATGAGGCTTCGATCGAATTAGGAAGGCGGATGACTCCTCTGCTGGTCTCCCGTTTCTTCGCTTATCCGTATCCTCTTACGTTTTCGTCTTTCCCTTTCGTTTTTTACTATTTTCTCGTTTCGGGAATCCCGATATACTTTTCACAGGCAGCATCATTACGCGAGGGCAACCACGATCTATGGCAACGCACACGGTGGACACGTTCTTTTGCTCTTCTTCTCGCTATGGATATTAAACGGCGTTTCAGGGAAGCGTCTCGAACCCTCTGATATTAGACGAGACATCGTTACGTTCGGTTTTCTAATTGGTTGAAAAAAACAACCGACTAGAAAGCGGATCGTTCGACGGTCTTCGATCCGATTACACCTTTTCAGGGCATTAATAGGCGTGGCGAGCGAAGCGTGTATCGAGGAGAAGGAAAAGAATCTTTCTTCGAGTATGTGAAACACGATGTCGGTGTGTTTAAATTTTTCATTTCCAGTAGATCGGCATAGAAGAGAAACGCGGACGTTCTTATACACAGGCTACGTGTCTCTTCGTTTTATACTTCGTATCAAGCTTCTTGTTAAATATCGATTCTTCGACAATACGAATGGAGAGGAGCTGGAAGGGTAGCGAACGCGAGAAAGTAATTTCTCGTTCAAGGAAAATCAACAGTTTTTCCGCGAAACGAGCTTAAAATCTCCCCCTCGTTGGTCGGAGAAGTGCCATTAGCAGCGGCGGCGAGTACTTTAGAAGCTTCCAGCTTCCCCGCTTCGTTGCATCGCCGAGCTTTCGAGTACAGCAACATGATGTTCGTCGTTGGTCGTTGTTCTCTTAGCGCTTTCGTGATATTGCATCCATTCGGGCGAGTTCCTACGGAAAAGGGTGGAACATCGATTCCTCGATTTCTCCTATTTTCGAATTGAAAATCTCACTAATTCCTCGTTTCACCCTTGAAAAAAATCTAACAATTTTTATTTCCTTGTTTTTATCGCGGATATATCGTGCTAAAAAAAGAAAAAAAAGAAAATTGTATTGAAAATTCACCTCGATGATTTTCACGGGAAGATAGTAATCCATTCCCCTGAAACGGAGGGGTGGTAAAAACCAGGAGAAGCAATAATGCGCGTGCAACGTGTGAAATCGCGCGCCGGGAAACCGAGCGCTTAAATCGTACGGGTCCGCACGAAGCGACCGGCCCGATCCAAGGCGAATTCAGGATTAATGCGTTTTTAATAGTGACATAACTGCACCGCTCGTCCGCCTTTTCCCCCCTCATCTCCTCCTCTTCTACCCTCTTTCTCTCTTTTTGTTTCCCGTTCTCTTTCTCTCTTCCTCTCGGTTCGTATCGCGGTTTTTACGCGGCGAGTGTCGGTCGTGTACGTCGTTTCTATCGCGAAATACACTTCGCGGAAAGCCGAAACGCGCGCTTTCGGACATTTTTAACGATCCTCCACGCGGTAAGGAGAGCAACAGACAGTGAGAGATGCAAGGAAGGAGGGTGAAGGAAACAGAACGACGAGCAGAAAATCGCGTGAATACATTACAACGAGCGCGCTCCACTTTCTTGCCGGCGGAATTGCGTTTTGCAAGAAAGTCGGCACGCCCTCCCCTCGTTTCACACAGAAACGTCCGGAATCGGCGGATTGCGCGGTCAATTTCAAGCGTGTCGAGAGAAAGCTCCATCGTACCGATCATCTGTCGCGGCGTTTTGCAAATTTTGCTCTTATACGATGCCAGTATATCGTTCTTGTATAATGTTTTCTTCGATATGAAGCTTTAGGGATGTGATAGGGACGGACAAGAGAAATCAAATTTACAGGGGGAGAGCTGTGACTCTTCCCTTTTTATCAGAAAAAGTTAATCTTAAAATAGTTTATAACAGAGTATATATCTAAATATACCATACGCTGATAGAAGTTAGAATTAAAATGATGTGAGCCAAGTTTCCATCTCAATAATTTTACCATCTCGTTAATCTTACTGAAATGGTCTGCACGTAGAAACGCAAGAAATTTGAAATCTACCACCTCGATAGATTACGTTCTACTGTTCCAATTGTAATTTTTTGTTTGTAACTGATCGTAAAATTGTAAGTGTAAAAATTGTAACTTTGGTAGTTCTACTGTTAAAGATGGTTAAAGATCCCAATATTTTATACGACACATAGATATCGAGTGTTACAGTTTCGTCCCAATCGCAACCTCCGAGCCATTCTAAAATCCCTTCAAAAAGACATTCGAATGACTATAAAAATTACGCTAAAGATAGGTTACTTTCAACTATACCAATCTAGCTGGAAAATAAATCTAGAAAGGCGAGCACACAAAGCTGATAGCACCTATGGCTTTCTTCAACTGGCCAATTGTTGAAATAATTTTAAACCTTCTCTGAAATTGTTACACTTTCGCCACTCCTTTTCCTTTCTACGAGATTATGTTCCCGATTCGATATGAGCGTAAATTGCTTGCCGCGCCATCGGTATCTTCCGCGACGATTTTACGGGCGGCCATCAAACTTAACGCGCCCGCGTACACATTAAAAGTTGCTACGCCCAGCCCGGGTCATGAGATAATGAACCGGCCGTATGATTATTAGAATCAAGCGTGTCTGTCGCGCCTACGACTTGTTCATTTTTTTACTGCAAACGGGCAGATTCTTTTGAGGTTACGCCGATACGAGGCAGGTGGGGAACGGGCGCGATACCGATCCGTATCATAGTTTTATTCCTTCCACGGCCAAGGAAAAAATGTAATTGGCCTGACCGAAATCTATCGCATGGATAAGGGGGCCACGGGGGGAGAAAAGGAGCACCGAGGGATGCAAGGGGGATGAAGGAAGAAGAAAAAAAGCACGTGTGCGAACGGGCGACCGCTCGTAATAACAATGATTAGGACGACGAACGGAGCATGAAAAAAAGTAGAAGAGCAGCAGGTCCTGCCTTGGATCCATCTTAAGATGGCGGCCGGGGGAGCAAGCCACGTGCAACCATCCTCGGTCCCATCTGAGATATACGAATTCCTTCGAAAAGTATGAGAAAATATTCTATCTGAAACTTTCTTTATTTCTTCCATAATTTAGAGTAACTAACGTATCGCGCAGAAATTTGTTTATTTGCAACATCGTGTCAGGGTGGTCGAACGTATACCATTCACCACTCGTGGGCCAACGAGCAATCCGCTCCAATCCTTTCTTATCTGCGTATCTTCGCGTCGGTTAAATCGAGGGTTAACTCCTCGTCGTCGTTGACGTCGCTGTCCTCTACGTTCATGTGCGATGCCGCCCGTGGAAAGAGTTGCTGGAGGAGAAAAAGATTGTGGCGGGGGAGGAAGAGGGTCCAGCATTGTTCGCGGACATTGTAAGCATGTCCGGAACAAAGAGCGGTAATCGACCCGTGTAACATTTATAACGTAATGGGAGGGCCTCACCGGCCCATAATAATATCAATTACGGGGCAACAGGAGAAAGTAAGAGAGAGAGTCTGAACTGTGGCGAGAAAGAGACGAGAGAGGGACGGAGGGTGAAGCAGAGGGCTTAGATCGAGGGAGCATATTCGCGACGCGGATTCGCGAATCTGTCGGCCAGAAAATTGACCAACGAAACCTTTCCAGCCGACCAGCTGTCTTGGGATAGGAAGAGAGCGTCGTGACGTTCTCGTTAAGTCTCGTAATCAAGCTCGAGGGTAACGAGATTTGTGTATCAGAGGGATGATTCGTAGATCTTTAGAAATCTTAGAACGTATAACATTCCAGGTTTTGGACTCGTTCGACTAACAGGCAGCGATTCATGAACTTAGTATTGCGTACATACTTCCTATCATTAACTTTCTCTAAGTTCACTGTATTTTAATTACGAGTTAGGAAATTTAAGTTTCATCTATTTCTGTAGTATCACTTAGCGTAGGTATACAGAAGAACTAGTATCCACGCCTAACAAGTTCTTCCTTAAAATTCTTTCTGCTCCAAACCTATTAAAACAATGACATTATTTATATTTAAATATACTTACCATCGAATAATTCTACAGCCCCTTCGAGTGCAATATGAGATCAAATTTTATTTTTGCTTTCTACGGTAGGAATCCTTATAGAATCACTTTGCGCCTCGGTTGAAGCCTAGGAGAAGACAAAGAGGAGACGAGAATAATCGAGTTGAATTGACGGGGTGCGTAAGTGAATCGACACGTCGCGAGGCAATCGCAATTGGCTTAGAGGTACCGAAACAGTGTCGGGGCAAGGTCGAGAACGTATCGAGGAGGGCCTGGGACCCTTCGTTTTTTAATTTCGCTCTCTTCTCGCAAGGTTTTGTTTAATGGCGAAGGCGGTAACCGCGCACAGACCAGTCGACCAATGAGAGCTCGACTGGAAATCATACGCGGGATCGCCGGCCGCACGGCGGCCTCCGAGAGTGGAGGTGAAGTTAGGTTAGGTGAGGTTATGTTCGCTCCCCGCGTCTCCTTAACATTCGACGGGCCTGTCCCGGCACGGCATCGCTCTCGTAAGAGGTGGGGCTCCGTCTCTTCGATCGGCGTTAGGCATTTCTTCTTCTTCTTCTACCTCCTCTTTTTTTTTCTATCTACACTTTTTCTCCAACCTTCTCCTCCTCCTCTTTCTTCTTTTCTTCTTCATCGCCGTCGTCGTCTTCTTCTTCTTCTTCTTCTTCGTCTGCTTCTTCTTCTTCTTCTTCCTATTCTTCTTCTTTTCCTTCTCTTCCTTCTCCTTCTTCTTCTTCTTCTTCTACTTTCGTCGCTCCATCATCGACTCCTTCGCCCCTCCAATGCTGCTCGCTGTCGACGAAAGCCTGTCCACTATATACTTAGCATTGCCTTCGTTTTAGGACCACGTGAAACGCCAAGATAAACCGCTATCGCGAGTGTAAGTGGAGGTGGCAGAGCTAGTTATCGAAACTTGGTTATCTTTAAAACCGCCTCGTATGTTCATTGGAAGGTTTTGAAATATTCATTCTATTTTGTACTTTTGAAAAACCATCCTACATTTATTTATAGGTTGGTTCCAACATTTATAGTTTGCAGTATGAAGACGTTATTAGTTGATCGTTTCTGAAGATCTTCGAGGGTTCGTGATTACGTAGGAAAAATGATCGAATGTGGCTGAAAGTTCATTCTAAATTGCAACTACGCGATAACCTCGATGTAGCCACATAGTTTGATAATTCCCGAGATTCGATTGACTTGCGAGCTCGGAGGAACCGTTTCGGGTAGAAAATGTTTCTATCGATGCCTCGTTACAGGCAGCAACATCGTTGGCTTGGCTTTTCACTTCGCAGCAGCCTCTGTTGCTCCTGTCCTAATAATCGGGTTATCGGCCATCGATATGTCGAGAACTCTAATTACATTCTTCTGTGTTACTGCTTAACCGTGCTGCGCGCAATCTCCTTCTCCTCTGTCAATACCGAACAAAGCGTTTCGCAATTCCTTTCGAGTACAAGAAATTACGGGGTACGTTGAAACACGTGGGAAGTAGAAGAGCTCGTCGAAGACGAAAAAATTTGCGGGATTGTCGATACCACGGATCTAACCATTACAGATAATTATCAATAGCGAGGCTAATGATTTCACAGAAAATTTGGTCAGACAAAAAAAAAAGGGAACAAAAAAAGGACCTGATCTATCTCATAGTAGCTTTACATGACGTTACGCAATTCTGCTTGTAATTCAAAGGATAATTATCAACATTCGTGAATCTTTGTTGAATTCTAGATGTAACAAAGAGGATAAAACGGAGGATTGATAAACACAAGCGACAGATTCCTCCGGCGATTGCGTGATTCTGTCGTTTACTCCGGAATAACAATCACGTGACAATGTGTTTTTCGCGTGCCCCATCCTAAGTCCGATTAATCCACACGATCTCTACATGGACGAGAGCATTGATACCGTTAATTATTAATTAGATACAACGGTATCACATTATTAATCAACGTTTCACACACTGTTACGATCCATTAAAAGAATTGATTTAACGAGAAACGGTACACATCGGAATAGCTTCGAGTACCAAGTTTCTGTTCCATTTCTGCGAAGTAGAATATGACCGCGCTCGAACGGCAACGCGAGACGTTCGTTGAGGTGATCGTCGCACCAAATGCACCAAAACGAAGCCGTGAAGGAAAGGAAAGGAACGTAGCCATTGATGCAGTCCGCGCAGGAACTTCGTTGATTCCTTTTTGCGGCTATTGATCGATGGTGACCGTAATTTTCAGATCGCGTGCCACATCAGCTGCCACCTTCCTCTTCAATGCAAACCAATGTTATCGGAGCGCGCGTTTTTCCTCAAACTCGTGCCTTTCACATTTCTTCTTTTTCCTTCTCTTTTTTTTTTTTTTTTTACTTTTCACGCGGCCAACGAGCTACGTGTTTTCCTGCCGCGATATAAGACAGCGATTAGGGCTTGTTTGTAAGTTCATGACCAATTAATTTTATTTTTCACAGCATGCGGTAATGAACAGTCCTCCTCTCTGGAAGTAAAAAAGAGGAATATTCTGGAACCCTTGTTTTGCTCTTTTGTCTCGTTAAAGGATATTTCTCTTTCTATTTTATTTTTGCTTTATTCTCTCCTTTTCGTACTTCATATTCGTCGTTAGCAGACAAAAAGAAAAAATACAGAGAGAGAAAGAGAGAAAGAGACGTTGCATGTGCAGGGCGCCGACACAGCAATCACGTTTCCGTGTTCTTTCCTGTTGCAGGTGCAGCACAGGGACAGAGGAAAAAAGAGAACGAGAACCTTGAACCAATCGTAAATGGCGTGGAGTGAAAGCGGTCGGTCTCCGCGGTTTTCCCAGAAGAGCGCGAGCCACGAAATTATCGACCTGTAAATCGGAACGTAGGATCTCGTTTCTTACTTACCAACGTGGGTATGAGCTCGCTCTCTGTGCCAGAAGAAAAAGGAAATATAAAAGAGAGAACGAAGATTGAACGTAGACGTTGGTCCCGAGACGAAAATCGTGAATCCGGTGCGTGCTACGAACGACGATTCAGACGTTACAATTTGCTCCTCGCCGCGAACAGCTTTCTGCCACGTCAATCCTCGCACGTCGAAACATGGCTCGGTGTTCCCTACGATTGATTTACATCATCCATTTGACGGATTACGAATAACGATGTTTAGATGTTTCAGAAAATGACTGGCGAGCCGGGTTTGAAGATTTCTATCGAGAACATTATTGCACAACGCAACCGAGTGATTGATGGAGAGCGTGCACTATTTTCTGACATGGTTTCGATGAAAAAAAGTGTCATTTATTTCCCCCAGTGATAACTCTGGGAATCCTTCCACTTGGATTAATGACTAACCATTATCGTGCAAACTGTGTATCATTTCTTACACTTTAATTGCGAGTAACTGGAAAATAAAGCGGTAGCTTCGCCCACGAAAAACCAGAGAGAAAGAGAGAGATTTATTCTATGCCATTATAGTAATCAAAAAACGAGAAAAGGAGCTGCAATAGACGAGAAAGCGTCGTTGGGTCACACCTTACCCGATCGAAAAGGAAGATGAGATTGAACGGTGACACTCGACGGACAATACCCCGTGACTCGATTACACACGAGTACCGTTAATCATCCTAATAGCGTGCGCATAATGTCAGATACGATCTGCGTTCGCTTGCTACGGTAGATTCGTGATGCCACGCTCCTCCAACGATCGTTCGGCCCACGTGCGACTCGGCGTCGCACAGGATGAGTCGAATAGAAAATGAAATCATGCTCCGCCGCTTAGAAGTACGGCTTTAAGATCGTGAATGGGCGTACGGAGACAATCGGAGACGCTAGGCGCCTGAATTCCGATTGGACGTTGCCTTCTAATTGAGTCATCGTGTCATTAGCGTTATAATAATCACGGCTCGTAACGAAACGATCTCTCTTTGTCGACTGTACGCTGGCCTGGAACGCCACCGCCGGGAAAACACACAGATCCACCCGAAGATCGTACGTAGATCGATGGCCAATTAAGCTCAATTACCGACACGGATAATCGGCCACCGTCGGTGAAAGAATGATTATTCCGCGAATGATCGGTTAGGATATCGACCTTGGCTGATTTTGCAAGATCGATTGCAACGATAAAATAGACAGAGGGAGGAATTCTTGACCAAGTAGGAAGAATGATTGGATGGAGAAAGGAGTTTACGAGGGAGGAAAGAGAATTTCTTAAATTGAATTTGCGATTACATTTGAAGATATATTGAAATAATATTGCTAGATTTTATAGCTATATCGTACTTGTCTAATGTATTGCACAAGATAGGAATTATTCTGCAACGAATATGAACAACGATTGAAGAAAGAAGATCGAAAGGAAGGATAGTTTCCTGAATTGAATATTCTTGAACGAATATGAAAACCGATTGGACGAAGAAAGAAGTTGGAAAGAAAGGTAGAATAGTTTCCTGAACTGAATTCGCGATCATATTTAGAGGTATTAAAATAGAATTGGTATACTATATCGTATGTATTCGTCGAGCCGCCTATTTCACTGGAATCCGAACAAAGAGGGCCTCGCATTTTCGGAACGAGTTACCGGAACATCGCGTGCCACCGAAATATTCTGGAAATATGCTAATTACCAGTTAGTCAGTCAGTTTCTTGTGGCATTGCGCCCGTTTCTACGATCGCTATTGCCTCCTTTCCACGCGGTTCACCTTGTCGAGACGTTTCGTCCCTTCTTCCCTGACTCTTTGTCCCGGTTTTCAGGATTGTTCTTGTCCTTTGTCCGCCGCGTTCGATTGTCCCTTCGAACATGCGACAATTTGACGCCGTTTATCTTTCATTCTTTTCCGTTCGAACAGAAGGTTTAGTTTCTTTTTTTATGGAGAGTTTTAAAGTCATAAATATGGGTCAAAGAAAAATTGCACCTGTGTCCAAGTGGGTTCTTGGGAACTTCATGCCGATCCTTGAATTTTTTTTAATTACGCAAAGGAATACTTTACTTCTGTGAACCCTTTCTTAATAATCACGAACATTTGTCTTGAACTTTTTTGATAGATATTACGTGACAGACGAGTGATTTATTTAAAGATTTTTGAACTAGAAGCGAATCGATTGAACCTTCTCTGTAATTCTACCGTTACTGTCTGACGAAGTCTATTCTACTTCGTACAACTTCAATCCTCCATAGCCATACATTTTACAGACTCTTTAGACGGAGTGGGTCGTTTATATTCAAGTGTAAATCTTCTGCTGTTCTCGATTTTCAAAAAACGTACAAAACTTCTGGAGTACTTATCAGTGTTTCTATCTTATTATTATACAACGCTACGTTGAAGCAAATATTTGAAACCTTTTTTAATAAAAATGAAAAATCTTTTCTCAAGAAAATTGAATTGTTCTCGATGGATTGAATATGTAAGCGTACAATTCTCATAGAACCGGCAAGGTTAATAAAACTTAATTTTCTATTAGCGTGACAGGCAAAATGTTAATTTCTAGTATTATGTACTATATTTTTCTTCTTATCAGAAATTGAAAGATTTACGAAGAGCTAAATATTGTGTGCAGCCACACAACTTTCGTAGAAACAAGAGGGTGAAAACATAAGTTCTTAACGCCATTGAAGGCAAGGTGCTAATTTGTAATTATCGTATACTATGTTTTCCTTTTTATAATCGAGCTTTCGACTCGTTTTTCATCGGCAGGGATCGTTGTCATTGAGAAAGGCCGGCCAACATCTCGCCAATGTGCTTTCTTGTCTCTCTGTTGTGTGCAGTACAAGCGTGCATACTTTCTGTCTTCACTCCCATTAATTAACCACACTGTGTACGCGGTTGTTCTCCTGTTTCGAGAATGAGGAGCGACCCCTGCGCTGTATCGCCGGCCTACAACATCCGCCCTGAATTAATTGAATATACGGTTCGCGTTTACACGCGATACGGAGCCAGTCTTTGTGTGTTGACTAATACGGGGCTTTGGTACGTTGGGGAAAATTAAAAATTCATCGGAAATCGCGCGTAGGACGGCCTACCTCATTCCCGCGAAACCGTAGGGTTTCGTGTGATTCGAGACCCGAGCCGTGGCACCCACACGTCCAGCCTTCCCGCGAATTCGTTCAGAAAAAACAACAACCTTCTTGGAAACCTGTATCATGCGAATATTAACAAATAGAATGCGAATTTTTATGCATTTATAAGAAATTTGAAAATACAAAATTGTACAGAGCGCGCGTGATACGTAGAAAATATATAAAATATCGAAAATATAGCGCTTTGTATGATATCGATAGTTGGAATAATCTTCTACGGAGATTGGCAGAAAATGCGTATACGAATCCCAAAATATTATACGCGTCCTGTTCACTACCAACATATTTTTACGTGTCTCGTTCAACAATGATTTCATTATGTTCTCAATGACGTGAATTTGCATGGAAATGCAGTCAATTAATAAACTTCGAACCACGTTTGGGAAGTGGTTCTTCCAAAGGTACGGCTCTGACTTGATGGCAAATGCGAAACGAACGAGTGAAATCAGGAAAACTGGACTACCATAGTCGTTGTAGTATTCCACCAATGTTTTTCTCCTTCGATGTCTGGTTCATACAAACTCGTCACACCATTTTCTAAACTTTGTTCTCGAGCATGTTCGAGTGGTAAAACCGTGACGTTTGCACCTTCGAGTGCAGCATCGACGGCGGCGCGTAGAGAACAACCGGAAACGAGGGCAGGTCTATTATCGCCCCGGAGGTTATACGAGCTAGCCGAAGTTTCATCGCCGTGGAGTTCCAGGTACAGCAATATGTTGTTTTATGGTGCAATCATCGGCGCGGTAATAATCATTAAATCCGTTGGCCGAAGCTGTGGGCTCCAGGGTCTCGTGGTCTTTGTCTCTTTCTCTCTTGAACGAGCTCGTCGTTAGGCTCAGATTAATTCGTTGATCCTGATGTTTCGCTGTTAAACGATCAACAAGAATAATCGTTTGTTCTATTAGCTGAAAACAAACTTTCTTACGAAAGAGAATTTGACTGAAAAAATTGCCATTCAAAGAATTTCTTAACTTTAACTAGCATTAATTCTTTCATAGAGAGGAATCGTCGGTGATACTGTACCGAAAAAATTTTCTTTCGTTCACCTTCGTATTAGGGAAAAATACGAGAGATTCCGAGATAGTTGATGGGTTAAAAACAGATTGAATTTAAAAAGTTGTAGCTCAAACACGGTTTTGCGTTTAATTCTTTCGCAAAGAAATTTCCCCAATAGGCTAAAGGCGCCGGCTATGATTGCACAAAAATCTTTTCTCGTTTATCTCTTCTATTAAGGACAGCATAGGAAGGGAGAGAAGTAGAAAATCAGTGAGTTAAAGGAGGAAAGAAGGAAGATCGTCATTCAAGTGATTATCTTACTTGATATTTTTGTGCAGAAATTTTTCATCACTCTAGAGGCGCCAGCGATGGATACCAAAAAATCCTTTTTCTATATCGAGAAAAGAAAAGAGAAGGGAGACTACGAAAGGGTTAGTTAGCGAGTTATATGATGGCCATAATTGCGGTTTATTGTCTCAATAAATATATATTATACGACACACCCCGGCTATGTATCAAGGCAGAAGCAGCTTGATCGAGCTGCTTCCCGGGATTTGAAATCAGACGGCATGTGTCGGCACATATAAGGCGCAGTTTATGAGTCTGCTTAATATGGTTTATGGTGTTTTGTCCGGCTCTTGTCGACTCCCTACGGAACCGGAAGATACCTCCTAACGATCTACCGAGAGATGATGACGAGGATCAAATAACGATGAACCATCGACAACACGTGTTCTTTATATTCAACGAAAATTATGTATGTTTTAAACGTAATTATAAATATGGAAAATATTTTACAAAGGAGGAATAATTTATTCCACAAACATCATGTTACATTTAAGCAGACGATACATCAATTATGCTCACCTTGTGAATCGATGACTGAAATTACAGCTTTTTCCAATGATGATGTCAATTTACTAAAAAAGTAGCGCCAAGAAACAATTTAACGTCTTTATGCTTGATCGATTGTTGGCCAGGTTACTGATTCAAACGTACTTACACTCGTATATTGTTGCATAATATGCAATTAAGGAGACAGGAAGCGTGTACAATTTGCTATACGTGTTAGCTTCCGCTCTGAATTTATCGATCCTCGCCGTGTCGATTGATAATATTTACCGATGAGTTTTACATTGCATAAGTTACTATTTTCACAACGGGCATGTATCGTCACGACAGAGCTGTCTATTACGCAACGCGAAATAATTAACTAAATAAGCGACGTAAACGTTCTACTTTTCTAATCTTCTCTATAGTCGTTTTATGCCTACATTTCGTCGATGAGTGCCCATTAGAAGTTCATTATTCTTATCTTAATTACACCAACACGACGGTGGTTCAACATTGTTGTGCACTTGCTCACCGTGAACCCACAAGTCGTGGGATATCGTGTCATTCCATTGGTATAATCTAATAATAATTCATAAAACGTAGCCCGTGTCGCGGACGTGACGATCGGAAGATAACGAAAATGATAAACTATACCTGTAGTATCTAGCAATGGAAGCCAGAGACGAAAGCTGAAAATTGCACAGTTGTAACAAAACTGTAGATTTTTATTCCTTTTCATCGTAGTATACTTATTCTTTTTATCTTTGCCTCTGTAGTAGCTTTGTACTGCTGCTAGCAACATGTTGAATTTTTATTTCAATCAAAGATAGATGATGTATCAGGAAGTTCATAGGTATACGTGCGAGTAGACTGTAGATATTTAGGAAAATTTATATTTTTATATAAACACGATCGAAGAAATGAAACCTAAGTAAAGATTTCTTTCGACTACTTAATATTAGAAAAGGTAGTGCACTTTGGGCATTTAATTATGTTTTTGCGTGCTCTCAAATTTTTTATAAATACATAAAAATCAACAGTTGAGTAATCAGTCTGATCTTTGTGATAATCGAACCATCGATGTGCACTATCGCGCGATGCAAATGCAACTCCTAAATATTGTTTGTTCGTTTAGCCTTTGTATACAAATTAAGACGTTGCAGGAGAATCGGAACGAGTGGTTCATTATAGTAAACGCATTCTTCCAGATAGCGTAAAAGCGTTAGTCTTGCTGCCGGCTAATTCCGCTTGAATTTAACGGCAAGGACAGCCTAATTGATCTATGCAATTACGTACCGGTGGCGTAAGTGGTGCTAAGTGAATACCGTGGTAAGCCTTGGTTTCTCGTAAATTATCGGACAGCAATTTGGTGCGCGGAAAACAGAAGTAAAAAGACACCGATGAATCCCTTCGATCGACAGAAATACACAGCGTGCGATAAGCCTTTTTGCGCAACTTTTTCGCATCGTAAACAACAGTTTTATTATCCCCATTGGCTATCACGCTGTTATGGTTTGCCTATTTATCAGAATCTGCAATTTCAATACGATCCGCTATCTTTCATTTAACATTCGTAATTTATTTTTCTCAATTTTCTTGTTATATTCTTGTGATTTGTGTTTCGGTAGTACATGGCGTGCTTGTGACAGTCCTTTGTTCCATTGCTGAGAATTTTGGAACCGAACCAGTTCCACAGACCCCTAACATTAGAGCTCGCCTTATTTTCTCGTAATGACAGTCCATCGAGGACTGTCTTCGGGTTCGAGATTTGGAGGTTGAAATGAAAGACGCTCCTTGGATCGTCCGATGATCGTTGAGACTCTTCCTTTACCATTATTTATTCCGAGAGTTGTACTCGTGTTTGGAATTTTCTTCCGTTATTATCGTGTTAAACAGACTATTTTTGTTTATTAATATTACCGGGAATATTAATTTTTCTGTTTCTTTACTACGACTATGTATTTTATTTATTCGAACGAATTAAGCTCGTGTTAATCGTATTAATGATAATCGGCGCTAAATGCAAGAACTTAGCAAGAAAACAACACCATAACGGGATGAGAAGAATAATACATTAACCATCGCCGGTCGTCGCGTCGGTTGTCTTCATTTCACGGGGCTTTTTCCAGTAAACGGCATGATGGATGCGACGGCGAGAATGCAGTCGACGGGACAAGAAGAAGTCCAGATGTACATTCTTACATAACAATTGCGAATTCAGCTAATAAATTATAACACGTCCTAAGTGTCTAAGCAGCGAGCGTCTATCACAAAACCCTTGCGATATCGCCAACCGTCGGAAAAAGGGAAACGTTCACCACATATGGAGCAAATACCATTTCCCAGTCAGAGGCCGAAGAAACGAAGAGTGAAAGGGAACTTTCTGAAATCCTTTCATTTCAGTAAAATTGCGGTTTATTGACACTGATGATCTAAAATTCGCTGCAGCGAATCGTCGCTAACAAAACGACCGATAAACGTTTTATACCTTCGCTTCGTGCTTTCTTCCAGTTCCCCCAGGAAGTAAATCCAACTTTCCATCCTCATGTGGAGGAACCTAGTTCATAAAATTCGATAACCAGAACATTTGCATAGACGCACGATAGAAATGGTCTCTCAATAACGCAACCGAATAACACACTGCAAATTCCGATCTGATTTAAACGAATCAGTCTCTCGGAATCAGAATCAGAGCGAACATAAAAGGACGAAGAGCGGACGAGTGCATCGCGAGATACCGCTACGTCGAGTTTTAGCACTATCCCGCGTACCGGGATTACTTTCCTTTCCCCCGAACGATCTTTTTCGCGAACGGTGAACGGCACGATCGATGGCAACGGAAAAAATGCGGTCGATGCAGCAGGAAGGACGCAAGGTGGACACGGTCGAAGAGAGGGTGCAGCAGGGTCGCTGCTTTCCGTGAATGCCGGCGGCTTCGTTTGATGGTTTTTACCGAGAGTCCTGGATACCGCGCGTTCCTATAGCACGATTGGCTCCTTCCATGGGCCCCCGTTCGGTCATTGGTCCTTTCCAACAGGATCGTAGGTGCCCGTGGGACGACTTTAAACAGACGTCGTCGCCTTCTAAGTTGCTCTCCGCCGCGATTCTTTTATACACGCCAGCTCCGCGATGTCGCCTATACGTGCACGGAGAAAACGACCGTCGACATTCTTCGGACCTCTCGTCGCGACCAATCTTTACCAAGTTCGACTATGGCGAAAATGAAATAGTGACTGCGTCACGTTAAGCTTTTGACTTTTATGGGACACGGATTTTCTCATCGACGCTGAGAGAGACACTCGAGCGTGGTCCCTGCTTTCGACGATTTTGGTCAATGAGCATGTGGACACTTATTCGTAGTGATCTAAATCGACGATAAATTTCATTCTTGGAGTATTTATTTAACGGTGGAGTAATTTGAGCCTTGGACGAGGCTAGCAATTTCTCTATGGAGATATGAATTACTTTCGTTGGTGATGTGATTTGGATCTATTCGAATATATTCTTTGTATCCTTTCGAAATACTTGTTCGGTGAAGTGATCTGGATCTTGGCTGTTGTTGGGTGAAATAGAAATTTCTTTGTAAATATATACATATGATTTTATCGAAGTATTCATTCGATGGAATAATTTAAATCTTTGGTGCTGCTAAGGAGGCGCAGAGATTTCTCCGTAAACATATAATCGGGTTTTCTTGAAATATTTATTCTATGGTATACGCAATTTGGGTGATATTGGGTGAGGCTGAGAATTTTAGAAATATATGAATGTCATTTTTAACTTTCTCTATTTGTATTAATATACCAGACTTTATGCTTTAAATTAAAGTTTTCGAACGTAAAGTCTCTCATGTAATTAAAATTATCGATGGAAAATTTGATAGTCGAAAAGTACGATATTTGTTTCATGGAAGTTGATTATATTCGGAATAAGCGTTCGAGCGGTTCTGGTAAATTGTAAACCGCTTGATATTATGAAAAGGAAGTACATAATGAGGGTTATTGCTAGCAATCGACTACTCGATATTCCGTTCTGCATTAAGATACGGAATTATGTTTAAAATCGAGGACCCAATTAGCCGAGGTACATGCCATTAGGTCCATTCTGACGAATCAGACGAACATCCTTCGATTCTGAGTGTATAAATCGTAACGTTAGAGGTTTTTTCGCGATACTTAAAATGCAGTTTCGTTAACGAAACTTCGATCAAAGTCTCAGACGCGAATATGACTCGTATACGCGGGCCATGGTACTTGGAGGTTTTATGGAGTGCCGTATAAAGTGGGATAAAGCCTCTGTTCCGCCGGCACGAACCGATTCTGGTATGCACGAGAGTTTGGTTCGCCACTTCCTGAAGAGATGGCGCCACCATAGCGGTCGATACGTCTTTCATAGTTCTTCGTGTACCAAGGTTAAAGAAACGGAACTGCCTATGATGAAGACATCGACGAAAATGCTACGATCGTTTAAAAATAACGAGAATTAATAGTCGTAAGTGGTTGTTCCACGTCAAAGAAATAATTTGTTACATTTTAATCGCGATATAATAAATATTACAAGTCGTACGATACTTTAACATTATTACATTATATGCATAAAGAAAGTCGATGTGAACAGATCGCGTTTGATGTTTTCAGTTTCCATGTTGTTTATTTGTTTTCGCGTGTGTTCAGCTAATGGCTGGATACACGCTTGATAATGCCTTTATATGGCCCGATAAAGCTCATATAGCTTTTAGCAATGAAATCATAATCGCGCGCGATCGCCCGACACGATGTATTAACTACATGCCAGCCCTGTTTGTAGCTACACGTAGACGCATAAACGGTTCTATTAATTATGTAGATGATGCTGTTGCGTCACGGATCGACGCTGAAAACACTCGACCGATTCCCATATACATCTACATGCGCGATATACAGAAGAGAACGACGCCTGATATTCCACCGAGAGAAATGGCTTGAAGAAGAAGAGGATTACCAGGTAGTTATCCCTTAAATGAACAGTTTTATAACAAAACTCGATATCAAAAGTGGAAATCTTGGCTAGATGTTCCTAACGTACATCTTCGTTTCTATCAATCGAAGATATCCTTAGATAATCCTAAGCCTCATTTATGTAGTTAATTGACAGCTATCAATTTATGAAATTGCAATATAAAATCTAGGAACCAGGTACGTTTCAAGGAATTCTCGATGATACGGAGGAAGACGGTAATATGTCAATTAGATTTTAATGAAAAGCCTTGAGAATTGATTAGATCATCGGTCTTGAGAACTTTACGTATACCAACGGTTGGTTATCAGGTATTTTCAATTCGAGATGAGCAACGTAGACGTAAATCAAGCTTGAAGCTTGAGAATTTTGTTGGACGTCAAGTTGTTACGCGGAAAGTACTAAACACGTTGATGAAGTGCTTACAAAACGTTGTCCAGAAGAGAGACATAAAGGTAGAGGGGAGGAGGAGGACTCCCCTTGCTGTTCCTTCAATTCAATTGAATTCTATTCCAGCGTGCAGTTGATATCATTGAGGTCGCCACTTAAATCCTCATTGTCGTTCGTCGCTTATTGTTTCACCCTTCGTTCGGCTACCAACGAATGTACATACGTACGTTTCTCTTTCACATCCGTACCCGCACCTCTAACCGATCTAAAGGAGAGCCAGACTCGAGGGTCCAACCAGCTAAGAATTGAAACTGTCGTTGCGGATCGGAAAATGGCCGCTCTGGATAAATTACACGGGTTAGGAACACTGTTAAATGAATTTAAAATTGATACAGATTTCATTAACCTACTGAAAATGTTATGCAAGACAATTTTTTAGAATGTACAAAAAGTTTTAAGCAAGATTAAAACACAGAAGAGTTTCATTTGATACGATAACTAGTAGTTGTGTTAAAATATTCTTCTAAATACTATATCAAAAATTCCCTGAAAAAAAAAGAAAAACAAAATAAAATAAAAGAGAATAAAACATTCCAGTAAAAGATATTTCATACACATATTCGGTAATTGAATTTATTCCAAAATATTTCTCCCACATTTGCAACTTAGACAGCGTACTGTACGTGACTGAAAACACCGAACAATAAAGTCATTTGCACAGGCGATCCTCCAATTATAGTGAGCACCACAACACCGCAGACTCGTAATCCGAATCACGCATGAAAAGTAGATAGAAACGCGGCTAACGAAAGGACGACGATGGACGAAGAAGAGACGAGCCTCTGGCGGTAACCAAAAATTTGGTCACCCAACCCCCCCTGTCTGCTTGAAGGGCTTCCCTCGACTTCATCACCGCTCGAGGACGCAGGTAGCGCCATCCGACTCGACGCTACTTGCCGCGTAGCGAATTTCAAGGAGTGCACTTCAGGGTCTTTCAACAGTGGCCGGTGCGCTGGAGAACCCTCTTCGTGTACCGTGAAGGCTTGGGTAGTTTCTGGCTGCGATGTTGTTGGCAACGGGGAATACCCCCGGCACCCCAGCCACATGGAAACGTGGACGGAATAATGGACGAAGTGAAGTGCGTCGCGGTTGCTCCCGAAGTGGGCATTGTTGGCCCACATGCTCGCTCGAACAAACCAGGTTGATCGACTTCGTAGGAACACATGGGAACGTCGACCGCTACTCTTTCTCCTTTCCGTCTCCTTCTTCCCCTTCGTTCTATTTTTTCTCACTTCTATTTCATCTACTTTTGTTTCGTCTCTCATATGTATATACACGTATGCACGTCTAATCTAATTGTAGCAGTATTACGACCACTTTCAAGAGTCTTCTATTCTACCCTTCCCTCTTGGTTCCAATCCAACAACATCGATTCCTTCGCGAGAACCTTATCAATGGGGATCTAGAATCGTACAAATGCATCCGCACGATATGATTTGCTTTTGGGGGATCAAAGGAACGTTGAGTTGGAATCGGTTCTCTGTTGGGATAAGACTGGAGAATCCCGCAGTGGCTCGTGACGATCATGTAAAGTGAATTATCCTGTCTGATTATATCGTCATTGTCATTAGGTCCTGATCTCTATCGCCTTCTCTCTGTCCCAGCCACCTACGGTGCCCCCGTTAACAATCCCACTTGATTCCGTCATTGGCGACGTTGGAGTTCCTGAATGAGTTCGTAACGAGATGCACAGCCAGAGGGCTGGCCCACGTCGGGGTTGCCAGCACGTGTCCTCAATGGACCAATCAAAGCTCACCCTCTTCTCTAGTCTAGTCTCTCTTGCCGACTCCCTATGCGTTCCTCTCTTCCCAAGACCGGGCTTTATGTACATTAGCCTAATACGATCTGGCCACGGAGGATTTTGTGGGTCGCCGTTGGGATCATCTTGTCATGGTGTGACTCCTCGTTCGTCTTGGGATCATTTTCTCACGTTTAGAAATCCATTCTGAAATCTTAAAAGAATTAAGTTTACTCGTATTAATCAAGGTATCGTTTATAACAAATTCCACAAGAAATTTCCTTGTTTCGAAGAAATAAATTTTTCAAGATTGACAGTTCTGGAATTAATTTCCATGATTAATACCATTATGTTGGTCTTTATACCAACAATCATAGTAAGATAATACGTTAATGAATCGAGTGCCCATATTAATTAAGTTAAATTAAGTTAAATAAGTAACATTTAATGTAAACTCACCCCCTTTTTCAAAGGAATAAATAAATAATTTTCCCAAACCTAAGAACTCCATTAGAACTACATTAATAATCATAATAAAATTCTATTTCTAAATCCATCCCTTTTATGAAGCTATTGAATTTTCTAGATTTAGCGACTTCGAAATTAATCTCGTCAACTATAGTCTCTATGCTAATGACTAACGATTATGTGAAGGTATTGCATCAATCTCATCATAAAATACTTTCTAATGAATACAGTAATGGAATTGGAATTAGAGGAACGAAATGACCAACGGATAGAGAATTGTGCACACACGTGTGATTATCTGTACGCGTTCACGCGACAAATGCGTGTTCGCATAGAGCGTGAATGCGTTTGAAGAGAATCTGATCTTGGAATCGGGACTTGTCGAATGGGATAGTTTAATTGCCGCAGGAGGGTGACATCGCGTACCGACGACGTTTCTGCGGCGACGAATTCCGTGGGGACAGCGCGCGATTCCAGTTCAGTGCATTCGTTGGACCCTGACGCGTGGACCACCAAGTAAGCGGGCTTAATTTGCGATTTGACTTCTATAGCGACTCATCTCGGGCTTGTGGCTATAAAGTCGTTATTAAGATTCTATTATTACAAATCAGTGGAAATAAAGATTTTCTTGAAAATAAGACGGAGATAATATTTAAAAGGGTAGCAATAAGTAAGCAACTCCTCTTTTTAATTCCATATCCGTTCTAATTCCACTAATGTGTATAAATCAACGAAAATCAACACAGAATCAGTCAAAATCAAATGACTTCTTAAACGCGCTATAAATTCATAGCCGATTAATATTCGTAGTGATAAAGATTTGCACTTTTGAATAGGAAACCTATAGCTTTCTTTTTCCTCTAATAAATACGATTTAAATACTCGAGCTGCTTTCTTATCGTTGTCAATTCTTCAAATTATTTGATTATTTTTTAAATTGTGGAAAAATAGATGGGAAATATATAGAGTTTTCGAAGCGGCTCTATTAAGATGGAAATTAGAATGTAGAAACGAGAGCTCTCTAGCAGACGTTCCAAGTTTGAACGCCCCCTCCTCGGTTCCAAGAATAAATAATTGAACCTAATTTGCCCCGGCTGTGGTAGTTGTACGCGTAAAATCCGCTCAACGCGAATTTAGCCGGCGGAATCCGCAGCGTGACTGCAAAAACGAAAGAATGAAAAAAATAACCGCACTCGCCAGCCGTAAACCTCGAAAATTATAATTGCCACGCGGCGTAGGCAAGAACGCAATAACGCGAGTTCCAGTTGTAAAAGCACGTGGACACACACGCACGTCGCGTGTACACCAGGTAGGACGTAATACGAGTTCGTATATTCAAGAGATTACGGAAAGACGAGGAGTTGCGCAGTCCAGGGCTACAGCAGCACAGTGGCTCGGCCGACCACGATTGCGACACCTCCTTTTAACAACCACTCTCGACATCCAGGAGAAACTTGTGACATCAAAACTTCGGGCCGTGGTACGATTGCAGACTCCGCAATTCGACGATCCCATGAGCCGTCGAATGTCCTAGATTGAAAACCCTCGGTTCATCTCCTTCTCCAGATATTCACCTTACCTTCACGAATTATAGCTATTTTAGTCGAGAAGTTGCGTCATTGCGAATTAAGAAATTTTTCAAAAGATTATTTAGAACTTTGCGAGATTTAATATTTTCCAAATTTCTTAGAAAACTCTTCAAAAGTCTTACTTATCTGAGTCTTATTTATTCCTTATTCAAGGGAATACTTATGTTAACCATCCTCGCTAATACTAATCAGCTTAGAACTGAAAATCAGCCCTGAAAATTAGAAAATTTCTTAGACAGTCTTTTAAATTTCCTCGAGATTTACCACGTAATTCAAAACATATTCTACTAGTCCTTAGAATCCTTAGAAACTAAAAATTCCTCAAAAGGTTCTCTCTAAAATTTATCTTGTAGAAACCAAAGATACAAGGATCGTACACAGCAGCGATTCCTCGACATTTCCATCAACAGCGGAATACCATGACGATGGGCAACGTCCGCGAAAAGAACAAAAGCACTTTCACGTGTTGGGGGATAGACGCGGCTAATTGAAAAAATCTCGACGGACGCTCCAGTAACAAAACGTGACTTTCGGCGCGCCGCAGTTCGTGGAACGAGAACGGATTGGCTCGGGTTTCCACGGCGCGAAATAAAAGCCGCACGCGGAGTAGATTCAATCAGGCTACGAGGGGTTTGATGAGGGGTCCAGGGGGTGAGGGAACGCAGCATCGATGGGGAGAGTGGTGCGCGAGAAGCAGTCGGTTGAAGTGCAAACGCGAAGGGCTCCGTAAATGCGTTCACGCACATATACGGCGATGGGTTCAAGTCAGTACATCGAAAAAGGATAAACTATCGTCGCACACGCACACACATTGTTCGTTCGTTCGTACGCGCTCTCCCTAATATCATAGGGTGCATTACGCGTTAAGTTAAGTTACACTTAAGGATGCTCGTTGAACAGGATTACGTATGTACATACACGTTAATGCACGCGTACCTAGTTGAGTGCGTATTGTCGCGCTGGAATGGGAATTAAACGAGTTTTATCTCGCGAATACTAATATCAGGGTGTCGTGTAACTTTCAGTTAATGCGTCTGAAAGTGGGTTTCTTTCGATGACGACAAAAAGTCTCGGCTATTTTTCTACTGGTAAATTTTGTTTTAATTAGAGATTAGGATGGATCTTTGTAAAGTTTCGGGAAAAAAGGAATGAGACGTTTTACAATAATTTAAGGATAATTTTATAACGTATGATAAGTATCACGTTAATGATCGAGAAATTATAATTGATGGATTTTTTGTGAAACGATGCAAGTACATGAAATGATCCACCGTATGTGCGATGTGTGTATTCGTACTTTCCTAGAAGAGGGATTTTTACAAAGATTATTATAAATCTCCAAATTTTAACGTCTACGTAAGACAAGGTATTTTAACTGTTCGAAGTGATATCTTGAATCTGCTCCGATCATCGATTCTATTCGCGTCTATTCGTGTAAAAAGATAGAGGTGCAAAGGGTTAATGTTCGAAGGCATACTGATTTCTATATCACAGTTTAATTACACTCACGCTCTCCTCAAATTAAATATTTCATCACCTATATCACTTTCCCTTCACTGAACCCTTCAATTTGAATTACTCCTGAATCTTAACGCCAGCCAATTTGTCGTAACACAAAGTAAAGGCTGAATTAACGAGCAATCTAAATCTAGAAACCTATGTTCGCACGATTCCTCGGCTCGTTTCTTGTTCTCGTTCCACCGCTTTTTCCGTGAAATAAATCGCTGTTCCAACAAACTAGTTCGAATCAGAGGAAAATACGAACTCGGATAACAGCGTTCCTCTTCAATTTACTTACTTCGTAAGCTATATTCTCTGGATTCGCGTGGAGGTAGGATAGTTTTCTTGGTAACGCGAATGCACGTATACTTTTTGTGGCTGGTACGCTGCCGGCTATGCTGCAATAGCATTAGGCCGGCCAATTGGACGCATCTGTTGACTGGTAACCGGGTGACCTCGCCTCTTATCAAATGCGTTGACACGATAGAAGTCGAGAGGTCCATTTGTTGGGCGTTAACGTTGCATAAAAGGATAAAAGGAACCAAAGCAACCGAGGGGGAAAACATGATACTGATTGCGCCAGCCGATTGTCTCTTCAAGATCGACGATATCGGTTCTTCCTAAGGGCTCCTTCTTTTTCCTCGTTTTCCAGATCACACGTCAATTAGACCATTACAGACTTGTAAGGAATAGCTTCTTTCAATCTTATCTCACTTATTCGCTTATACATGTACATGCGAGAAATTAACGCTAGAAGGATCGACGATTAAAATGGGAAACTTGCGTAAACAAAATATCAGAGTATATATGGATAAAGAATAATGTGCAGTGTATATCTGCAATAGAAGAATTATAAAACTTATATAACAAATTACGAATTAGTAATTTTAACCACTTTGATTGTTCTGATATTTTCGAACATCGGGCGAATGAAATGTTTTGTTTGCAACGACGATAAACACAAATTTTTTGTGCTGTCAGGCCAAAGTTCCCAACATTGAGAAAGAAAAAAATTGATATATGGTCGAGATATAATATTTGGCCCATATATCCGACAATGTTATAAGAATTTTATTTATCGAAGAGAAAGGGATGAAGGATGGCAATATAAAATTACACGAAACGCCTGATAAGATTAATTACGTTTGCATCAGGCTCTCGTGAATATATTTCTTCAAGCGTTTCCGCTCTTCTTCGCTTAAACACAGGTAGACATACACTTATTTCGCGAAATTTAATTCTGGGTTACACTGATGGAGGGTAAAGACAGCCATGATTAATCAGTTCCATCATTGAAGGCTGTTCGTCGTTAAGACGTCGATGCCCGACATTGGAGAAGGGGAGGTGGAAAAGAAGTGGACTCAGGGAGTCGTTAATCGCGGAAATTCGGTGAAACCGTAATTAGCAGGACGATCGCCGTTATGGCGGGGCACGAAAGTTCGCCGGACCAGCAGCCTAATGAACTCGTTACATATTTACACGTTGTTCGTGCCTGACGGTCGGTTCGGGGAGCTCAGAAAACCACATCGAATTAAGAGGTCCTTTCGCAAATTGCAGACGGAACACGAGAGAGCGATTTAACCTTATCGATCCACGAACGACTTTCTGATCTGTTTTAACACCCACGTCCTGCCGCTAACGTTCTAGATAATGATACTGGACACGCCTGTTAAACCGCTAATTTGAAACAATTTATATATGTGTATACATTTATATATATATCTATATATCTATATATATATATATATATATATATGAATTAAACTGGCCTGTAATTTGCCACCGTGGTGTTCCGTTGTTGGTCTGCGAAAATCGTCGGATTTCTACATTTTTCGATACTTGACAGGCACGTGTGTTTCTTCTCTTCGCTAAAAGCGCGAAGCTTCGTTCGTTTCCTCTCTGATATCTTGGTAACGTAAAAGACATTGAACTGAGTTAGTTGTTCGAAATTTTTGCGAAGTCAAAGATACAATTATCTTGTCAAGCAAAGATCTGAATTTGGAGATGTGTGGTTATATATATTTGCAGTGATGTTTAAAATGAGAAGTATCTAACTTTTGCGAAATTAAAAATATTATATTAGACGTTATAGAGCAGGGCATACGATAATCGTAGGAAATGAAAATTTAAAATCAAGAAACTAACTTAGTCGATAATTTATGAAATCCATATTTTTGTGAACATGACAGGATCTAGATATTTATATTATTTACTAAATATTATGACGAGTACTTTATTTTGTGTATTTTATAAATACAAACCACACCTTAATCATCAAACCCATAAACTTCAAGAACTTAAAACCTAAATCGGCCATTTAAAACATTTATAATACAATACTACTGTAATTCCCAGAAAACTACATTCTCTTCGACGATTTCTCCCTCAAACCCGTTTCTACGATCTAATTGTCGTATCTGAGATTCAATTCGCCCCACCAGCCCCGTTTCTCTACGATTCCCTCACGAGTACAACGAGGTTCGCCAATTTGTCGTGGCATCGGTCGTGCTTCGTTCCTCGACCGAAGCACTTCGACCACTCGACCGACGGTCCCACACGTGCAAACGCGTCCGCGTAAGCATAGAACGCAATACGCGTGTGTGCGCGCGTATTTGTGTGTCGTGGGGTTAATTGAATCAAGCAGCACGCAACCAGCTCTGTATACACTGCCGGGTCATCCGAGGTCAAATCGGTAATGGGCTGACCCTTAATTCGCCATGTGGCTGACCACCGAACGCCGATACATCGTCGTCGCTCTGGTTCCTTCGACATGCGACCCATCCTAGATTCCCGCTGACCTTGAACTGGAAACACCGTCGACGACACGGTGGATCCATGCCAGCTCGTCCGGCACGAAACCCACCCCCTCAGGTGCTATCTCGAATCCTCCGTGTGCTTGGATCGATTCCGATCTACCTTCGAGAATGTCTGGTAACAATAGGAATTTTTTTATTGAATTCTTAGAGTTCGTGGAATTTTTTGAGAATAAATTTGCATGATCCTTTTAACAACAAGTAGTTGGCAAGTTGATTTGGGATATTTGTAGCGATTGAAATAAGAGCGAAGCTGCTTCCTTTTCATGATGATACAGGGAAATTTGTTAACATCAGGTGCGCTAACTTTCTCAAACCAACGGACTTCAGATTCTTTGTCTGTGTAATTGATAAAAATACACAAGCGCTTTTGGGGAAATTGATATTGATTTTTATTATCTAGAACGTTGACCTTAAAGATTGACAATTCTTATACTGCAACTGAATACTGATCTTACGGTCTTAAACATTTATGCACATGTTGGTGTTTCTTATCAGTACGCGATATCAGAATAACACCGGTTATTTCTGCCTTTAGGTGTTTCTGAGAATATCGGGTGATTTGTAATGAAACCGACCATCGTTTGCGAGCTCTAAACGAAAGATCGCACAACCGTTATACAGAATAAAATAATACATATGGGACCGAACGATTTCTTATAAATAATTCGCTGAAAAGAGGCACATCTTCCTGAACAGTTAGCAACATGTTAGCTGCTCGTTCCTCGAGAGAACGTTAAATCGCGATCAGACTTTTTATCCTGTAGCCAGACAAAAATAAACGAAGCCGAAGGAACGACGTTAAAACTGAATGACACCGAGGTCGATCACGCTCGAGGAGGAGGATCACATGGTACGACGACCATTTTGTATATACAATATATATATATATATTGTATATACAAAATATATATATATATATACCATACGACAATGTCGATCGTGTTTCGTACGGTATCTTAAACGTTTTACAAGAAAGCGAGTCGTAGTCCGTGGAGCAACCGCGAGAACCGTGATTTTAGGGGCGGCGATCATCCGTGAGGCAAGCCGATAAAGAGCACCGCGCTCAATTCCGAGAATTGAATTACCGAGGCGTGGCGCGTAACATGTTTAATATCTTCATGCGGCGGAATTCCGAATCGATGGAAAAAAAGAATGTATACCGGCTTGATCGTAACCGCGGATACAATGTCCGGGGAGGAAATTACATGTTGCTATACATTGTATTACATGGTATCTGACATTGATTCCTCGAATCTGCATGCTTCGAACCTCAATCATCTGCCGAATCGACACCGTCTCCATGTGACATGGTTGCGTTACGTTGTATCGCAGGAGAATACTGGCTACCACCTTCTGGAGAACCAGGTGAACCAACCAGTCGAGTGTGACCAATAATTCTTGATTAGAAAGCCGACTCTCATCGGATGCGAAGGCGTACGTTCTAGTGGTGAGAAGAAACTGCAAAGCAACCACAGAAGAAGAACTGTGAACGAACGTTAGGAGAAGAGAGAGTGTGGCCGAGTCTGATTCGCCGGAGAGACCACTCGGAGAGAGGATCCATCAATCACGAATGTCCCGCACCTCGAGAGTGCTGCTTCTCGCCGGTAGCAAGAAGCTGCAGAATCTCGTAGCTTTTACAACGACGTCGCGGAGGAAGTCAGAATCCATCGTCGAGAGCCCGGTTGTTCCAGGGTCACGGTGCAAAAACCGCGTAATAATCCGGCTGGTCGTTGTGTGCTTCGAATCGACCGGCAGATAATATTGTTTCTGTTTTCGAGCTATATAACAGAACTTGGTCGGAATCACGCGAAACTGGGATATCTAAAAAGAAGGAGAAAGTTTCGACACGGTTTTTCTCTGTCGCGTAGGTTAGCGATGATCCACGCTGCAACTTCGAGCTGTTTGATACTTTGTATCTCAGGGGAAATAAGATTCTAGTAGAGTTCTACTTATCTGAATTCGTTAGCGAGCAAACAATTTACGTAATAGGATTTCGTTAGTTCTTCTCGCTATTCATCTTGTTTCGGTCATGTAATAGGATCGGTTAGTTCAATAAGCAAGAGTTCGATTAATCTGGCAATAATTTGCAGTATATTGCAATGTTTTGCAGTATACTGTACTTATTTTTTCATAATTCCATAGCATTCATTTTGTGACATAAAATGTTGTATAAATGTAATGAATGTACAACTAGGATGACAAATCACGTAAAATTGGTATTGCACGAAACATGCTACGGGTAAACCTTCTAGATGAATTTCACATAAAGTTTCTCTTACACCACCGCCATCTTAAATGAGAAAAGTAGTCCAAACACGTTTCTAACGTAAAATCGATCTAAAAAAATAAGCGTCGTCGTAACTCTTGGCACAAGAATAAGAGACCAGAGGGTCTTTTAATAGCGTATTCTTTTCAATTGATAAATGAGGGTTCATGCTGCAGATAACTGCGCCTTATTGTCGGAAGGATTAACCTGGTCACCGGAATAGGAGAGATTTTTTCACCGTGACGAAAGGATCGAAGTCGTGGACAGAGAAAGCCTCGATGTGGCAAATGGAAAAAGAGGAAAACAGGAAAGGTGAGGATGGTCCAATGTCGGAGGGAAGGAAGACGAAGAGGACGGAGGCCGACTATCTCGGAGGCGAGATTGTGTGTTAATGTATGGCTGGCATTCGGACGACAACCGTGACAAATTGCTTTATTAGGTTGGCAGCCCGGGAGCCTTTCCACTCGCGGCTCGCACCTCAGGGCCGCTACTCATCGTGATTGTACGCTCTATTCTCCTCCACCTCTGTTCCTTCTTCTTCTGCGTCGCCCTCTTCTTTCAACACGCGGTGGAAGACCAACGTAACACGCGGCTGGATGAATGGATGAACGAGAATCCTCGCCGCGGGAGGCCGATGCTTTTTTGAAATCGAACCGAATCACCTTATCTCACGGTCCACGGCTACGCGACTCTATTTCGCCGATTTTGCTGTTTTTCAGGGAAATCAGACGATCGAGTCGTTCCCCTTTCCTCGTCAAACTAATTTATTCAGTATTTATTGCCCTGATTTACATTCGTTTTGTTCGGAGTATCATGCGTTATGGGTGGATGTTACATCGTTACGAATACTCAGCGACTACTGTGTAGAATATCGAAGACTATGCGTATCACTGTGGAATAAGAAAATGCTTGATGTTCAGAGACACTTGGAACATCGATGGATTCCTTAATGGAAATAGCGAGACTACTTCTTAAATTTATAGCAGAGCAGTTGTATAGAAATAATTAGCCAATTACTATTTATATAACTATCGTATAGTATAAAGAATCATGAAATATGAAGAATATAGTTGTGAATAGAGAATAATGGATGACAAAGAAGCAGCAACTTCCAGCAATATATTATATGTAGTAGAAAATATCACATGGAATTGACTATGGGCAGTACTAATGCACCTATTCAATCCGATATTCCTTACATAAATCTTGGAACAAGGGGACAAAAGTCTCGTAATTGAAACAATATCAAAATTTATATAATGACTATTTCAAACCTTCTGCACCAATATATTAATCGATAGAAACTTGATTATTACAACGAAACGATATCTACTACTTCCTCGTGTATCGTGTAAAACTTGAAAAGGGTCAACTGATTATTGACTGATAGTTTCCCTGTATTAAGGGTCCAGCAGCAACAGTAGTCATGGAGTCCAGGAAGCTGGGTCGAAAAGATCGGGCCACTATTACGTCACCTGGCCAAGGTTGCCACCTTGCAGCTCGCGTCCGCACGGCAATCGAGGCGAAGCTGCGGATTATTAATGTTTGCGTCGGGTCGTTAATGGATCGGGGTCTCCCATTCGAACACGGGGAACGTAGAATGCGGGTCCAGCTGTGAACGCGTTATAAGATCCTTTTTTGCGCGGTACAATGTCCTGGCGACTCCCGGATGCGGCATCATTAAGTCACCTCCCTCCTTACCTTTCCCACTCGCGCCCCCTTTTCCTTCTTCTCTTCGTTCTGTTCCGCCACTCGGACTTTTGTAACGTGCTTCGATGCCAGCCCGGAGAGATCCCCGGCCAAGTAGAATCGAATATCGACATGCCAGTCTCGTGACCTCCCTCGGCTTCTTCCTTTCGCTAGGTTATTAACTCTCGCCGGGATAATTAGCCACCGTTACTTAAACCAAGTCAACTACCTAATGATCTATCGTCACCTTCGCCTGGCTCTTCTCTTTCCCTCTTGCCTTTTTACCTTTTTCTCTCGGGCCTCGTGCTTCTAGAAGTCTAACAACCACGAGCTCGTTTCAGGCTACACCTCGGGCTCGTTACGTTGCCTTTATTCCACCTGTTAGTCCAGTCTCACCGAATTGCCCGCTCGAAATTGACGCGAGACTTGTTTGAAGATCATTAACGGTTACCTTGCTGGACTCGAGGCGACCGCCTTTTCGGGCACTGTGCGGAGCGCCAGGCATTTTGGCCAGGGCTTGACGAACCGTCATGAGCCGTCTCTCCGTCCTCGAAATTTCCTCGTATACGTTAAATACCTCGTACGCAATCTATTGCCATGTTTAATCTTGTGTTGGTATTCTGTGCTATCTAGTTGCAACATTTGTGTTATTGTTTCTTGTTCTAATTTATGTTATTTATTTCTTTCACAAACAAATGGAAATGAAGAATTTTTCCTTTATTTTTTCGTTAATTATTGGCAGTACATTGCGTAGTTTATTCTATCTATTTCTTTCATCTGTATCGCTGACAGTAATCAACCCAAATATATTACGACATTCTGTCGACAATCATTCGACAATCATTCTGTCCATTTGTTAATGCTTGGAAGTTTGTTATTTGTTCCTCGAGTTCCTAGTCTTGTACAAATAATATCTGCTTAGATAAATATCACATAGTTTGTTCAATTTATTTCTTTCGTTCAAAGTGCTGAAAGTAGATAATCAGCGCAAATATATATTTGCATATGCCCGCGAGACCTAGGTATCATCTGGATCATTTTGAATTTGTCAATGAATGGGATTTTGCTATCTATTCGACGAATCCACATCCACTGAACATCCCATAAGTACCAATTTAAACGTGGAACCTAAAGTCGTAAGCGCATAGATCATGTTTCATTTAGATATGTAGCCTCGCGATTTTCATTCGTGACGAATTGCAGGGCTGATAGGGATGTTTGCGTCAGTAGGATCGAGCCTGGTGTTGATTTTAGGGCTATCAGACATCGTCTAAAGTCAGACGCGTGCGATTGGACCAAATGCTATAAGTGGAACATGGGAACAGTCCGGATTTCTGGTCCACGATCACGTCGCGCACGTCGGGCTCGTCAACGAATAGATAACGAAGGAGAATGAGCTAGTTGAGGCGGTTTGATACATCGGCGACATCGCCGCAACATTCATCTGCATAATTCATTCTTATCAGTACGATTCCCTCAAGCAGGGATTCTCAACCATCGACCAACAATTCCTATTGAAAAATTAACCAAACTTTCATATTCATTTACTAAGCTCGAAAGATTATCGCGCGGGGAAGTTAAACAGGAAAGAAACAGGAAATTGACAAAACTAAGCAGTCGATCTGTTGAACCTAAAATCGATATCTATGTGTAACAGGAAACAGTGTTCGCTTATCCTGTTCGATTCTAGAGTAATAAGCGCGGACCGGAATAAGAGACGAACGTTCCAGTTTAGCGAGGCCTCTTTCGGTAGAATGCCGGCGTTGTTAACATCGTTAAACTCGGCTGAGTCTTGGTGGACAGGCAAGCTGGTCAAAGCGACGCCTTTGACGCGATGGCACGATATATTAAGAGTGGTTCACAGGTCGCGGGATTCGCGTTCTCCGCACGTAAGAATAAGACGCCCACCGTATTTACCCGCTCTGAATTCCTGAGTCGCGGTTCGCCCCCTCGCGAATTGTTGCGCAGCGCAAACCCAAACTCTTAACTCTTAAGCTCGCATGACTCGCCCGCCCGCCAATCTATAGGGTGTCCTTTAATCTCTATCTTGTCAAAATTTAAAGATCCTCGACGTATTATAGCTTAAGGAGAAACTAGGAAATTGTTCTCTTAAAAATATATACATTTCTGACAAAAATGTCAAGTAATAGGTGTTTTTAAAATGATCCAATGATTCTTCTAAGTACGTCTCTGTAACGTAGAAAATTAATGAAATGACATTTTATAGCTGCGTGTTTGTATCTTTCATTTGGTCGGATGTTCATTATGATCGCTGAAAATTGATGTCCAGTTGTGACAAGATTTTTATTTTCCTTTCTACTTTAGGATGAATGGCGTCGTTCCGGCAGGCCGAAGATAAATCGAGATACTTCAAGAACACCCCGTACCTACACAGATGTTTAAGAGCTAAGCAACTACTCAGAGCGAGTGAGTTGATGCGAGCCGCGTATCACGAGAAGGAAGTTCAATTTAACCCAATAAAGGACAATCAGAGGCCGACGGCGACCAGAGACGAATACCTACTACTCCTCTGATGGCTAAACGGATCGACCGAGGGACTTCGCCTTCAGGTCTTTTCGGCTCGGAAGATGGAAAACTCGTCGACGTGTTCAGACATCGTACCTACCAACGTCTTATCGCAGACATCCTTTCTGTTAGGTTCGTGCATATGAAATATCTCTTTTCCGATGTGGTACTGTTATCAGTGTTTTATTTTATCGTTAATTATCGAATATAATAAAGAAGCAGCAATTTGCTATAAATCATATTATTTAATCCTGAGTGGGTACTATGCCATAAAGAAAAAAAAAAATTGATACGTCATTATTGGCTGTCAGGAGTAACTAGAGTATTCGTATGATTTCCTTACGTGAGTTTCATTTTGGAAAAGGTACCCTGAAAGCACTTGAAACAAGTGGAGAAAGTTGAAGATACTCTGTGTCCTAATGAAACAGTTAAATAAGTTTAATTGATAATAAATTATTCTATAGAAGAAATCGTAACAGATCTATTTCAAGAATCGTCGAATTTAAAAATCGGTAATTTTTATAAATCTGAAATAATGTACGTCGTATATGCATTAAATATACAAAAAAGAACATATCCACTAACTTAATGTTATTCAATTAATTTATTGATTCGAACAATAGCATAATATATTTCTTCAAATAACGTTGCACGACTGATCAACAGTTTGTTTACCGTTTAATACCACAGATCCATCTGTTGTCGATATCCAGGCTACGTTTTCCTTTTATGCAACTAGAATAGTTCGCCAGAGGAGTTTTCGATTGGCAAATGGGTATTACGGGCTTAGGGAGTTAGCGAAAATGGAAAAGGCCAATTCAGTTCATTCTTCGGGTTCGCCGCTCCGCGAACGACAAGGAGCATCTAGTTCACGATCCAATGGACCGTGAAGTCTGTGACATGGACCAAGTGGAATTTTCGGTCAGTGTGTTTCTTACAAAAGGCCGCAAAAAGCCCGCAAAAAGGCTGCAACGATCCGCTGTGAGAAAGGAAAGGGAACAGAATGGCTCAACGACGGGATTTGAAGCGTTCAATGATGCTGATTCGTGATCGCTGATCGGGAACATCGATTTTGACAGGGTAGGAAAGTGGTAAACAAAGCGACAGATGATTTACAATTTCGTACAGTTTCTTAAAGTTTTATTAATATTAATAATAATCGAAGGTAAGCTGCAGTTTCTTTATTTGCAGAATTTATTATATTTTAAGTTACAAATAGTACATAGATTTCTTAACACATTCACTGCTACTAGTGCGTGTGGTGTACCGATTAAATACAGGCAAATTATCGCTCAAAATAAAGAAATTTCTGATAGAGCGAAGAATGTAACTGTACGGGCAGGTGAGTGTGTTTCAGTAACAGGAAGTGTGTCAGAGGGGTAACATTTATTATATATTTTTTACTTATACCATTAGAAACAGAAGAGACTCTTATTTATATACATAGAAGCTTGCATATTCTTTCTTCTAAAGGGACTTAAGCTTCTAATTATATTTTATATTACACTTGTAATTTAATATCTCACAATTCTTTATCATTATTTGAATTTCATTCTTATTTTCAACCCTTAACTATACATCTCCGTATCTTTACGCGAAGCCTTTTAGATTATCTAACATTTTATTTACTAAATCGTATGTCATAAGAGTTAGTCCAATATATCTATTAGATAGTTTAAGGTTTCTTACAACTGTTCGAACTTCTTCGTCTCTAGTTAACGCTTTCACAATCCTCGAACTGGCACGGTCTAGTCTATAATATCTCGCGACAATATTGCCTAACCCCCTGAAACATGGGTTGACACTCGCAGCGAGACGCAAATTAATTATCATGCATTGATAACAACGTGTTACAAGAACAGACAATCGGGGACCAACGGTGTCTCCAAAATCTCACGGGGTTCATTCACGGCGTCGTGGAAAGAGCGAGGGCTATCTATGAAATTAGCGGGGGTTCGGCTTTAACCCTCCCCATGGATGGATAAGGGGGGTTGAGCATTAGCGATTATACGCACCGCGGAGTCCATACATCGGGTGTCTCCGTGTGGAACTAAACAGACAAAATGGCCACACTACGGCTCACCCTCGATTCCGTTTTCCTTTTACGAGCCACAGTGGCCGTCTCTTTTCATCCTTTCTCCCTTCCTACGAGTTTCTCCTTTTTACCTACAAGGCGACAAGGAAGAGGCGAGTCACGAGATTTTCGAAAGTGCTCTCTCGCCTCTTTTCCTATCTCTGTATGCAGTCGCGTCTGTGGAAAGCGTACTGCACGCTCCATCAACGTGTGGTATTTCTCCTCTGTTGCATTTTACATCTCGATATCGTCGTAAGATCTATCGAAAGGCGCATTATTTGCATTTTACTGATGTGAATGGAATAGTAGCGGGAGATGGATGATTAAATTACCCGGAGAGGGGTTGCTATTTTTCCTGAGATTATCTCGACCGATTATCTACTGCAATAATGTTCAATAACGTGATATTACTTGGGCAAAGTCGAGAGCTGTGTGCAATGTTTTTATCAGTTTTATGCGATTCAAAGATTGCCAAGTGTCGAAGGAAATCCGGTAATGAAATTAGAAAAGAAAAACTTCTTACGTTGGTTCTTCTAATCTGGTTGTTGAAACGATTTACAAAGTTTACAGTCGCGTACAAGACTCGTGAAGTCGACATAGTGTCTTTTCTAGTGGATTTCCTAGTTGACTGCTTTTCAAATATTAAAGATTATAACGTAAAACGTACTCGATAAGAACATTAGAAAACGGAACTTTACCTCAATTTTATTGATTCATTTGATTGATCGCAAAATAGATGCTAGTAATCTATTCCCTATCTTTCTTTTATTCTTACATTTATTTTTACAAAATCAGCTTTTGAGCGAAAGGCGTGCCCATAAACACGAAGCAGATACATGAAAATATTCTAAAACGTGTACACATTTACAGTCCATAAAATATTAGGTACGTAAATTAATTCTTACATCTGAAACGAAACTGATTTAATCCATGCAAACAGGAAACATCAGACTTCAAATCAATTCTTATATAGTTATACACAAATGATAAATATTTGAAATTAAAACACAAATGTTTAAACGCGAGCTCTTTTGTTGGTAACTCTCTTCCATCGCGTCTTCGCTTCGTTGCTCTCGCAAAATCACGTTTCAAAGGAGCGACGGGTCCATCAAAATGGGGACATATGTTGGTCGACGGTCCAGAAGAATGTCCCGAATGGGCCCTTGTCACGGCGTGTTGCGGTATGCATCGACAAACGAAAGCAGCTTCCCGCGGCGGCTAGGATCGGTGTCATCCCCTTAAGTGGGGACAATGGGGCCAAATCCGATTTTCGAAATGATCGCGTTAAACGTGCCCAGGGATTTACGGAGGGCGGATGCGCTTCTCAATAGCCGATGTTTACCGGTCCCAATGGAAAGGGATTACTCCGTGCATATCCATTGCACGGGGAAGAGTGTGCTCCGATGAACTCCCGCGGCGCCAAAGAGGGGATGCTCGAAAGTCCGCGCTGCAGGGTGCATGAGGCGTGATCTTGTGCAGTTCTTGGGATACCTTCTCCATCGAGCTGCAATTTCAACATACATAATAAAATTAGAGCAACCACTGATTATCTCATATGAATTTTTCTTCTAAAATAATCCTGTCGTGGCGGAGGTTTTAAGAATTCTGTCATCGTTGCGGTATATATTGAACGATATATAGGGATTTTTATTTATACTCTGGGCTCAATTTTTGAATTAAACTTACAAAGATAGGGAGAATGTTTACTTTTGTTAATGTAGATGGAATTTATAATTGTCAAAAAAAATACAAATATTTATTCGTTATGGGCTGATTGTCATACCACTCATTTCGATTGGAACGTAAGAAACGAACAGTTATATGAATCAATACAATTGTTAAATAAACAGCGGTCAGTTGCGTAAACTAATGCAATTTTTTCATTGGATGCGTGGTTTGTAATATTCATCGCAAATATTGAAGTATATATTGAATTGCATCTATATCTGTGTAATGAATTATATGAAAGTTATTTTTGGGGTATTTTTGGAAATGTTTATGAAAAGAATTTTACGTCTATCTGTTAAATTAACCACGACCTTCGCGATCTTAAAAAGTTATTTGATATTTAATATACAGATACTTGACGATATTTTGAGATCTTTCTTCCAGTAACGGAAGAAATTCACTCATTCCGTAATATTAGAATCTTCAAGTAGCAATACAAAACAAGATTATAATCGTAACATGTATTATTTTTGTAAAGCAAATATAAATATAAGAACTATGCTACAGTTACTTAAATTAAAAATTCCGCTTCGTTTTATGTCGTAGTTGAAGGGAAGATAAAAATCGAGCGAATTCCCGATTAGCATCCAGAGCAGTTCTTTGAAACAACAAGAAATACTACTTAGATGAGAAAGAATAGAAGTTCACTAAATTCGTATAGAATCCCGTGATATTTTACACTGTCGATAACGTTGGACGATTAACCGATTCCCTAACCACCTTTTCGTCGTTCGAGTTCGAGAGAATATCGACCCAGCTCGTACTGGATGTCAGGAAGTTCATTCAGAAATTAAGACAACCAGCGTACGGCCTTTGCCGCGGCGACTTTAATTGTGGCTAATTGTTACGAAGGTCGGAAGCGGCCTGTAAAGACGCAAACCCACGCAATTGATGGTCACACCACGCGATAATACTGGGTGATCGAATAGTAACGAGTTACCGCGAATCGCGTCTTGATTACTAGGTACGTAAAACGAGTTCGTATTTAAAAGTGATCCGACTGTATCGGCGATTCGTAAGTGTTATTTTCATCCTTGAACGTGGTCCCGTACCATAATTCTCTATCGGACAACGAAACGTGTAAAAGAAGGAATATCGTTCGTAAACACGTCGAAAATATCAATCAACGATAATTTACGTCTCTGGTAAAGCACGCCGAGTCTTTGTAATTACTTCATCGGGTTCTGGAATTCTAATCCATCATTGTCAGCCAGTTTGTCCTCTTAGTCCATGCTCGATACACTAAGGAAATCGATTATAATAAAAGAGCCCACGGGTAAACGCATCAACACACAGATTCATATGTATATGTATAGTTAATGTTCGGAGTAACAACGCGCAGTCTATGGAAAAGAGAAAAAAAGGATGGTAGTTGCGTAAGAGATGAAATCACAGGAGACGGTTTTCCCGAGAACGAGCGGATTTTTCTCAAGAAACTAACAAGGACACGGTTACTTAACGCCTCATCGATCGACTTTTCTATGCTAGTTCTACACGTGGTCGAATAAGACGGACGAGTGCAGGAAATTTCGTGACCATTTTTCATTTGGTCAGACAGGGGAGAGGGTAGGGACAGGCAAAGAAACGAATGGCAGGCACGAGTATGAGAAGGAATGCGAAGGGAAAAATTCTAGCGTGCATTCTGCTGCACACATCGTACGTATTCGTTCGTCTTCTTTTACTCTCACCTCTATCCCACGTTACCGAAGGAACTCGCGAGGTCTTTCAAGGTTGCTGCTTGGCTTTTCGTGCCAGCCACGCAGACGCAATTTGCCTTTCGGCCATTGTCATTTCTGCACGATACGCTCGTACATGGCATCTCGTGCGTCTGTATCACCGCGTTTCCTTCTTTTCTTCAGCTCGGCCAGTGGATTCTGACTTTTAGGAATGTTGTTCGACTGTTGTCGATATTCTTGTACGTCCGCCAGCGACGTAAATTTAACCCTACCGTGCTCGACTTTCATTTCAGTATTTTAACAAGTTAAATCTCCTGTTTCGCAGAACTAGTCTGAATTTCGGTGCATCGTATCTTATCTACAAATAGAGCAGAACAAATTTTCTATTGTTATCGTATTCGTGTTAGAAAAGAAACTTAGCGCGGAGCTTGGAATAATTCATCTTTCACACATCATACGTTATTTGGGCTTGCTCAGGGATCAAATAAATAACATTTATTCTCATAAGCAAATAACCATATTAAGTTCAATGAAAACACTGTTACGAGAGAAGTACAATAATACAAATTCTCTTTTCCTTTAGCGCCGTTCTGTCAGTGTTAGTGAAGAATGTCAATTCGTGGTATGTTAAGTAACACTGTTACTTCTGTCAAGGAGATAGAAAATCATTTTCCTCGTTTCCACAGTTAATTTCATTCAGAGAATATATACGATTCCGTTTAATGGATTATTTTCTTTGAACTTCCAATTCCATTATGTTTCCTCTGCCACAAACTCGAACTTCATTTTACACTTGTAATTCTGATGAAATCATAAAGGACAACACAAAAGCGTTCATTGAGAAAACGATGGAAGAAGGAAATCGAGGAAACCGAAAGTGTTCCATTCGATACCCATTGATATAGTAGTTTATTCGAATACCCTTTCTAGAGTCTTTCTATCGAAAATGCTTTGCAACAACGCCAATCAACGGTCGCCCTAACGACGAGCATTTAGTTGCACGGTCACGAAGGTGATTCCGTGGAATCTCGGCTAACTGATAACCAACCTGGCAAGAGCAAAATGCGTGGCGCGATGTCAGGCAACGAGGAAGGGAAGTAGAGAAGAAGATTCGCCGTGTTATTAAACTGGTCGATCATCTAATTACGCTCGACTTGCGGTCGTCCTCGTTAGATCGCGATACGAAATAACGGAAAGCAAACTGACGAGACAATCACCCTCTTGAACTTCTCGACTGTGTACGTCTTGCAACAAGAAAACCATAGAGAAAGCAAAGATGCAATCGCTGGAAATGAAGAGAGGGATATAAAGTAGTCGAAGAGGAATAGTTGAAACCGGACGAGTTTCACGATTCTCGTTCGCATTTAGAGCGAGCAAAGGCAAGAATTGTAACATAACAGGCTGGGGCAAATTTTATTTGAAACAAGAACAAAAAGATAGCTGTTTGATATTAATGAATCGTTCCAAAATCGTCTAAAATAGAATCGATGAAAGTAAAACGTCTTCAAATAATTTTCTATTTTAGTCAATTTTTTTCAAATTTAATATTAATTTGAGTGTTAAATAGCGTATTGTGTATACATTTACGCCATAAGCAATATAGCCGCTATAGTATTTGTTGTTAAAACTATTTTCATTTCGATCACCTTTGAGTAATATTTGTCAAAATATGTGTACATCTAGGACAGTCGATAATATTGAAACAACAGAATTAAAAACTATTTGAATTATCGCTTCAAGAAACACATTACACTTCGAAAGAAAATTCCAAACAAAGTTATTTCGTTCTATAACTAAGTAATGGGAAATTTAATCGTTCATTTTTCAAACATTTTACTCGAACAACGTCCAAGTCTGGAATATTTATAACGAGAATAACCAATAAGATAACGTGGATGGATGGTGCAGCAGGCGCGACTCCAGCTTGCGCTCAGGTATAAGCTGATGGGATTCTGGGATTCATTAGCGTAATTAACGGGTCCTCATTAAGCGTATTATGGTATGAACGGATCGTCGTTACTAGCAGAGTCATCGAGTTTGCTTTCTGCAAACGGAACCACGCATCAATTACATTCGAGTCGCGTGCGCTACTCTCGTTTTCTCTGTGTGCTGTTTTACGTTTGTCCTTCCCCATTAGCTTGGATCCTGTGAAAAGAAGCTTGCGCGCTGTTTTGTAGCAATTAACCCTTTCGAGATATGCCGAATTTAATGCCTCCGCGTGTTCCTACCACTTTAATGAATTTCCGACAACTGAATATTAAACATTGTCCCGTCTTCGGTCGCGTTCCTCGTATTTCGAGAAACACGCTGCCACGTTCCCGGTATTTATTGGGATAATGAAATAAGAGGAATCATCCGTGGGATCGTTTTTTATTTTGATAAGGTAATAACCGCGAGCTTCGTTCCCTTGTTTGGTCGAGCATGTCGAAATGAGCTCGACAAAACACGCGTAATGGCGCTCGTGTGTGACGGGAATTTTAATTACGAGCGTGACCAGTATTTGATACACTTTCAGTATATGTATACAAGTATTTTTGTACGCTAGATACTAATTGCAGAAAAAGAAATTGGCTACATTCTTCTATTTTTAATTATATCGAATGTAATTCTTTTTTGTTTAATTTTTTTTAATTAATGCTTCATTCGATACTACGCATTAATTTTGTTTGCTTCGATAGATTTTTAAAGCCATAATTTTCCGGCGTAATGAAATTCGGAACTCATCTACTTCTTTAAATTATTAGATTCCATAGAATCACGTAATGATTCCAAACATCCGATGAATAACCACTTACATTTTTCGCTTCATATTCCGAAAACGATATAGAAACAAACTTTAACCAACATTAGACACGAGGGTACGACAAATAAAAAAACAACAGTATAACTATCCCTATAAACTATAGAAGATTTTGCAATAAATGGGAAACATCCCCAAATAGGAGCCAAGAAGGAGGATGAATTTCGTCAAATTCTTTTGTTATAGCACATTAATAAGCTCAAAGCCGCGCTAATCTCCTTGCCCTCCAAATTCGAAAATAACAGCTTGTGAAATAAAACGCGCGATGCGTGTGCCGTAACACAAAGGTCGAAGGGCGCGGCGTAGAAGAGGGTTGACGCGTGCCACCCGAACCCTGAAATCGGAGTCGATGATAGGTTAAAACGGTGATCCGCCGCCGTATACTTCCGACAGTTTTGTTATCATGGTGGTACAAGGGAGATGCTCGTACGGCCTGTGGACATACGAACGTTAATGCCCGATTCACTGATAGTATCGGTGTTTATACAACACGTTTTACGTCCAGGCAGCCTGACGGCATTATCTTGCATAGTCTTATAGGCTTGACCGGGTGTATCGAATGTAAACCATTTGTACGAAGTTTCAAAGGATGTCGCGAGATAGGGGTACGAGGCAACACGTGTAACGTATACTTGTTATAAAACTCTTGGATACCAGATGTTGGTGACGGTATGTTGCAGACGTGTTTTTATTGATTCTGGTAATGAATCTTATTTGTAAAGATATCGACACCTTTTGAACAGGTATTTCGAAGGGAAGATGATGGTATTCGATCCTGTTAACTTTCTGTATTTTTAAAGCTAGTAATCTATAATATATTTTCTAGAATAAATATAGTAGGCACGATTGATTATAATTGTGTCTCAATATAAACTGAACGTTTGTTTTAATGAAAATACATTGTTTACATTCGAAACCCGATATCTATCAGTTTGATGTGTACGATAGCCAGGTGTTTTCATTGAAATCAGATAAGTTGGAAAATAAAAGACGATTGAATTATTTTAACACTAGAACTACCGATGGCTATAAGATACCTGTATACGTATAAAACTTATATGGCTCGTAGAAATCAAAATGAAGGATACTCGAAGAATCGTTCAACGCAACGAAGGCCCTTGTTCCTAAATTTTAATAAAAATTACTCGAATCTCCAAAATACACCGTGATAGGTCTATAAAATTTCTATTGAAAGATACGAATGAATCATTTGGATTAAGAGTCGAGTTAAAGAAAAACGTTCATAGACGTTGGAGGAAAAAAGTTGAAAACATTTCTGATAGGCGTGGCGCGAGAGAGGGTGTCGCCAGGAATATTTTAGAAATTAATGTCAATACGAACGACGATATCCAATTACACCGGAAGCACCCGGTACAAGAGGCCGACTTACAGTCGGGGGTTGCAGGCGAAACCGAAAGAAAGAGAAAGGACAGAAAGAGAAAGGAGGGAGGAATGTCAGGGTGAAAAAAACTTACTGTGGGGGGTGGAGGAGGGGGGAGTGAGCACCAAGTCCTCCCACATTGTAAAGTACCCCTGCATTCTAACACCGGTCGGCTTTTTCATCGCGCACGCTTTTTTTTTTCTCTTTTTTAACCCTCCTCTCGATCGCGATTGTGTCCGAGACACCGGGGGCGTGAACTCGCCGATGCCGGCACTGGCCTCGAGGCGTTTTTCGCATTTACAAGCGCCCCGAAGAACCGTTGGTGCTCGCGAATAGTCCAGCTGGCGACTCGCTCAAGGAGATTTGTGAGTTTGCGTTTCAACAGGCTATGTACGTGCGTTTTACGCGCGGATACGGTTGAATATTTCGTACTTAATGGAAGAACATGAGTTTTGCTCGTAAAGGTAGCTGACAATTTCTGTGAGGATGCGCACATAAAAAGGAAAGCGACATTAAATATTCTGACGGGTTTTTGTATCTTCTATTTCTCATTTTCTTTATATATATAAGAATAAGGAAAGATAAAAAAGATAAGAATAAAAAAGAAGTATAATCATACATGATACTTTAATTACGTTGCTCAACGCCATTTATTACATACGCTTTTCAGTTCTATTTCTTGAATACATCTTTCACTCCTATTTCTTATCTCTGCTTATAATTCCGCTTATCAAACCTATTTATTATTTCCGTTTATCAAACCTGTGGTTTAATTTATTTTTTTACTGTTGTTTTTCAACACCGGTTTTTTGTTTCTGTTATCTCAACTTTATACAGCTGTTTGTTTTTAATTGCATTTAATTACTGTTTTATAATCCTCTATTAATACCTATAACATTTTATAAGGAATGACGAAGCTTTTTTACAGATTAAAGTTCGAAATTAAACACGTGATATCTTTACTTGCGAGGTTCTGCTTTATTTTGCTCATTCTATCCGTTAGAACATATTGATTGATATAATAGCTTCAATGAAATATTATTTTGGACTAGATGATTCTCCGCATGAAATAATAGACCTCGCCGATGATTTCTTCGATTGTGCGACAGCAATTGCTCGCTAAAAAATAATAAAGGAGACAGAATTACACATAATTGTCTTATCCGATGTTTCCTTCCTTTGATTTGATTCACAAAAAAAAAAGTGCGGCGACTTGCCTAACTTTCTCGATCAATTATTCAATGCATAATCGTGCGTTCGCTTTCCTTTCCTTTTTCCTTTGAACCCACGTACGATTTTCAATCGTCCAACCTTCGATAGCTCTAGCTGGAGCAAGAGAGACTCTTAGGGTGCTTCTTTGAAGTCTATAGAACAACTCAAACCAATGTGTTCACTTCACGACTTCAAACCTTTCGAATTTGTTCGTGGAATCGGCAATCTACGACCACCATATGTACTCGTAACGTTCATTGTTATGGATATTATTTATTTTCTCGTTTATATCTAGACGCTTCATCAAGGACGAAGCAACCGGTAAATTGTAATATAAAAATAAGTTAATTGTCATTTTAGAAAAATTCTAACAATTCTTTTATACACCGTTACGATAAAAAGAGATCTCAAGAAAATATGAATAAGAAATTATACGGATGGCGCAAATGTCCAAGAACAAGGAAATTTCAAGACCACCTCGAGAACGTACGGCACGTTCTCCTCACGGTTGAATAATACATGAAATGTTGCCTTTCTTAACGTCGTTCGCGGTCGTGCGACAAAAGAAGTATCGACAAAAGAGTGGCCCTCGGTATATAGACTCATACGTTCAAGCCTCTTGAAACATGCATGAAAAACAAACAGATGCATCCGTCAATCTGACACTGCTAATTTATATATCGCTCGATTCCCTACGATCCTATAAAAGGGTTAAATTGGAGCAGGAGAGTAAGTGGAACGATGAGAGGAAATGAAGGAAATTTTGGCTCTTAGCTCATCGAGCAGCCGATAATTCTGTCCCTGTTCGTCGACGAGATAAGGATCTAAGATTACCGCGGTCCTGTTAACGTCAGATTAGTGTCACCAGCCCTTTTCTAAAGTGACCCCACTCGACGAGAGTGGGTCAGAGGGTCGGACGCGCGCCCGCTGTCCAATGGCTTTTAAATTCACTCGGCTATACGACTACCGTCCCGTTGGATAAACGTTCCTTCAAATCTGTTTATTTTTGCGTGGCTTTACTCGACAGGTAGCTCCTCCGAGTCTACCTTTTCCCGAAGCAGCGTGCCTTTAAAAGAGGACTCAGGAAGCCATCCTTTTGGTCTCCTCATCCTAATCCCCTTAACCCTTCTTAACGTCCCGGAATAAAGGAAGACGTAGACAGATCGGTTCAGCTCACTTGACTTTTTTTGGAAGGAACCTGCGAACGTGTTTCTGCACTTCCATCTGACTTACATCCGAATTTCTAGGGTGGATTTTTGATTTGGAAAATTTTTAACGAGACTCGAAGATTTTTTAATTACAGGAATTTGAGATTTTGTTTAATCGTGCCTCTAAATTGCATCCAATCTCAGAAATAATAGATAGTTAATTTATAATGGATGTGAAATAGTAAAATTTGCGGGTATATTATTGTATAGATTCCTTTTTAATTGGACGGTTTAGGGGGATGACAGAATCCAAGTATTATAATCTGCAATATATGTTCGTAGATATTGAAAAATCACATGTCGATACTACTGTGAAAAAACATTTTTGCAATTTTTTTTTAAATAAGTACAGATTGCATATGAGTTTCCCACGATCAAAAGACAAACTGCTCAACTTCAGTCTCCGTAAATTTTTCCATTTCATTATCTACGTACGTAATTAGTGTTCAATTTCTCAAAGACCAAATAATTTAATTTCTTATATCCATTTATCTCATTCTACCTTGCATCCATAAAAGTGAGTGGCGTAATATACCTAATCGTAAATTTAAAGATAAAAGATATATAGTTCTAACGCCATCATTTTCAACTACTTTTCAATTTATGGAATTGTTGGATGGTTAGTACATTTTTCCCAATATTTATCTAATTTTTCCAAAATGTGTATTTGTACTGTATCTTCGTTCAGCTCTTCGATTGATTTCTTTGGACTATAAGCACATAGATATACCTAGAAGAAGAACAAGCTCTCATAAATTGTAGAATTGCTACCAACAGTAGATTCGATAAAGAAGCAAAGGAGATTACGATTGAATGTATCGTGTTGTTTTATAATGCGAGAACTATAGGCTCTACGAGAATGGAAAAGCAAAAATGCACGCGACGAAGGAGTACAGGAAACAAGGAGGAGACTGAGGCTTGATACACCGGGATTAGCTCTGGCTCCTTAATGAGCGTTAATGGCACGTGATTTCTTAATCACCTTAACGATCACCATGCGCATAACTCGTCGCCGTGAACAGTGGGGATCAATAAAAACCAATTTATCCGATATACTCAGCGCGTTGTACCGATTCATCTGACATTATTTTATTTTTCGCCTTTTACCTTCCGTGACACAGCAACCATTTCTTTTTTCACGAGTAATTATTACTATGTACATTTTTGCAACACTATAATTCTTCTTGTACATCACGATAAGCAATATATTCGTATCTCTGATCTGTTCATACTGAAAATGAGATTGCCGATTTGTAATAATTTTTATGTCAACTCCCTCGCGATTTTGGATAGCTGAGATATTTCGTTATCGTAATGTCGTTTATGCAAGGCTATACAATGCATAAATAAAATATTATAGACAAAATATTTCACGTGATTTTATTAACACGCGAAATGTCTCGTTAGAAAATTTAAAATAAACAATCTATTGCGTTAGTTGGTCGCGTCATGATTATTACCATTATAATTAACGATTGTATTCAAGTCAAATTCTGTACACACACACAGAGGTAATCGAAGAATCATAACATCGAATTTGACACGACTCCGGCAAGGAACAACGGAAAATCCAAACAAACGACCACTATTTCGTGCGCATTTCCGTGCCTACCGTCTGGATGATAACATCGCGTTGTTGCGCGTCGGAATTTCGGGAATCTTAATCGCGTAGTACATAACTTTATCTCGTTGCATAATTTCGCCTAGTCCATTCGTTATTTCGTTCAAATCGCGTGTGTATTGGTAGTGATTCTGTTAATCGCGAATATTAAAAGACGAACTAGAAATCATGATCTATCTAAGATGGACCAAATTGCCTTCAACTATTATTTTCACGTCGATTTCAAAGCAATGGCCACAATTACATACGATGACTTCCTACATTCGTCATACTGGTAAGCGAGATGTAACGTTATTAAACACAATACACTTTTATTTCTATCTTTAGCAAATTATTTATTATTTCGTAGATATCGGCTATCTTTGATATTCTTCCTGTGTTTTATTTACATACATACGTATCTCGAGTGACCAAGATTGTTTGAAAACTGCGTGCACTTTGAGCTCTCGGTCTCACTTTTTTCCAATTTAAAAGAAACTGCTCGTTTTGCGTTGAAGCATTTAATTGCTCCATGCATCCGGCATCCATCTTTTTCTTTTTTCATTTGTCTTGCTTCATGTTATTTAATATGTGCGAAACGTCGTCTACCCGTTTAATTTCGTATTGAATATTCATATGGGCACGGTCACACCGTTTCCAGGTATGTAATAAGCACTACCATTTCCATGTAAATTCGTCTCGGTTATTGTGTCATCTCGAAAGCGAAAACATGATGCAACAAGCGTTCCCGGCCGATTGTTAGATTATGTCAAGTTCTCGTTTTGTCGCGTTTATTTGATTTACCAAGGACGCGTGCGTCTTTCTGCCACGTGGCTTCAACCCCTTGCGAGACAAACGATCCGTTGGGCGGAGTTCTGCGTTCATTTCCTTTCGACCTTTGTGCCTCTGCGCTATGCAACTTCGCCAGCTGGATGTCCAGAAGGCGACGCAACAGTTCGACGTTTAAAGCCGTTATGTTATAGTACACTAACGGCGGCGTTATGCTCTCTTTGTAAACGATTTGACAATGCTTGATATTTTATAATCCCGATCGATTATCGTTTGTTTCAGGCGTTATGAAATAGATCGGATTAAATTTAATCGAAATTATTAAGAAAGAAATGATAGAGTATTCTCGATCATCGAGTATTATCGAAGTATTATCGATTTGATATTATCGACTATGTAAAAATGTATATAATGTAAAAAATACTTGTACACTTTAAAAAAAAGTAGTTAAATTTGTTATTCAGGAAATTGTAGGATCTAAGTAAGAAAAGAAATAATATAAGGAATCGCGATTCTTTTTTTATACCTACGGTATTAATATACAGATTAATGTTAATTATCTAATAAAAAAAATTGCGAAAGAAATATCACATTAACGTAACGTCGGTCCTTGATGAATCAATGTACGTCAAATTCAAGAAATAGACATTATAATTTCTTCTTTATGAATTATTATTAATGTATTGGAAGTAATATTTATACAAGGTGTTGCAGAATATGTAGCAGCTAATCGTTTAAGAAAGAAGTTTATGCAATATCCTCATTTGTAAATTAAAACGTGAGCATAGAGCGTTTAACACGTGGAAGAAAGATGTATGAGAAATTTGAAGACGATCACCTCATTACAAATTAATGTTATACGTTAACGAAGAAAGACTAACACTCGACTATAAATTCTTTTCTTGTATAAATAAAAACAGAGTGAAGCAATTAGCGGTTCTTTTATGGACGAAATCTAACGATCCCATAATAGAATCATCTAATAAATAATTCTCAACCACATATCCATTAATATATTCTAATGAGATTTCAATAATCAATTACGCGTGTTCCCATCATCTCGAAGGTTCTGTATCATCGCAAAAGCAACACTGTCGCTTTCATTTGGTTCATAAACATCGTTTTCTCGAGCTGCGGCCTTCAAGGCCGAACTCATTGGTTTTCATCCACATAAGAGAATTATGAGATTAACGCGAACGAAGTTCGTCGAGAGAAAGATGGCAGGGGCAGCCAGAAGGTTAGGGTTGCCCGACAATGTCGCGCAAACGAGCGAGCCACCCTATGCGCGAGCCCGCCACGCCCTTCTTGCTGCGTGGAATCGCAAATTGGCACCCCAACCTGACCACCTCTTGCTTCGACCACCTCTAACTTTCCTCCCCTAACTTTTCCTCTTTTTCTGCCCGTCGTTACCCTTCCTGGTTCTCCCTTGTAGACTTTCGGTCATCGAATTCGAACTTTGATCACGATTAATTTCACACATTGGTGCTGTTCGTGTGTCTTCGGTCGAAAATTTTATCTCATACGCGATATTGCAATTTTTTTATGGATCAGCATGAGGTATTTAAATTTCCAAGTTTCTAAATTTTATACAGACCATATTCGATATTTAGATTTGTTAATTTCTTAATTTCATATCACGTTAAATTTCGAAATTTCTTCACCTTATTGCTGAATTTCTGTATCGTGATAAGCAAGTTGAAGTGGCAGAAGTTATTTAAAGTTCATAGTTCAGCCACATCCCCTTCGTAATAAAATCCACAGGACAGAGAATGGAGCGGGTTTAGATTTCTAAATATCTCAGTTTCGTATTACAAATTTGCTAGAAACTATTCTAAATCTGTATATCGCACTAATAAGGGGGAATTTGTCAAAGTTCATAGTTCAACCGCAACCCTTTTGTAATGGAATCGCCGAGAACAAAGATTGAAACGAAGGACACATTTATCAGTAGCTTGTCACCGAGGTTGTTACGATGTTACATTGTCCCAAAGACAATCTAGCGAAAGAGAATGGTCTAACAGCGATGATCCACGGTTAGATAGAAGCGACGTATGGTGGTGGAAGGAAGGGACGAAGTAATAGAATTAGTTCGACCAGACGAGGAGACCTCCTCACTTAGCTCGCTATAATACGAGGCAAGTTCCGTCACGAAGACCTTAATATCCGCCACTTCCTCCGCCTCCCACTCGTTCGTTTGTTTATTCGATATCGTCCGCCGTCTTAGCAAGTCGTGGCTTGTTCTTCCTGACCCCTGCACGATACTAATTCCTTTTCCTACTCCGTTATATCCTCTATCAACGAGTATTACACGTGTCTATACTTGTATCACGTTTATCATCGATGTTATTAAGGAAAGAGATATCTTTCCTTTACCTTCGATGTCACTTGATCGACTGAATTACAATCTTAAACGATAACAACTATACGAGGCCGAACAGTTTATCTATCTGAGAAGCACATAGAGATAAGTTTAGTCATTTAAGGTGGCTGAAAAAAGTCAGGATTTGTATACCAGTAAACTTTAGAATATTAAAAATAAATTTGAGAACTATTTTTTCAATTATTATTAATAGTGACACGTGGAATAGTTTATAGTTGTCGCAATAAATATTACGATTACTTTAGAAATATTGCGAAAATAATCAAACTTTGGAACGTCTAATTTCAAGGTACTATGGATCAATATGTGGAGGATAGTTAGTACGTGAGGTTTAAAGGACGAGATTGCTTGTTGTTGAAACAGTCGAATATATTTAAAATAATAAATTAATGTACAGCCGTATACGCGAGTCGTTAGTACAAGGTATAAATCGCAGAAGAAAATCGCGGAATAAATATTCGTTAATGCACGTCGCGTAACTTGATAAATACTCGTGAGATACTCGGAGATGCTCTGTTAGATACTCGATATGTATAATACTATCCGTTCGCGATCACGTCCGTTTATTTATACTGGTCGGAGAGAAGTGGGAAAATTTGAATTCGTTTGAAAATTTTATTCGACGGTTGCATGTAGCGCCGACATTGTTTTGCCCGGATTTTGTTTATCGTTATATTTCTGCGTCAAGGCTGAGTCAATGTTCCGAGGCAAAACAACAGCATGAGTCGCTCTCGACTCGCGTCGTCCTTTGACTCCTATGCCACTGCAAATAAATTAGCTTTCTGAATTTCGATCCATCCTCTGGAGTTATCGAATTTCTTATTAAATTTTAGATTACTACGAGGTAACTATATTCTTCCCTTTTACTTTCATTTTTTTTTTTTTTTTTACAAATGACTGAATTATTTCTGATATGAATTTCATTTATACTTCGCTCGACCAGAGAAATTCGACACGATTAAAATGCTAATTATCCGAAATCGAGCAATCTAGTTAGCTAGGGTGGCGCGATCTGTGGCCACGATAAGAGGGAAACTACACGAAGTCCGCGCGTTCCTCTCGCTCACCTACGTTCCGTAGAAACCAAGATGATCGTGATGCGCGATACTTAAGTTCTCGAGCACTTTAATAGTTTAATTTTCTGCTCACCTCCTGTTTGTTCTCCATTCTAGATTCGGATCTCATCTTCGAGAATGCAATTAAAGAGGTGGAAGAAGAGAAGGGAGGCGGCTGGTAGGCCTTGAGTAATAGAATAAGGGGATGTTGAGGGAAGTTGAATTAAACGAGCTGGTTTATACAAAGGCTTGCTTCGACCGTGTTTGTCTAGAACACGATCTTCAACGCGAATTTGATTAGACGGAAGCAGTTGTTAACGATTGACGTGTATCATCTCTCCCCCTCTCGTTCTCCTCTTCGTTAGTTTAACGAACTTCGATGGCGAATAAAATTGTAATTAATCGTATTACTTTTACCGCGTTATCGCTCTATATATCCATAGAAAGGTCTAATCTCGTAGGGTCGGTTAGTTGTCGTTAATTGTGCGCTGCTATTTGTCGAATGTAAATCCGATCCGTGAAATGTGTCGCTATAAATTCATTTTATCGTGTAGATGATAAAGCGAGATACTAGGACAGAATCGAAAGGCTGGCAAAGTGGTTAACATAATGTGATAACGTGGCATACATGCAATGAACTCGTTAGACCTGATATAGGTACAGGTTAGTTCAGAATCTACGGTGTGCACCGATTGAATCTCTCGAAAATGAACCCAGCCGATCGAAACCAATCTACTGTAAATGCGTCGAGAATAAACAGATTTTCACAAGAGGACTATTATCTTTGGCGTAAGTGCACAATTTTCGAGGAAAGAATGAGCCGATGAATTCTGAAATTCCAACGATCATGCTGAATAAAACAGCACGTAGTGGTAACTGGAAAAACGAAAAGAGGCAAACATCCACTCGACATAATCTTTTCGAAGGTACACCACAATGAATACCGGCGCCTTCCAGTCGAAGGCCCACAGTCGAGATCCATCGACCATTGTGTCCATTATAGGTTTTTGTCCCCCGTTTGCGAGGTTTCCCTGTGCGTCTTCTGAGACTTTATGCCGCTGCATTGTCGTGCCACGGTGGCCTATCTCTCTCCTTCTTCCTTTTCCTCGCGCTTTCTCCTCTCTTCTTTTCCTCCTTCTCTCCTCCCTTTGCTTCCCTTTTTTTTCGCTCTCTGTCTACCTTTTCACCGAGTATAAGTTTACGTTTGGAAACCGCGGCAGAGGCGCGCACACCGCATTCATCGAGACATCGGTACACCTTTTTCTGCCGGTGGTCCCGCACGGACGAGCAAGCGTAGTCGCGCGTAGCAAACGACTGAGTGCCTGCGGAACATGGCCGCTTTTGTCGGGAAGAATGGCCTTTGTCTCGAGGAAAATCAATATCCAGATAAGCGTACGATTTAATCATCGAATAGCTAATTGGCTTATTAAGCTTCGTCACGATTATTACGATCAGCCGAACGGATTATAACAGACGTCAGATCGATTCGCTCTTTCTGCAGATGGTGGACGAGTTTTGGCTTGCGACTGCTCGGACAACAGCGTCGCGAATGTAATCATTTTTCGCTTATTTCGAGATCAAGTTTCGAGCTTTGGATGATCATAAATATCAGAGAAAGAAACGCGAGCATCCTTGTTTTTATTGTTAATTTTGATACGTTTCTTGGGTTATTCACGATTATTTTCTCTTTAAATTCTTACATTTGGTGTAACTATAGCTGAGAATCACAGTGACGTATAAGTGAGTATGTTAGAAATTAGAAGTATGTTACGCGTAATCACAATCCTCGAAAGAATTATTCGTTTAATTTGATAGTCGACCAAATTGTAATTTAATTTTATATTGTGACATATTTTTTTTAATTTTAAAGAATATGTATCGAGGCCTTTTAAAATAATGAAAGTAAAACATTTTTCTAGAAAAGTAGTAGTATGACTCACACGAGTTATTGATTACGATTATCAGCTCGCTATATGATATAACAGTTGTAGATAAAGTTTTTCGAAAAATCCAAGACCTGCAGTAACGTTAAGGTATAGAATACATTCGATGAAATGGAATAATACTTACACATTTATCGGATAATTCCATCAAGAATATTGTCAGGATATTATTCGAGAGAGAGATTTTTTTTTATCATGAAACTTATTATTCTGTGAATTTTCCAGCTCTTCGAAGACACCGTGTAGACGCACCGAAGACACGGAATAGTCGGTGGCTTCGCTTTAAGCGAGATAGGAGTACAGTTATCCATAAAAGTAGAGCATGCGTACGCCGCCTTTAAAACGGCAGGTGGTGTCCGCTACCGGTGAACAAAGAGAAAAGGGAAAGAAACAGGAACTCGAACCTACCGTCAGGACATTGGAATCCTCCGTTCTGCAGTTGCAGTTCCTCAGAAACCATCGAATAATCGCTCCATTTACTATCTAATACGACAATTTGTGGAACATCTTTGAACGACCTCCATTTTATTGCATCTTCATCGTATTCTCGAAAACTCGAGAAATCACGAACAAGGGTAGCAGAGTAAGTACGTATATAAGTCGATGCGATTTAAATTGAATTAATTAGTTATTATTCATATTTTATACAATAGTAATCATAATTAAGGTATTTTAGTCCTCGTAGTATCTATATTCGTACAAGGGTACTCGATAAAATTGATGAATTGGGGTCTGCCGTGTTTTTATTAACCTATATGTATATAGACGATTTCTGGCTTTCTATCTCTCTCTCTCTCTCTCTCTCTCTCTCTCTTTCTTTCTCTCACAGACACTCTCTCTCGCGTTCTCTCGTATCTTTACACATCTTATCACAATATCGTATTATACACAGATTTTTTTCACTTGTTTTACGGCTTACGTGCTAACAGGGGTGGGCCCCGGTGCAATATTTACACGCACCAGAAGGGATCGATCATTTATAAATCTGTTTCACGCCGCTCGATTCGATCCCCGCTTACTTGCACCGGGACTAGTAACGCTAGTAAATTCTACGGACTCCTCTCTTCTCGTTTTCTTCGTCTCCAATATATATTTATCATTTTCTTCTCCGTTATTCCGTATGATGTTCGTCATTCCATTATATTTCTTCTCATCTCGCGCGCCTCTCTTCGTTTTCCATCGCGTTAAAGTCCGTTTCGCTCGTCCTCGGCCAACGTTCTATTATCCCGCGAACTCGACGAAAGCGTGACAAAGCTAAACTGCAACACGTTACGCTCTTGCAAGTGACCGACACACTGTCACAGGGCGCTTCCCTCTTCAACGTTCTTTTTCTCTTCCTTTTTTCTTTTTTTTTTTTTTATTTTATTTTCTTCTTCCTTTTACCTTCTCTTTCTTTTTCTTGCCGGGATCTTGGGACGAAAAATACGCGTGGAAAAAAATTGGAATAACGGGTTACAGGATGTGTCTTTTAACGCGTTTGCGAGAATCGCCGGGCAAAACACTTTCGTCCAGTTCGCCGCGCGAATCGAATCGTTTTACGCTGTTTTTTCGCAATTCACTCGCTCTACACGCAATTTAGGAACTGAGGGAGCTTCGTCTTAAATTATACACGCACACGCCTCCTTATTGCACCGAATCTAAACGCAAGAACCGCTGTTCCGTCGCCGTTCCGCGCCTCGCAGCCTCTGCGGTCGAAATCTAACGGCACTTATTAGTACATATACACGGAGGGAATCGTTGTTCGTCATCTCTCGTCATCATCGCGCTGAATCCGGAGCCGTGATATCGCGTCCAGATTGTCGAACGACAACGACGAACACGACGGGTAAAGCCGCGACGATGGGAAAAATTTCGACCAGGATAGAAGATACAAGGGGAGAGAAAACACGTCGACGCAGATCTTGCTCGTCGTCGGTCGTTTCCCTTCTCTGCTCGTTCGCTAGCTTCAGGCTACTTCTTTCTCGCGGATTTCGAGGTAACACGCGATGGCTCCAGATGTCCAGCGGCGTGAAACTGGCTTTGTACTCTGTTCCCATGTCGAGAGTTTCACGATGGGAAAGCTCGAGCGCGCTCGAGGAAATATTCTAACGGAGATCGCCGGGGAAACACGAAACACGTAACTCCGTCGGAACAAGCTCGAGACTTGTTTGTCGTTTACGTTTGTCGATCGAAAGATGAATTTTTCTTTAAACCGAAATAGGATTTGTGGATATCGATCATAAAAAGAAAACCTTCGCAGTAGAATTTGGATTCGTCGATCACAGAAAATGAGTCGTTTAAATTGAATTTGTATGTATCGATTACCAGAAGGATATCATTGACACAGAATTTGGATATATTGAACGCGAAAAATAGGTTGTTTAAGTAATCATCACAAAAAGCGAACCATTGAATAGGATTTGGAATATCGACGATAAAAAGAGATCTATCGATTTGAAATGTAAAACGATTCAATTTAAATGTAAAAGGAAATGTAATAATATAATTTCAAGACTAAAATAGATGTCGTAGTTGAGATTGGACATCCGAGAAAGTCGAGGAGATTTTTTCGACGTAGTTTTGTTAAAGTTTCGCGATTCCTCGAGTTCGTTCTCGGCCAGAACGGTGGCATCTCCGGAGGCGAAAAAGAAGGCAGAATGAGGAAGTAAAGGGACCGTACGAGACCGCGTTCTCATGAGACGACCATTGTTACACCGACACGCCGGAGGATTTGGGTCAGCGGTGGGGCTCACCGACCCTCCCAGTTTCCCCTAGTCGCAAACCGCAAACGTTCGTTCTCTTTTCCTGCGGTTTCGTGGCGTCTCTTTGAAAGCTAGCTATATCGTTGGCCGGTGATGGCAAAGATGGCAAAAGGGTGGAGATCTTCAGCATGGCCGACGGGAAACGGTAAAAACAGCGTAAAACCCTTTTCGTTTTCTCGATGCATCCTCTAGGTATGAGATTGAAGGTTGTTCGATGAAGAATTACGAACAGAGAGGGCGGCAGGATTTATTCCCGAAAGAAATCGAATCTTTCGAACGAACTATATGCGGGTCAGAGGAGAGAAAGATTTCACGAGATCGCGGAGACTGTCTCCGCGACAGATGTTTCCGCTTGATGTTCCATCGAGCCACGATGGACCCGAGACCGTGCTTTCACGAATGTTTCGTTTTTTCTTTTTCCCCTTTTTTTCACGAATTTAATGAACGCGCACTTGTCAGAACTGTCCGTCGCGTCGTCGACCGAGATAATGATTTTTTCCACTGACTGTGCACGGCCTCGGGTTTCGTGGTAAATCGCGCGTATCTCTTCGTGTCCTCCGCTCCTTTTCGGAGGAGGGTCCACCGCGTTCGGTTGCTTCATCCGGAAAGGAGGGACCGGTGATTACAGCGCGCCACCGTGATTGCCGAGATCGTTTGACTCACGAAAATGTCATTAGGATTTCATTACTTCCAACCGCCTTGAGGAACGACTGTTTCTCGACGACGAGTTTGTGCAATATTTCTTTCTTTCTCTCTCTATCTCCGTAAACCGTCTTTCTCCATCTTTCGCCCGTCTCGTCTCTGTCCGTCCTTCTTTCTGTCCCCTTTCGCGGTTACCCTTTCTGCTTCTCCGCCTTTCTGTTCTCTTCTCGCTCTGTTGCCGTTTGATCCGACGAGATCCAGCTTCCAGAGCACGAAGTGGGTCAGCCGCCTCGGTTGGGCAACTGTCACAAAGGATCGACCGATCTAACGTCATCTAACAAACAGATTGACATTTACGAAGGAAACCGAGGAATCGTTGTGAATCGTTTAGAACGCGAAACATCGTGTCTCCTCCTTCAGGTGGCGAAAACATCCTTGGTCCGCGAGAACCATCCGATGGATAATTTGCCAACAGCTCGACCAAGAGCCGACCGCTATCTTGACATTTAACGAAGCGGCGGAAACTGTTCCTCATCGCTTTGTTAATCGTTTCACGATCATTGAAATTCTATCGATAATTCAGTCACTGTTAGATCGATCGATCGTCAGCTGGTTTTGCCTGGTTCCGTGCGTTCGACGACGAAGAGCGATCGGTAAGCTCGCGAGGCGAACGCGGACGATCTGCCGTCGATCTCCGATCGAGGAGATTCTATTACATCTATTCGATGATTCGTACGTCGTCGTTATCTGTCGTGCGATTTTTCGGCCGTCCTTTTTCCCTCCTCTTCGATGATTTCATTTACAGGTAAAGCATGAATGATCGTTCATCGTCGTCGATAGACGTTTCATATAAATTCCATCGACGTGAACATCGAGTCGTGCATCATTTGCGAATCGCTATTCGCGATGCATAATCGTACGTGAATTCGATTTTCTACCGAACGTTTTCGTTTCACGAAAAGTTCGTTCATTCTCGTCGATGCAGGACAACTGCGTTCTTCCATCTTACTATCATCGCGATTGGTTCCCTATAGATCGTACGATCGCGACGCTTTGATTTTTCGTCGTAACGACGGACGACCAATTTGTCGTTGACCGGTCGGTGAACACGCGGCTCTCGTTAAGAGATAGAAACAATTTATTAACATCGAACGCGAAGTCCATCGCGACAGGTGCTATACGTATTCACACTTTGGGGCAGGGGCGCTGGCACGTCCGCGGTGCTACGAAGAAGCGGTTCCTCCTGAACACAGCTCGAAGGACATCTTCGTTAAACCGCCGGCCACACCCTGAAAAAATACGACAGACGAACGAGCCATTAGAACCCAGCCCTTCGTGCCACCCTACGTGGAAATAGAGGGGGAAGAATGTTTCCCGTACACGATTTCTTTGGGTCATTCGATCGAGAATATCGATAGATCAGGGAACACGATTTAATCGTTGTATCTTCTATCTGGGAGTAGATGTTGGAATTATTGCTAAATTCTCTTCATCCGGGCGTACATGTTGGAATTATAGATAAATTCTCTTGATAAGAATGTCCTTTATTTTAATTTGTATAATGCAATGAAAGGAACCGATGTGTCGTTGATATTTAAAGTTTCTACGTGTATATATATTTACGTCGGTAAATGTTACGTTCCTTTTAACTTCGTAACGCTGTAACTATATATTGAACAATGAAAGTTAGTTCAAATAATAACGATTACATGGAACAAGTTCAGTCGGGTTAGATTATTTCGGAAAAATTATTAGAAAACATAAATAACGAGTTATTTCATCAATATTTAAAATAGTCGAGAATTTAGAAATAGTTGAAACAATAATTAACGAAGAAGTATTGCAGGATTAAAGTTGCAACGGATTTTATTTACGAAAATCTTTACCCGAAAGGAATGTCACAATGAATTATGAAGGATTAATGGAACGCGTTTCCGTTAGAAACAACGGTAATATTCACCTAAATCTCCTTACTATAAATCTTCTATATATATTAATCCATAAATTAATCCATAAATTAAATAATATCTACAAGAAAGAAACTCCTAAGTCCTCATAAGTCCACTAAAATTTCAAACTATCCAACTTCGTCTATTATACCGTGCATTAATATCTTTCATACCCTAAATTCAGCGTCCCCATTAAAGCAACCGATCAAAATGAAATTTCATTAGCATTGTAATGAAACACTACTGTCATGATTAAATTGATCAAATTTTAGACCAATCTGAAACATGATACACTAGTATACAAATTAAAGATACAGCATGAATAGACATCTTAAGTTTCGAATAAGTATTAAACACAGTCTTACTGAATATTGAGGTTTATTTATTATAATAAAAAATTTGCTGTTCGAATACTTTCGTGATCTCTGTGGGATATAATAGTTGTACTGAATATTAGATTGTTGCAAACGTTTCTTTCGTTTCATAAGGACATAATAGATGCGCAACAGTTTTAGTTTTATATTATTTTATTGAATTATATATGATCCATTTTGTTCTATTGGAACAATACTATTGGATCATACATAGTTCAATAAAATAACAAAAATAATAAAACAAAAAATGCGCATCTACTATTTCCTTGCGAGAGGAAAGAAACTTTTGGGATAAGCCAATATCATATAATTGTTGCATATACATATTTTCGTATTAGTTTAAAATTTTACCAACATAATCACAGTAGTCGAGTCTCACAACAGTGTCGATGCAATTTCAAAATGTTTCCTACGGCACACGGTACACATCCATAAAAGATCTCTACAAATGTTGAAATACTTTCGTGAGCCTGTGTATATTATAGCACTCGTGAAATATCGTCCTGTGGACACGGTGTATCGTGATCGGTTAGTCGAACAGAGTTGTCCAATGAATGCTAGAAGTACCACTTACGTGAGTAGTCCAGGATTAGGATCCGCTTGGTACCAGGAGTACTGTGGCATGTAACCCGCGTGGTGCGGCGGCGGCGGTGGTGGCGGTGGATGGTGGCCAGGCGTATGGGGGTGATGGTGAGTGTGCGGTGGCGCGTGCGGATGCGGATGGTGCTTCATCTCGCCCGGCCAAGAGGGTGCGGGCGGGCTCTCGTTGTGCTGAGGCGACATCTCGCTTCCGGGGCTCGAACTGCCGGGGGTGTGACCCCCTGCGCCGCCTCCCATGCCACCGAGATAGCCCGTCGTCGGACTGCCCGACACGGAACTTCCGCCTCCTGAAACAGTAACGGAGAACATTCGAGATCGATCCTCCAGATATAGACTTATCTTGAACGGAACAGAACGAGGGGGTGGAACATTTCGATTCGCTGCAGCGTTCCATTGACGCGTTACGGGGATGATCCAAAGTCGTTCGGGGGTGCCGGGTGAATTGATTTATCGAGCTGCGAGGGAATATTGCGGGAGTCGATGAGGAAAGAGAGTCAGGGTTTTGTATCTTTAGAAATGGAATCGAGTTGAAAATATCGAGATTGGTGGAAGAAAGGGGTTGGTTTTAGACGATTTGATGGATGAAAATTTAGGGCTGGGGAGTGGGGATTTATTTATTGAATTAGGTTAATTAATAGTTATAGTAAATAATAGTTTATTGAATTAGGTAAAGATTGGATCGATTTATCAGACTGGGAGGAAATATTATATGATCGACAGTGAGAAGATTTGAGTTTTCACGAGAATTTGAGATTTGAGAAATTGCTTTAAATTGAGAATATCAGAGTTGGTGGAAGAAGGGGATTGGTATGTCGATGGAGATTCAGGACTGGTTTATTAAGTTATGTGGAAACTGAGAGAAGAAATCGTGGAAAGAGCGCGGTTTGGTAATTGATCGAACCAGAATATCCAGATTGACAACAGGAAGAAATTGATTTATAAGTATTTAGAAATATGAGTATTTCGCGAATCAATGTTAATTGAAATTAAAATATAACTTAGGATTTACATCGGTTCTTAGAGATGATTTCATCGAGGAAGATGTGAGAAAATACAGCGCGCTGATAATTCATTGAACCAGTTGTAATCTCGAAATCGAAGAGATATGTATGTGGATCGACAAGGTTATCGAACGGTTTTATGCCACTGGCATTACGATTCGATCTCTCTAATTGATTTATATCTTCTGAGTTGGTATTCGTGAGTAGCACTTGCATCGTGAAGAAAATTGCGGCATGGAAGTTTTTATGCCTTTCTTTCTTATCTTGATTAACGCGATCACGTATCACGCATTAAAATCATCTCGTTAAGGCGTATTTCTAAGTAAACTAATCCTATAATAATACTAAATACTACTAATACTAATAATAAATAATACTAATACTAAATAATACTAATAATACTAAATATTTTTGATCTAATTAAAAGTGTATAGAAATTGCTTCCATTTTGACGTAATCGATGTCTATAATATGGAATAGTAATTAATTGGAAACATCGTGTGATACCATTATTTCCACGGGTATTTCAATATAGCCGATCAAAATAGTGATAAACCGATTTTTTGCTCCAGATTACCGCGTAACCATTATATGCGAACACACCTCCTTGCATGAGACTTCCTGGTTGACCCGGTTGAGGGGATGGTCCTCCAGGTAGAGCGGTTCCACCGGCTAGAAGGCTGCTGTGTTGCCCTCCGCCGCCACCGCCGCCCTGCTGCGCCGCCTTCATCATCTTTTTGTATTTACTTCTTCTATTTTGAAACCAGATTTTCACCTGCAACAAAAATCCGACGAGGGAACGATCAGGTCAGGTGGAACTTGTTTCGCGAGTTGTCAGTAGCTATTGGCGAAAGAGACCGAAACGATGAGGAGAAAAACGAATGAAGAAAACGCGGCCGCGGACGAAAAAAGAAAGAAAAACGAAGAGAACCTGCGAGTCGCAGCACGAGGTTGATGTACTATTTAACGTGGACCGAGACGGTGTGTACGGCTGCGGTCGCCAGAGACCAGCAATTTTCACTGTCTCTGTTGCCGCTGTCCTTCCGTCCGTCAAACATCCGATAATTACAGAGGCCGATATGAATTTCTGCCAGTACGCACCGAGCGTAATGATACACGCTTGTTCGGCGTGGCATACATATATATTTTGCAAGAGGGACAAGCGTACATAGTGAGTCGGAGGAGAGAGGAGGAGGGGTTTTTATCGACGTTGGTACAGCGACTGGACGGATATATCGATGATGAAGGAAGGATTGTGCAGCTTTCGATCGTATTCAGCCACGTTATGAAGAATCTACATAATACCGTCGTACCGTAGTCGCGCTACTGGGTTGCAAACTGACGTCGACGAAGAAGAACGAACGAAGGAAAAAAGATGAAAAAATAAGAGAAAAAGAAGAGAGGAACTGCTCGTTTCGTAACTATCGTTTCTTTTGCCTGTTTCTCTGCCTACACGCCGCGCGCGGAACGTCGAGTTCGGCCTGTGCGGCGGATACTAATGCGCTTGTGCCGCTGTTAGGATTGCACATGCGGTATTTTTTTGTGTCTTAGCGCGATCTATACATGCGCCGCGTGCACGTGACGCGCTGCTCAATCTTACGTAAGCATGGCTCGGCTAGGCGAGCGCAAAGAGCGAGAGAGGAACAGACATCGAGCTGAAGCTCTACGTTTCGTATGTTTTGCGAGTACCAGGTAAACGGTGCGCGTTAACCCTGCGCGTAGAAAAAATTCCGGAAGCGGAGGGCCGGCTTTTTTACCACATCTACGTTACGTTTTATACGGTGCTTCCTTTTCTGGGAAATCGAGAGTTGCAACTTTGTATGTAAATTTTCTACGACAAAACACTGGGATAAGAAAAACACTGATTACATGTAACATGAATAATTGCTGGAATTCTTGTGTTCCTGTCCTGTAGATTAATTCAAAAGCGTAACGAGGAATCTGGATCGTTTTTGGAATATATAGAATATTTTATATTTCATTCCCTTTTTGAGCTCTGAAATCTTTAACTTCTTACGCTTGATTTTAAAGAGCCACGACAAATCGAGATCATTTATAATGGTTATAAATTATCCTATTTTTGTAATATGAAATCAACATAGAAGTTTCGAAACGTATGTTTCATTCTAAAACGTTATAAAAAACTTAGATTCTTTTCAAACTTTATCAAATATTCAAATCTTCGTAAATGCTTTATGTTTCGAAATCACCGTGTATTTTTTAAATTCACGCTTTTTTCTAAGACTTTACGAAAAAGCTTGAATTATTTCTGACGTTTATAAAATATTTTATCTTCATTAATTCCCAATTGTAAGAATTTCAGGTTCTGAAACCTTCGTAACGTAGAACATAGGAAACTCGGATACCGAGGATATTTTCCCCGTAGAACCTGCTATAAACCGCACACTCAACTCTCGAATATTAATCAAAGAAACTGGAACTCTTATCAATCACCGGAGAAGACGCTTCTTGTCAGTTCTCTGTGTCAACCCTCGGTGATCCGCCATTGCGTAACCGACGAGCGAGCGTTGGGTGTCGGATACGTACACGAAGTCTACGACTTTTTACGCCTTGGGCGTCAATCAAAAACCGTACGGTTACTTTAATTAACTAAGTCGGCTCCGTGAAGCACGGAGCCGGAGGCCAGCGGTGAACAAGGGGCAAGGGACGATGTGGTTAGAACGACGAGCAAAACGGAGAAAGCAAAGAGAAAAGGGGGAGGAGGTACGGGGAGGCATCGTCACGTCAAAACGAGTTCATTAAAACCGCAACAGCGGGTTTGTCTAACCTCGAAAGAAATACTCGTGGCCGACATTGTTTCACGTTTCGTGAGGCGCATCGGTCCGTTGAAACTCGCGGTTCTTTACTTGAGTACATGTGTTGCAAGTGCGCGTACTAGTCATAGAATACACGCGTTAAGAATGCACGTGTCACTACGTGTGCATTGTATAAAATGGTGATTGGGCGGTACGATACGCGTATCGGCCGAAAAATATGTTGCTAGTCGAACACTCGCGAGCTTGCCTCCTTCTCGCAGTCTGTCTTATTGGCAAGCGTGTGGCTGGCGTGCCGGCGCAAATAAATCTCTTTCTAATTGCTCGGTGAAAAAGCGGAGCGTGCTTGCGCGCAGGAGATGGCGCCCGACAAAGGGGCCAGAACTAAAACCTCATCGCGGCGTGGTTTATTTCATTGTCGGGGCTGGGCTCCGGGCATTTGCCCACTGCCACTGGCTTTGTTTATTGATATTTACAGCCAGCGTGACACACGCGGCATACGAAGAAGAACATTGGAGGCCCCTAAGGGCTGACAACGTCGGGGTTGTTCGCTTTTGTCCATGAGATATTCGCTCGCGAGTTACGTCCGCCTTTTTTTGTTCGAAGACCACGGTATGTTGTTGTCATAGCATGACGCAGGTGTAGATTCTTCGACGCGAAGAGATGGTACGTTGGGTCGCACGGGAGAAAACTTGTTGGCTATTTAGAAGAGTTGTTTTATAGATGGAAAACAGTGAGAACGTTCGCGGCTTGTCGCGTAACGAAACTGTCTAGAGACGATCTCTCCTATCGCGAATAAAGTATCGGTTCTCGAAAAGAAATTTTCCGTTTAGACATCGATTGTCGTAATCAGTCTAGCCGCGTCATGGCGGGACATCCGTAACCAGACGGCAGCAGGAATTCTCGCAAAAAATGCACTGACCACAGCTCGAAATGTATGCAAATTCGCGTGACGAGTCAGCACCGCCTCGCGACGGAATACATAAGGGGTAGAGGAAAAACGAAAGGACGAAAGAGGGAGAAGAAGAAGAAGAAGAAGAGGAGGAGGAACAAGCAGGAGAAGAATATACGAACAAGGAGAAGAGTACGAAAAATACGAAGAAGTAGAGGCAGCGTGTGCGAAGCGGGTATAACGCCGATGGCCACTAGAACGGCACGGTGGCACGCTGTTATCTCTTTTCCTCCAGCATCCTGGAGAATGTATAAACACGCGTACACTCCTGGTCTTCTATGTGTGAGTGGTTCTACGCAGCCACGTCGAATGGCCGCCCCGCGCGAGTGCAAAAATTACTCCTGTCAGCCGGTGGTCGCGCGCGAACCTCCGCCAAGGGATAAACAAAGAGGGAACAAGATAGGATGACCTCGTTGCTGGCGTCGTTGATATTGCTGGGACCAGCAACGGCTTCCGACATCGCCCAAGGCGAAACAGCGAGGCACTCTGGTAACAGCCCCCGCCTGTCGATATCGCCGATGCATACTCAATGAGCGACAGATCGTCGCCGTAGGGTGAAGGGGGCGTGAGGTATATAGAGGGAAGAAGGAACAGGGGTACAGCGGCGGGCACAGCAGCCCGGCAGCAGCCGGGACAAGGTTCCAGAGTAAAAAGTACGGCAACGTTTCGCCTGCGTGAATCCGAGAACGCGCGCGCCGCCTGTTTAATATTTATGAGAGAAGCATCTAGGAATAATCTACGTCTAAATGAAAACGCTCCCACCGATTCGAGCCGCGATCTCCAAGAACGCTCTCTCTCCCTCTCCCCAAATCCCCGGGCCAGCTGTTCGCCACTATGTTACTGATGGATTGTCCTAGCACGATTGGAATCGCGATGAAATCGTACGGGGTAGCGGGAATGTTCGTGGTTTGTGTAAAGTCACGCGCATAAGCCAATAGACATTTACTAATGTTAAACATAATATTTATCAAAGTTCGTTTATGTAATATGATGTCGAAACGTATTACTATTTTGTTCTCTTTATGATACGCCGATAAAACGGCGGTCCTTACTCTACCTCATTTTATGATCAAAACGTTCATCTTTGAACGTTTACCGTCTAAATGTTATGTACAACGATGTACAAAGGGGATTCTTTTGACACTACGTCGAATGGTAAAAAATTAATTGAAAGGAATTTACTAGCCTCAGTGTTGCTATACAAATATTAGGATTGGGAAAGATTATACCGATTTTACTTATGTTTTATATTTTAAAGTACAACATATAACGGCGTTATTATTATTTTTTATATTCGTATTAACATCATAATTACTTATACAATAAAATCATATTTGCAAAAATGAAATCCAAAGAAACGAAGGATTATTTCATTACCAAAAGGAGATTACAACGATTTACGTTGGTGATTATGTCTGATCACAGATGGTCCTAATTCTACTGGGAACCTCGGACCGTACGAAGTATGTTACAAAGTTTTGAACTTTGGTCTACGATCTACATGTTGCTATATATATACACGTATGTATCTCTCAATATTCGTCACTTAGTGACGTATGACAGACATGGATACCGTAATTGGTGCTTGCAAAAATGTAGTCCTTGACTTGATAATAGCAGTCGATAGCGGCACGCCGTTTCAGCGCAGTTCTGCTAACTGTAGTTACAACCTAGTTATACAATGGCGGGAGGTATGGGCGATAAAACTTTCGGAAGGTTTCGAAAGGTTATGGTAATGCGAACGTAAAAACGGTGAAGTTCCGTTGCATCTGACTCACGCGCTTCCTTGGGAAACATCGGATCGTTATGCCGGGCTAAACTAGATACCAAATTTATTTCTGTGTTTCCTCCGTGAAACTCCGTTAACTTCTTTTTTTTTTTTAACAATCAATCATGATACGTCTACTTTTTCTTCAATCTAAAAAATACGAGCAAAATAAGAAACATCAAAATTCATTTGATTGGCAATTTTTATTTCACGCAAATTACATATGCAAGATTAGTTTCTAGAATGAAATATCAGTTGTAAAGGACAATCTATTTCCTCTCTCTCTTTTTTTTTTTTTAGCGTACAAGGAATTTAACTTTCATTTTGTAGAAGCTACGTATGAAAAATCGATCGTTACAGTAAAATATTGAACAGATAAATATCTAAAAGCGGCTATCTTCGACAAAATTCGCGTCACACAAAAGTTATCTATTCCATTAACAGACTATGCTGTATCATTCCCCGAATAATCGAAACGGGGGCTGGACAATTAAACGCAATTAGTCTAATGGCGGTAGCTGCGTGAGCAATAACACGATATAAAACCAATAGAGTGATGGCTGCTAGTCATAATTTCTCTAGGCATTGATAAGACCGCGCGCGGCTGACATTGTTCCACGTTTTTAACGCATTCTGTTTGACCAATGGCTACGATGTTTATCTACGTATAATTACTTTGTTTTTCAAATAAAACTCAACGGCAAACCAGTTTAAGCGCATACGAGTATGCAACGATCGTGGACGCGAACGCTAACAATATGTCTGTCGTACAACTGATTACTAATTATGTTCTCGGTACACAAGATTAAATACATTTCATGAAACATTTTTGTTACCATATTTCTTCTACTGGTCAGCTACTTGAATCACACATTATATATTTTTAATTCTTCGTAGCATATATCTTTAATATCTTTAATATCTAAACTTACAATATCTTTTTATCAAATTATTCAAGGTCAACACACGAAATTCATTGTATCTTTCTTCATTTGTTTTTTTGATATTTATGCGAAACTCTGCGAATATGTGAATAAGTTAACATCAGCACGGGTCACAGCTCGACAAGGCGCTTTTACTATGCGCAATGTCTTAGTTCATATTGCATCTTATAAATTAATCAAGGTATCGATATGAAAATTTTCAAGCAGAGAAAACTGAGAGACATAAATCATCACTTCTGTATTATGTATCTAACACTACTTAAATTACATACCACTGATATATTTACATCTGATATTTGCATACTACAATCTGACTATATTCTACATAAGATCTCAATTACCATACTCCGTCGTTAAAGCGTTAATATGGTTATTACGTTAATGCAATTATTCTTCAATATGTGATATATATATATATATATATATTCATATATGATATATATGAATAAAAATATTTTATTTATAGAAATGTAGTATCACAGGATTTAATCCTACAAGCTACTCCTAAATCTCATTTTTCTTTACAAACATGTGTCTAAAGTGTACGTAAGAGAAGTTAAATTACCTAAATATAGCTGCGAATTATTTCACCAATCATCACGTTTCGTTCACCTCTCCGTTGACCACGTGCAGATCTCCGCTGACACAAAATTGGAGGTTATATCGCAGCGGTGTATCGCCGATTGGATCGAGTTATATTCCCGTGGCGGGTCGATCCTTGTCCATATAGACAGGGACCCCCATCGGCGTGTTCTGAATGATCCAATCTGTCCGCACAATAAATAATCACGCGTATCGGCACGGCCTACCTGCGCCCTCCGTTAAGCCGAAAGCCGTAACAAACTAATCCGTCATCGGTACCGGACGACGGCCACACACTGTACGTCGCTGAAGGGTTTTTCAACGGGCTGGCAATCAGCTACGAATCGATGGAGATGGAAACGGGGACGTTGAAGCGAAGAGCCTCAAATTCTGATAACGAGTGGCGGCGAAATGAGGATATTTCGATCGATAAGGGCTGTTAACGAGCAACTTGTCACTGTGAAAATTCTCCCGTGTCTTTTGAAAGTAGAATATTTGTTTCTCTACAATTCTACAATTCTGAAAAATTATTGCTTCTGTTGCTAGTACGAGAATCTATCTTAAACAGTTAAAGATTAACCCCTTTGTATTTATAGACGAGATATCTCGCGACGTATTTATCGAATACTATAAGCGAAATACTTGATATATCTGTTTTATCATTTTTACAATAGAATATTACTTTGTACAGGTAAAAGAAAACTGACAGAAACTTTTATGTTGTAACATTGCTATGTTTGACATCGTCAATTCCTTCGTGTTCACGGGGAATAGTATATTCGAAATGTGGACGAGATATCTTGCAAATTAATTTTTATCCAAATCTATAGAACATTATTCAAACATCTCGCGTCATTATACAAAGACGTACATCATATCTCACTTATAACGTTAGTGATCGATGTTATAGCGTAAAATATCTCATCCACATATACCAAAGTGTTAATCGAATCTTCCTAATCTTGAATATCACACGAGGCATCGACAAATTAAAGCATCATTGCTCCCAATCAAATCGAAACGTTCTAACTGCCACCGGGTTGCAACCAATGGTTCGTGGGAACGATAGAATCACCGAATCGAGGGATTCGAATTCGACCACGATTTTTATTAATGTATTCAAACAAGTATATATACGTACGGACGACATATGTCGGGTTTTCCGAACTGTCTCGTCTGTCAGAGCATGTAAGCAGGTATCGTAGGTACCTACGTTTCCTACCTAGTTGAGGGTGGTAGAGGGGGGTGGGGGACAGGGAAGGGGATAATAACAGCCGTGTAAATGCGTCACTAGGGCCCCGTTCGTTCGCATAATGCTATAATGCCTTTTTTTTATTTCGCTCGCCCGCTCACTCCCACAATGCAGCGTCGGGTTCCCCTGTTCCCTCAGCTCCGCTACTCCCCCGCTCCATGCCCCCCTCGCTGCTTCGGCGATTCCCACTTCCTGCCTGGCATCGGTGATGCGCAGTGCCACCTTAACAACAACGAAATTCCCCAGTGGTGCAACGGCCCCCTTGCGTTTTGCGTTCTTCATCGTTGCGTTTCTATGTTATTTTCTACTTCTTTCATTTTTTCTATTTCTACTTTTTATTTCGTTTGTTTCTAAAGTCAGGATAGTGGTTCGGCCGTTCTAGGACGTTACGAGTAAATCTACGATGTAAGAAACCCTCGAGGAATTGAAAAGATACCGTTACACATTTCCTCCGATAGTATCTACCGTTTGGTCAGCATCGAAAAAACAAATTTAATGGAGTTTCCGTTTACGGACGAGCCACGTTCCGTGGCTGGACGCGTTAGTTAGATATCAATCAAACGTTCGTGCGATGTTCTCGCCTACCTGTTTTTCCCATTTTTTTATCTTGTCTTTTTTTTTTATTCTTCTTTTTTAATCATGATCGCGAGAAACATTTTGTTGCTCCCAGCGAGTACAATGGAGCACGTGCGCCGCACGTTTGTTTGCCGACCAGAGGAATCTTAATCGGAAACGCGATTATCACGAGTGTTATTATACCTATTCCCAACGACCAAGGTTCTCTGTTGCTTTCTCTCTATTCCCGTGTTTCGTTTCTCTCTGTGTATCGAACAGGCGAAAAATGGTTATGGCTGAAATCGAAACACCGTTTTACACCGCGATCACGTACCGTGTGGAACGAGTGAGGCTGCGACAGCCGGAATACGAGCGGTACACGCGCGTACCCTGTCACCGTTCCTTTGTCCCGGGACCATTTGTTATTTTGTACATATTCATAACGCCGTTACATCATCGCGTACCGATGCATTCTCTACCCGGCCTTTTCCTTCTCTCTTTTTCCCGTCTCTCTTTCCACCTGCGCGGACACGCACACTTCGTGCCGGTTACTGTTCATCGATACCTGCGCTCAGCCTGAATTCACAAGAGGGATTTAATATACAGACCGCAGCGAAATTGAGAAACTTTTGGAAGATTCGAACTCTCCGTTGTTTGGTTCAAACAATAATTGGCACTTCGAGGAAGTTAAAACGGAAGATTGTCCAATTGCAGAAATAGTAATTTTTACTTGAAGCGAGAGATAATCTTACAGATGATCGAAGAATTTGTAGGTCAGACATTCTTATTGTTACAGTGAGACACAGAATTATTGACTGGGTCGGAGATTTAGCAGATACTTGAGAATTAATGATACATTAAATGGGATTTTTATATTTTTCTTTTCTAAAGCGTTTGCGTTATGAGAAAAATAGATTAAGATATAGATCGTATTACAGTTACGAGAAAGCGATATGTAGCATTCAATTCGAACGATTTAACTTATTACAAGACGATTCTCAGGAGTCAGTTTTCTGCTGTTTATATCGAAGAATAAAATAAGCGATACATCTGGTCTGTCATCGACTACGAGTAGGCTGATCAAAAGAACAGATATCAGAGTATGTGTCTGAAGTCCACTGTTACGTGACTGTGGCAAATGTGGTATATTTCCACGAATCATAGAAAATCCTACTATCTCAAAAATCTGGGAAATTTTGAAAAATATCAAAAACATGTATCAAAAACTATTGTTGATTGAATATAGAGAACGAGTGATATTTCGTATATCATTGGAAGTGAAAAGTTTGAAGAATGTCAAAAATATGCTTAGCTGAACTATTACTTGAATTGAGCTACTACTTAAACAGAGAAAACAAGTGTATTACGTGTATCATAGGAAATGCTGATGGAACGAAAGCTCGGAAAAGGCTTGAAGGATGTCGTAAATATTTATGTATGTATCAGAATGCGCTGTTAACTGAACACAGTGAATAATTAATATCTCATAAGAAGCTCTAATAGAGGAAGGAGCATGGACAAAGTTTGAAAGTACACGAGGACGAACCCGAGTCCCGTTATGCGTTTACGTGGTTTTATGATAAAATGCAGATGCACCGGAGCAAACGTTGAACCACATCTCTCTCTCCTGGCTACATGCAGATCCTGGCTTACGTGAGAAATCTTAGGGAACCGTTATTGTATATCGTACTGGCTGTCGTTCGCAAGACACAAAGGCCCTATTCATCCGCATGCAATCGCATGCATAGGAACTGATCCTGACTTCCAGCATGCCTCGCATCGCTTCGCGCCATCCTCTTCGGCAAACGAGTACCTCCTTGCTCGCTCAACCTCGTTAGATCGTGGTAAAAGAATAATATCCGGCGTTAGACCCCGATGTTCCACTAAATGATATCCCGATTATATTATGCTTCCGTGGCTTTCACCGAAAACGTTCACTAACATTTATCTCTGTTGTTCCATCAGTATCTGCCATATAGGACGATGGATCATCAGGTTTTAGTTTAGCCTAGTGATTCGTGGATTACTTTCTCTCCTTCACTTTCTGTTTCAATATTTTTATTCGCCGGAACTCTTTATCTTTGTAACGATCTCTGGTGTTTCAATAAGCAGCCTTTTATACATAGTACGGGTAATTTGGATATGGCTATATGTTTAATCTTTTTTTTTCATTTCGAATCGAATTTTCACTTTCAGCGTAAATTGTATAACACGTTATCTTTGCTCCTTATCGGTGCTCGTTCAACGTGTCCATGTAAGTGTGTACTTTAGTATAGGATTAAAAGAGATATTAATTATTCTATTTGAAAATGTATCTCAGTCTAAGCGAAAAATTCAGATTATTTGATATTTCTTAATGTTATTTGGTAATACCAAATAATCTGAATTTGCTAGTTCATGGCGGGATAGATTTCTAAATAGAATGACGAAATCTCCCGATGCTCAAAGTTCCCAACTAAATCAGTGACCCAAAGCTTTTACTCCGCCAATTTAAAACATTTCTTTCTTTTCTAAAAAAAAAAGCAATCTTTTGCAAACAAAGAAAATTCAAAATCTAGTATTCCACCTATCCAAAAACTAATCACCCCTCCGAAAGTTTAACAAACATCCACTCAATTTACTCCACACCCTTCGACACGTATAAGAGGGGGTGGGATTCGAAACCAGGAGCCATCGCGTTCAACAGCTCAATCCTGCGTTTCAGCCGGTTGTCATTGGCATAATTAACGAGACGGGGCGAACTCGGCTCGGCCGATTCCCATGTCGGTATTCGCGAGTTTCCACGAGCTGCTCTCGGAATAAGTCCTCGTTTGTAGGTGGATACCTTCGTCACGGTGAGCGGTTCGCACCATGGTTTACCGGACAATCGTGGTGGACGCGCTCGAGGACGATGAGCGGAGACAGGACAAGAGAGAGAAAGAGACAGGCGGGGAAGGAAGAGTGGAAAAAAAGACGCGAGGAAGAAGTTGAAGGCGGAGGAGAGGAGAAGAAGCGAGAGGGAGAGAGAGAGAGAGAGAGAAGGAACCTTCTTCTTGGTAGCGGCCGCGGAGGAAGAAAACGAGGGACCACCGGGAACAGAGAGGCAAGGGGCAAGGAGAATGTCGTGCTGTGCTCATCGAGGTGTAGATCCTCGTCCCCTGGGTCGTTCCTACGCCGTGGTCAGCGTCCCACTAAGCCACGGTCGCGTTTACATTCGCGTTCTGACTGCGTTTAAATTGCAGTCGTACATAGAAAAATGAGCCTCCGCTGTTTTGTCTTCGTTGTTTAGCCCCTTTTCACTCCATTCTTCTGTGAAAACAACAGGAGTACGCTTTTCTGAGTAATTCTTCTTGTTTAGAACTTCCTTCTCCTTATGTTCATCCGATAGTTCACATAGTTTCTTGTTTTTGAGTATTTCGAGAAGAAGACTTACAAAATCAAATAGGACCACAAGAATACAAATATTAGGTACAGTCGGTGGAATTTTGCGACGATGATACGCAACGTATTTGATAGATATCTCTTTGTAATACATGTTTTACCGTTTCTAATTCAGCGCGCATGAATATATGCTGCATTAACATCGGTAGATATGCAATGTTTTCTGGGTTAGTGCTTTTTGCTTTAAGATAGTGTTGCAATTCCACTACTTTGTGGAATAAATGAGAAATATCTCTTCTGAGTGCATTTTTCTGAGACACGAGATAAGCAAACGAAACGATAGCTATGTATTTAAAGTATATGCTTTTTTACAGGAATTCATTATACATTTCAACGTTTGTATGCATACGATGTCTAATCACTGTTATAACAGCGTAACGATATCACACTGGTCACATCCATCATCTCTTCAAGGCTATACCACTACAAACAATAATTTCTCATCTACTTCTCGTCTAATATTAAACAATAAGACACATGCAATTGCATTTGTTCCACATTATCAATTAAAAAGTAACTGATTATACTGTAACATTCATTCCTAACGGGAACAACGTGTCTTTCGTGTAAGAATTAGATAGCACAATCTCAAGATAATCTGCCCAATCAATATTCCTCGCGCAAATATTAATATCCCTAAACACTGTGCAGCCGCATCATCCGATAAGATCGAGCGTGTCGAAGTTTCGCTTGGACGATCGTTTCGCGCCTGGAATCGCACCTGTTGGTACCGTTCTCTTATCCAGCGGCAAAGTGGAAGCGGATACCACGATACGACCAAGAGCGTGCACCAGTCGTGGTATCTTCGAGGGGACGCTGAGTGCACGGATTAAGATGTAAACGACACGTTGTAACGCGGCGGCTAGGCCGCGATAGGTCGACCGGTCGGCCTGGGGTCCCTCTTTATTTCTCGTTCGTGGAAACCGTAAAGTCCATTTGAAGCGCGCTCAGTTCGCGCTCCGATGGGCTGCGAGAGCGTTTCTGGACTTTTACGGAAATCGGGAACCTGGGAGCACCGTGCGCCATGTACAGTGCTCGGCCTATGGTGGCGAATGACCTAGCCCGATCCATAAGCGTATACCTCGCCTCGAGAGCACCCTGCTTTCACGCGTTTTAATCGCGAGCTCTGTGTTCCGCGGATGACAAAGATAAAGATTGTTTCTGCTAGCTAGAAGAGAGAGATGGAAAAGAAGGATTGAGATATCGGGGAATGAGCTGATAAACGAGCCGATCGGAAACCTGTTTCCTTTTATCAGAAACATGGTCGAGCGAATATCGTTGAGATAGCCTCCCTTTGAACACGTTCCATGCTTCTCGTTCGATTTTCCTTACGTTAGATGAGGAATTAATTGTCTTTTAAAGAGTTGCAGATAAATTTCGACAAGTCTGTGTTGATGTAACATAGTATCATAATAGGGAGTTGATCGAAATTTGTTCTTTTCTTTTTCTTTTTTTTTTTTTTTGATGGAAAGAAGTACTTTAAAGACGTCTAGTTTCAGAAAGGAAGATTTAAGAACGGAACGTTTCTAGAAATTTTGGAATTGATTTGTATTTAAATAGCCAATGTTTACGCAGTATATAGTAATATAATTGAGGCTTTAATTTTTCTGTGGGGGTGAAACGAAATATTTCATAATTGACAAATTGCAAAGACGGAGGATCTAAGAGTGAATTGTTTCCTGGAATTGTAGAAATGAATCTGAACTTTAATAGTCAATATCGAAAACACGAATATTTCTTGAAATTTCATGTTTTTAATGTAGTGAAACCAAAAAACTTTATAGATATCCAATTCCAAATATGGAGAACTAGAAAACAACTGTTTCTAAGAATCTCGAAGAAATATTTGCATTTTAATGATCGACATTAATAGAACTTTGTGTCATAATCCAAGGTTGTCTGGAATATATCCCCTGCAGTAGCGTTGTATAAAATACTTGAAAGATCATCGGTCGCAAATATGAAGAACTCGAGAACGAATCGTTCCTAAGAATCTCTAAGAAGACCGAAACTTCGATGATCCGCATTCATTTCCACAATGAGGCGGAACAAAATAATTGAGAGACGTGTGCGACAACGTAACACAGGAAACTTGGAGCTTTATCAAACATTATCAAAGTACCGTAATTTCGGAAGTCTCCTTAACAGGTTCTCATCCGGTAAGCTCAAGAAAGATTAATCTGGGGCTGCGATTAAAAGAATGACTGCAACGGAAAGCGTTGCGCGTATGTAAATCGGCGGCGACGTGTCTCGAAGCAAAAACTAGACTTCGTCGGTCGTGTTTACAGTAATAAATTACAAGGAGACAGCCCTGGCAATGTCACTCTCGCGTACTCCGCGCCGTGCACCTCCGCACTCTCGGTACGTGTCGCAGGATGATGAAGTGGACTCTCTTTCTTCCAGCCAGGATACGCATTATATCGTTGCTGCCTATACACACGACTGCTTCTCCGTTGTGTATACACGGCCTTTTATAATCTCATGCGCATCGTATGCACGTATGCATTATTCTAACCTCGAAGTGTGACGCAGAAACGGGAGAGAGATAAAGGCTTATCGCGAATCCGCTGGTATACCGAAGCATCGAGTATATCCACGATCTAAAGCCGGGGAAATCCCCGATCTTCATTAGCATAGAGCGTTCCGCGCGTAAAAGAAGAAAATTTCCATTTGATCGCGCCGATGATCGCGACGGTACACTAACCTGATTCATGTCGGGGATCAAGAAATTCCTTCCATCTCCTTGTGTACGTATCGTTTCCTCTTTGAAACTTCCCCTTCTCGTCGCCTAACTCGGTTCTCTAGCGTTTTCATCTCTTCCTCTCTCGCTGTTTCATCTCTTCCTCTCTCGCGCGGAATCGCCGATAAAATCGCGTCGAATTAAATACCGACGCGCCGGTTTCGTATAATCGAGATGCCCTGGCCTGAAAACGCGCGAGCTACCTTTCGATCCTTATCAGACACCGGTGTGATTATCGTCCCGTATGAGCAACAAGGAGAGAGATAGCAGATCAGCGCGTTTGCCGTATGAATTTTGATGATATCTGATCGATGACTCGCGAGCAAAAATCCGGCTCGTTAAAGGGAAATTTATAACCGACCTATTCCAGTTTCGTGCCGCAGATTCTATGGACGGACGTGCCATCGTGAAACGGTAAATTATATGCGGAGGCTCGCGCATGCACTTTCCGCCGGCGTCGTAGCTTTCGTTCCTTCTCTCTTTTCTCGGTATCCGTTTATCCATGCGCGCGTATCCTGCATCCAGAAACGCACAGGAGCCTCGATGGTGTACTCCATAGCTTGTATGGTCGATATAAAAGTTTTTTGCACCGTGGGGAACAAACCGAACACTTCTGACGACGTTGCGGTACTACACGAACAACGTCGGGTACGCGTGTGGAAAAAGTCGACGAGCTTCGACTTTCGAGGTATCTACGTGCATTCGCCTATGAAATTATTTATATGAACATCGTTTTGAGTTGTTAGATTCAGTCGCTGGATAGGCTAAATGGTGGTAAAAACGCCTTATGGTCGTGTAGATATGTGGACGTCTTGGTAGAGTAGCTTGATTGCAATGGGGATATTGTGCATTCTTCATAGAATCGACATTTTTTTGCTTTGCATTTAGTAATAGGGGAATTGCGTGGATATTGAATTTAATTGGAATAGAGACAGAGTAAGAGCATTAGCGTTTAGGGCCAGAATCTTTGGATCATTTGATAAATTCGTAGCGTGCAACTTGCTACATTTCTATAATCTTCCAATTTTTCAAGATTAAATATTTTAACACACCGATCATGAGCCACGTGGAAATCACGGTATCCTTATTTCGTAGAATTAATAATAATACTAATCAGAAATAATAATAATAACGACGAATAAAATTAATCTTTAATTTGATATATAAAATTAATGATAGTTTCCACATTTGGTAGATAAAATATTCTAATACACTTTGGTAGATAAAATAATATGAAAAGTCCTCGATAATTCTGCGTTCAAATCAAAAAAAGAAATCCCTCTACCAGTATCCAAAATTATCTGATGTTCTTGAGAAAAAAGAAACAAGAAAAAGATCTTCATAACGAACGGAGTAAATACTTGCCCTATAAATTCTCGACACAGGCTGATCGTGTACAGGATCCGTAAGGCGGTTGAGAATTATCCAAAGTACTCTTGGGCGTATAGCGGGGCACGTGCAATTTTCGAGCAGTTTCCGCGAGCTGGATATCGAAGAAAGAAGAAGGGAGGAGAGCTGCAGGTCGAGAGAGGCGAGAGGAGGGTAATTTTAGCCGGGTTGCCGGTAATTTCACGCTTTTACTCGGGAAGGTTAGCAAGGCGCGGCTCGTTCTCGTGGAAAATGTCGTCCTCCTCGCGTACTCGCCCGTACATCAGGCCTTCGAGTGGGTGCACACACGAAAACCGCGAGACCGTACATCCAGATAGTTACGGGACATGACTTCCTCGCTCGCGGGATTTTATCGCCCCAGAAATCTGCTGCCGTGTGCATGAACACTTATGTAGCCGTGCATGCATGCACGATGGTACACCATCGTAAGCCGTTTCGCGTCCCGAACTTGCCGCCGTCGAAGATTTGCGACTGTTCACTTGCCGCTTATGGCTTGTCGCGAACCGAGGACACGCGAACTTCCGGGGGAAATCGTCGATGGCACAGAATCGTCGATTGTTTGAGAGCTATAACATGAAGTTTATAGAATTTCGTGTCGTATTTGAACTAACTACGGAAGTTAAAGATCTAAAAAGGAGATTAATTTTTCATGAACATGGTCGTTCTTGTGCTGTGGGAAAATTTGTTTTTTCAGTTTATGTACGTATTGCAAAAGCATGATATAATTCAAACAAGTTTTGCAGGAAATTTCGGGAAAAACTATTTGAATAATTATTTATTGAAAAATTATTTATGTATATTAAACGCATAATGTTGGTAGAAATAGTAGTCTCTAGGAAATAATGGTCAAATATTATTCTCTATAATGACGCATAAATGTAAGTACACAATTACGAACTCGTCGAAAAATGATGATATTGTTTCGAGTAGTGAATATCATTCCAGATTAATGAAAGGTTATCGTTTTAGTCAGGAACGCATTTGTAATTATAAAAGGTCGTACCTATTAATTGCGAGTACACGATGTGACACTATGTGTCTTTGATATCAACGATATTCGCAATGGACAATGTGTTCCTTCAAGGAGAGGCGTCACAGTCTCACTTTAATCATCCGATGCACCCTGTCATTCTACAAACACTTTCATCTACTTTCCTGTCACAGGAAAGAGGCAAGTTAAACTATATGTATTCAATGATCGATTACACGATCGAGTAATTCTTCTTCCAAATTTTTTTATCATTTATAGATATCTCTAATGATAGAAACGACAGAAAAAAGCTTTTCATAGAATTATTCGACGATTATATTTTTGTCTATCTTTTTTCTCATGTTGGAAAATAATTTCGCTTGGATCGAGACTTTTAAAAGCAGACGCAACGATAAAAATTATTCGAAGGAAACTTTTTATACAACTACGTATTTTATGCGTTGACTGGATATTCTTCCCTTTTTTTTTTTAAATATATTGCTCCTGTTTACATTTTATAATAGCAGACGCATTTGTAATCAGTTGTTTCGAGGAATTATAGCAGGCTTTGTATAATATTTTCTTCCTCCTCCTTTTCTTTATGTTACATTCGTGCCGGTCGCATAACGGGCAGATCCACGAGGGTGACCTGCACGTTTTACTCACGCACTCGACTACGAAGCACTCGTCCGGGAACTCAGGCGAGAGAGGAAGGTCTGTTGTTGCCCGAAGTCAGCGTCGGCTGTTGGCTCGTCGGAGGCTCAACTTGAAGGAGCAATCGTTTGCAAGGAGCAACGAGCGATCGTTGATAAGGGTATAGATGCGCCCCAGGTGTAGGCGTAATAAATTGTTTGCTGATTCTATTGAGCCTACACGATGAAAACAATGGGGCAAATGAGGGACAAGGGGCGAACGAGAGATACCAAAGAAAATGAAATATTGCCGCGATCGCGGATGTCGCTGACGAAACACATTCGATTTCTAATCCGAATTTTTCCACCGTCACACACGCGACAATTCTTTGAATAGTGGTATAAAATATTGCAAACATTTTTATCCTATTATTGCTTGCCAAATACATTACAAAATATATAAATTAAATATATATATAAAATATATAAAATGTTGGATATCCACATAAACGTGTAGTTGTATAGGACACTGTGCAAATAATTCACGATGCTTTGATATTACGTTGAAATCATGTTCAATTCATGATGTCTTAATTAGAGAATTTTATTTTTCTTAACCCCATAAAACATAAATGACTAAAATAAAGAGATAACAGAATGACTGTATAATACACCTTTTACGAGTTGTACAGATATTTCAGTATAAGATATGGTAGCTGAAATCCATAAAGATCAATGGCTAAGATATAAACAATCCATGCTCGTAATGAGAAACTCGTAACAATAATATGAGCACCGAATGAGAATTATAAATCTCAATCTCCACGCAACGCAATAGGATGATTCTAATAAACTACGCCCTGTAGCAATGTATTTATCTTCCAACGTTAAAGAGTTGCCAAATTTTCAAACAGAATCATAATTACCCGTTCCATTAAACTAATCAATTTTATCAAATCAGCTTGTAATTACGTAATATACTATAAAAAAAAAAAAAAAATATCGATTAAAATTTCTCAAACGTCTAAATCTATTAAATAATATCTACTGCAGTGATGAACCAATTTGACAAAATCCTCAGAATATCCGTATCAAAACAATTCTATTCCACTTTATACAGAAGACAAGTATGACACGGTATTTTCCTGTTTCACACAGAAGACAACTATGACACAGTTCTTTTTTGTTTTACACAGAAGACAAGTGTGACAAAATCCCTTTCTACTCTCCTCAGAAGCTACGATCCCCAACGAACAACAACGCTGAGAATCTGTCTTAATTAATCTGTGCGAATTAAGCGGATAGATGGTACCGAAACAAGAAATCAGCGGTCGTGGCCGCCGCAACGAGCCGCGACACTCGACAGTCTCTCGGCTCGTTTGTCACGGATCGGCTGGTTGGAAATGTCACGGCGCGAAAACGAGCGTTCATCGTCGATCCATTCGCGTTCTATGTCGCTGTGAATCATTAGAGGAGGCGGCGGTCGAAAGAACCCGCGGATAGAACGTACTCAACGATAGCGGAGAAGTCCGCTCCGGGAGTTAGGCACCGGCAAAAGATCGCGTATCTCCGCCACCTCGCACTGTCTCACGCGAGAGCATTGTTTCACGTTTAACGGCAAGGTGAGGTTATGCAATCCCTCTAGCCGTGGAGGCGCGAGAGAAGACGAAGAGGACGAGGACGAAGGCGAAAAGAGGAAGAGGAGGAGGAAGAAGAAGAAGAAGAAGCGAAGCAGAGGAAGGAGGCAGGAGATGATATCGCAGCGTACGATCACCGTGGTTAACTATGATGCGCCGTGTATGTGTATTTACGTGCACCCGCCTTTACCTCGATGCTTCAAGACTCCCTCGACCTTTCCCCAAGCATTTAGGAGTGGATAGCATAAAACGGGAGCTGAGATTTTTTATAAAATGTAAAAAAGATTATATGTTTTTACGAATATTCTGATTGCTATCGACATTTTGGAAGGAAACATAATATTTTGAATAAAATATAAATTTCAAAGTAATTCGCATGATTCCTTGAAAATATTGCGATAAATGCGAAATTCAGAGAACAATTGACAGAAAAAGGTTCTGCCATCTTTTACTTGTCGTCAAAATTGCAGAGCGAAAATTACTATTTTCGATGGTGTACGAACTTGAAAATTCCGACGATTTATCGTAAATGTTCCAACTGCGACGGAATTAACATTTCACAAATGACCATATTTGAAGTAGGTCAAATTATCATTGAAGAACAGAGAGTACAACTCGATGGAGCGCAAAAAGGAAGGAAGAGGGAGAGAGGGAGGGAGGGAGGGAGAAAGATTTCGTGTGCATTTCTTCGAATGGCGACTGCAGGCAGATGGAAAGCGTGACGCAAGGTTAAAGAGAAGTGGGTCGTATTTTTGTGAGACCAAAGTTACAAGAACACCAACACGCAATTAATAATACTCGGATCGATCGATCGGGACTTACGATCTCGAACAATCCTCAACGTCGTGGCACAACCTTCTGTTTCTTCTTCGTCGAAGAATCTCGAGGATATCCTGCTCGTTAAGCCCTCCATTTAAAGGCACGATTTTCGCGCGAAGACAATGCGCAACGACCTTAAGAAGCTTCGCTGTTTTCCCGGCGCCTATAAGGCGCACGTTCATTAATCTCGATCGGTGAGTCACTCACCGTGAAGAACTTTCATCGAGGCGTGGGCCCCTGCTTCTTAACTCTCTACCATCCGAGAAATCCGACAGAAAACCGACTACCATAAACTAGCATACATTCGCCTCTATCTATCCTACATTCCATTTGAAATGGTACAAAAACTTGATAGAGACAGGATATACTAAGATCCATTTATACCAGCGAAATTTTAATTGATTCAGGTTTAAATTTTTAGTCGTCGACACAATCGAACGTAATTTAGAACAAGTTTATATTACAAGATTTTGATCCATGTATCGTAGAAATTTATTCCTTCTTATTGTAAGAATCTATACGTATAAATTAGTAAGTGAAATAATTAAAGAATTTGTTTTCACTTTGGAATTGAAACCTCATGAAAATATAATCGGCGAAATTAATTACATATCATAAATATTGATCGAACTTCTGACTATCTGTTCGATCTACTTATCTGAACGTAAATTTCCATTATTTGAGAAATCATAAGTAATAAGGAAAATCGTTAATGAATTCTAGTTACCTAGATAAATGAAAGTCTATTATGGAATCGTTTAACTTTTGGTATTTAAAACTTCTTCGTAATTCCGTCGTGGCCCTCAAGTTTCTTAAAAGACTTTTGATATTTTAAGAAAAAAAAAACAAAGAATCGAAGAAAGGATGAAATATCCAAACTAAATGAAAGGAACACCCCTTTAACTATAATTCTATATCAAATATTCCATTAATGATCGAACTGTGACTTAAAAAGTTTCAACGTATATTAGTTAAACATGTTCAATTACGCACATATTGCTACTAATCTTGTTAATTATTCAATGTTGCATATATCGATAGTAGTTTCCTTTAGCCCGATAGATTTCCGGCTAAAAATTTTGTTAATCTATTCTATTTCCTGTTAAATTCCCAACTTTTATAGAATACATGGTGGTACCAAACTTTTGATCGGTCGTATACGTACATAGCCCAATTCTCGTCATGAGACACCATAAAGAAAAAAGAAAAAACGGAACGCAGACAGAGGAGCCGTTATAAGGTGGTGGCTGGGAAACGGTTAATAGGACAAATTATACTAATAAAAGGTAACAACGTCGGCCGTTTTCACGGTAGAATAACAATGGGTCTCGCAGGTCCATTTGAATATTTCCCTAATGCCCGACCGGCCACGGTTGTGGCGGACATGCGCGCGCTTTTTCGTACGCATCAATGCCCCGTAGGTCGGGTTCCGTTGGTCGTCTGTCGTCCGGAAGGGTAGGTCCTGCCTACCACGAAACTCCGTTCCCGATGTCAGTGTCTCCTCTCCTCCCGGGGGAGAGCGGCCAGCGTGTCCGACGACGTGGCATTAAATTCGTTCTGCCACCCTGGCCATTCGTCTGCCGCGCTGCCGACTGCGTGTGCGAGCTGAGCCGCGCGTATATCCGCTCACGGTCGCACGCTGCCCGCTCGGAATTTATTGTCTTTTGTAATTGGATTATTGAGCTGTAACCGGGCGCGCGTAACACGTGACGCGTTTGTTTTCTGGTTATATATATAAAGATACGGTGATAATCGTTATATCGTTCGGTTTTCATGGGAGTTTATGGGTGTACGTTTATGGGTGTGTGAGAATGATGGCAAGATCGATGGGTAAATTTTTTCAACAGTCGTTGTGATACGGGAGATTATCGAATGGAGCACGTAGTTTTTAGTATCGTTTTCTAAATTTTGTTCGTTCTTCCCTGTCGAATTGATACGATGATAAACAATCAACGCAATGAAGAGATAAATAGTTTTATATATAACTTCGCAAGTTTTTTATTGGAGTTATAGTAACGAAATATGTGTACATTCAAACATTAGGTCATCATTCCGCATGACTGTTTATAGGATTTTTAACGAGCAGGATTCATTGCCTTTTTTTACGTTTACGTTACTACGTGTATTATGTTAACGTATGGATCTAAAACAACAAGAGTTAAACTTGGATTCAGTTTTTCTGTAACCCAGTAATATTCCTTTTTTATCTCGTGATCTAAATTTCGTCTTTGTATAACTGTTCGAGAATTATTTGTGAAAATAAAATTGGCGAAGATAAATTTGAAATGGAGGAGTATTGAACGCGATGGAGAAATGTAGCTGGAGAATACGCCATACTTCATCGTCATCGGGAACTACGTCGCTCCGGTATTGGACGAGGATCGATTGTCGGTAGGGCGCCTGTCGAGGGGGTTCCTCAAATACGGGGCTGCGTTAAAAGCACGCTTAATTTCACCGTGACACGGAGGTATCGCGTTCCGGCCAATCGGAGCATGGAACGATCGCGGTCGAAAAAGGAGAATGCGATGACTGGAGCCGTACGGTCTTTCACGAGGCATCGATGGATCGAAACCTTCACGGTGGCGAGCACACGACCGCGTCCATCGATTCCATCATGGTGTCTCCTGCTTTCAACATTCTCTATTCCACTTAAACGACTCTCGATATTTATTTCGATTGCCCAAAATATCCACTCAAGATATTAAATGAAAGGAATATGTAATTGTTTGTAAAAATTTAGAAATTGAAAAAGGTTGGAAAAAGTTGGTAGAATTTGACTGAACACAAAAAGTATACAAAAGTAGAAAATCACAAAAGCGTACAAATAATGGGGAGAATTCATTATACGAGATCGTAATATGAATGAAGGCAAAGTAAAGAACTGTTCTTCAGACTAAGTAACTGGAAGATCGTTAAGTATCCGTCACACTACACCACAATTGAAATAAATTCACTGGGTCGTACTACTCTTTTCAAAAATTAACATTTTATTCCCATTCTCTTGAACCTAGTAGCGAGGAGAATCCACGCTATAAGATCACAATAAAAGCTAACGGTAAGACAGAGCGAAGATGCTTCATACCAGGTGATTTCAAAATAGTTTAATTAAATTAAATATCCATCACGATGCAGCATAATTGGATCAAAATCACGAAAACATTCTATGCAAACGAATCTTTCAACAAATTCCATTTTGCAAAGAAAAAAAAAAAAGAAAATAGAAACCAACAATGAAGAAAATACTATTAAAATGCTCCATAATTAAAAAACATCGTATCCAACTAATTTTTCACCAAACTCCGATCTCCCAAAACAAGTGTCAAAGGAAATCCTACTAAAATGTACCACAATCGAAAAACATTCACAAGGACGTGGTATCTAACAAATTCTAACATCTAATCTAACAAAGATACTTCCTGATATATCCTGAATCTAATAATAAACAAGACCTACAGCGCAGAATCGCAGCAAGGATCAAGACAAAGCAGAGATCCGTTGCTCGCGCCACGTAACTCCGGAACGGTTAAGTATCCTTATGGAAAAAAGCGCACCCCGAAGATGTAATTCCCGAAGCGTGCAGGCCACGTCCGTGGCTCGTTAATTTCAGCGTGTGGAGGAGCGGATGCACGAGTCGCTCGTTTCCAGGCCACTTTTCACAAGCTCCGTACCCTTACACGAGTAAAGCCTCTCTTCTAACGGCGATCAGGTGTCTTCCTCGTCGAACTCGAAACACCGACACCGGTGGTATCGTGGCTGGAGGAGCGGAATGGGCGTGTATGGAGTCCCTTGGAGAGCCAGTGCCTCGACGACTCACGACGAAGGAGAGAAACCATAAAGTTTCCCCCTTAAGTTAGCGACCGGCAGCACTGGTAGTAAAAGCAGCCTGGATTTCCATGCAGCGGGCTGAAAACGAGCGGGCTTATGCGGCCAGGGGAACGTAAAATCGCGGCTTTCCGACCCTTTCGCCTCTGCACCGATTGTAAAACTCGTCCTCATCCTGGACCAACGTTTTTCTGCTTCTTTCCGCCGGTTTCTCACCTAGCTGTTCCGCTGCCGCCTCGCTAATTCGCTTTTTCTCGGCTTTTGTACCGAACCCTAGACACTTAGAAAGGGAAATGAGATACAGGGATCTCGGCTGAAGCTAGCGTGGAAGTTTTTTTGCGTTACAAACGGTATAAACAAGAGGAGTTGAACTTGCGTATGGAGTTTATAATTCTTTTTGGCGCGTTCTTCTTACATCAGCGTTTTATCGTCTCGGAGTTAATTGTTTAGAAACTTTATGCGCCGATGCTATCGTCCACGTAAAGATCTTGTATAAGTAAATGATGTTTTTAGATGAATGATTATAACGTTTCACTTAACGTTTCTTCCTACCGTTTTCTTTACGCCGATCTAAAAACAAAGTAGTGCAACTATATAACGTAACAATTTACGATCACTTTCCTGTAGAAGCTCGAGATATGCTACGTAACACCCCATTAGAGACTCTTAACCGATCTCCAAACCGAAAGGATTTAAGTAACGAAACAGTCCTGATACGTGCGGCTAATAGAATCATAAGGAAACGAGTTTTCGATTAAATCGGGATGGCCGGTTCGAGAGCTCGTTAATTAAAGTTTCCATCGTGCAATCTCGCCAAGAAAAATAAACATTCCGGTACCTGTAAATCCTCCACGTTATTAAACGGTCCTGTTTCACGGTTCATCGAAGTACGACGAACTTGCCGTTAGCGTATCGGTTAAATCGTGAATGAAAATCGACGGAATTCGATCGACAGAAATTCCAGCGCGTCTCGTTTTCCATCGGTTGAAACGGCGATATCAATGAGTTCGAATCGCGAGTGAGAGTGTACGGAGGCGCGAGCGGCGGTCGGCACGATTTTAATCGACAGGTTGTAACCAGGCGGCCTCATTAACTCACTCTGTTGGTTACAACTTTGATAATTACTCGAGTCCAACTGCCTACGGAGTATATCTCATTGGATCAGCTGTGTCTCTAAGCTGTGTGTCTAGAAAGAATATCTCGAATTACCAAATCGATCATTGTTATTTTCCTTTATCTTTTGCGTCCATCTTTTGGTTTTCGATTCGATTTATCTACCAGAGATTTTTCCATTGTCGAGGATTTTTTGCTTTTTGAGTATCTGCACAGATTATCTGCTTTTAAATCCCTTGCGCGAGTATTAGGACGGTTGTGTGACAATTATCTTTGAGATGAAATTCCTACACCAAACATTGTTGTTGTAGACATATTCAAGCACTTTCAATGCGATACATCTATTTTCCTTTAGAGATTATGTCTCTCATCGTTTTGTCTATCGTTGAGAGAGCAAGTGTCGCAACTTTTATTTTTCTTTTCTCATTTTGTATTCATTGTAAGAAATCACAATTTCTTTCAACGTGTTACAACTTTAGTCAAAAATTTTCTCGATTCACTGTTTTGTAGTCTTCAAGGTAACTCTTGATCCAAAATTTTCCAAATAATTTGATAATTTTCATCGAACGATTTTGCCTTAAAGTATGGGGCTCTTCGATGAAAATGTCAATCTTCCCCTCAGCTTTTGACACCGTAGCTTGTAATTTTCTCCTGGATGTAACGTAACCATAAATCTTACTCGCGGTGGATGTAAAGTTCTTGTCCCTTAAAAGGGAATCGTCATGGAATCGGCATTCCCAGTGGCCGAAAAGTTCGCTCCCTTTTTTTTTTCTCGCGGGGCTGGGAGTTGGCGCGAAGTCTCGTCTCGGTTAAAAGAATCACGTTGAACGGACTCGGCATGAAAGTAAGATAGCGATCCGACAACTTTAATTAACTTTGACATTGCCGCTATAATTACGGGCGTCATTAAAGCCACCGGCATTGTAATTGAGTTAAGAAAAGCGATTTACACCGGGAGCAAACTGGAAAAGTCTTGGCCTGCACGGTTGATTCTACTTCTAACGGTTGGCCAGCCAATTCTTCCACCTTGTGTCGTGTGCCCACTGTCATCAACATTTATTTATGACAAATATTACCAAACGGTGGCATAATCGAGGAAACTTCTCGGTTCTTTAAGCGCTACGAGCGATGATTTACGACGAAGTCGCGGTTTTTCAAGGAATTACGTGATTCTCCAGACTTTAATGGCGCTCGACGTTTGTCAATAGCGATTACTTGCAGGAAATATCATAGAAATATTATAGAAACAATATCATCGAGTTCTTAATTTTTCTTTACGGGCGGCACCGAAGAATGTAGAACAGAGTTACGCGGTTTTTCATCGCGCGATTCTTCTTCGCACGCTGCCTCGCAATCTGGCTTCGATCTTCGCGAGGTCAAGAGATTATTTTATGAATATGCATACGTGTTACTCATACATATACATGGCCGAGTAATTCATAATGGTCCACTCCCCCTCGACGTGCAACGACTCCGCATTAATATCTAGTTTACTCTCACATTTTGCACGCCGTCCTCGTCTGGGAGAAACACCGGCAGACCGTTTTAAGTGGCTTGTCGACACTTTGACAGAAACACGGTTACCACGAAACTGATATAACGTCGTCCAGCGTAATTTCGCTTTATGAATACTTATCGCGCGGGAGTCCGTCACCCAACGAAGTAAAAATAAGGAAGAGGAGTGGAGAGGAGAGGAGGGAGAAACGGGACAAGGGTTGCGATAGTACAAGTTTCACGCGAATAAATCTATTTCGCAATTATTTTAATTTACGATGTTGCGCCTGCGTAGCGCCACATTTTTCCGATATTTTCTAAGAATTCTTGGATAATGGTTCAGAAGTGACTCCTAAATGAAAATCTTTTATCTTCTTATATTATATTCCTGAATTATTTCCTTTTCTGTTGGAAGGATAAAAAGCAATTATCTTTCGCTAGCTTCAATAATTCCATCCTTAAAGAAGTTAAATATTTCTCTCGTATCTTGATCGTGTTTGACTTTGCTATTCCATCAATCAGAAGATAACATCAATGGGACGACCATACAAAATGAAATATACAAAAACTCAGGGAACCTTTGCTAAAGTCCCAGCGTGCTAATTTTCCCAAATTAATTTTGCAAGTCATGAAACGGTCGACCTAAAGGTAATACCAGAGAGCCACGCCAATAGACGTAGATTAAAAATCGAAAGCAATCGAATTCGAGCGAACAAATAATGCTTTACCCGCATATATTATACTTTACAAAAAAGTCCATCCATACATCGTTTACAAAAAATCACACAAAATCTCAAAGAATACACAACGTCCAATATCCAATACACCATGTCTTCGGAATTTCCATAAAAAGTTACAAATCGGCCATTCGATCGCCCTGTTACTCCTTTTAATCGTTCCATCTGTCTTAATCGTCAAACGATGGAATCACCGTCACCAAGAAGACCAGCACTGGTTGGAGCAATTACTAAGAAGAAAATCAACCGCTACCATCTCTCTATCGATTCTATATCTTGAGCGGTGCATGCGGCTCGTGAATTAAACATGACCCTTCACCCGATCCCTTCCCACCCCAATACGCCGTGTACATCTCTCTTTCCGTCAAAGCTCACCTTCTCCGTTACTTACTCCAACATTCCTCTCGTTCCCTCTTACTCATATGGCGACAAGGGACGGTGGGGGTAAACAGGAAAGCGGGAAAAAGACAGGGAAAGAATGAGAGAGGAGAGAAGGAGCATGGGCGAGCGCTCGGTATTGATGCATAAAACGTGCATATTTACGGAGCCTGTTTTCACGGATGTGAACACCCGGTATGCGCCGTTCGAGAGAGGAAGGCAACCGGGCCCCGGACTGCATCACGAGCGCCATTTATTTATTTTACCCCGGCGGATGGATAAAACTTGTTTACGGTACACGGACACCGGAGCGGCGTGCACGCGTGTAGAAAAGTGTGTACGCTTGGCCAGAAAGCGCGGATTTGCTCGTAATGAATGACGACAGCATCCGACCTGGCTGACGCGCGAGTTCTCGTTTTTTTTCCGAAAGGCAAAGAAGAAAGAAACGAAACGAGGGGAAACATGTGGTTCTATGCATTTAGAGCAAACTAGAATATCCTTACTTTATTACAGTAGAACTCTATTTATCCGAAGTTGTCGGCTGACAAGCAATTTATGTAATTGTAGTTGATATAGGTAATTCCTCGCCAAATTTTTCTGACTATATGCTATCTCTCGTTTCGTCATATAATAGATACTCACGTGCAGAAAAGCGAATTCAAACAGTAGAAGTTCAGTTCAATCGAGTGTTAACTGAATTTCGTTTCAATAAATAAATGGTGTTCAGATAAATGAAGTTCTATCGTATAATACGATAGGGTTGTTCGAGTCACTTAGGATTCAACATCTTAAAATTCAATCTTCAATTTTGCACAGAATACTTAATCAAATTTGCTGTATAATTGTGAGACTTGATGTTTGATGAAGATGAAAATTTGTCGTATTTAATTCGATGTTTTTATTGCGCCGTTAATGACAAGTCAAAAAATCGTTTATAACCGAATTTAGCGAATTGCAAGGCAAATTACTTAGTTTGACTCAAGTAACCCTAGTTTATCCTACGTAATGGTACGTAACTCCGAAGTAGTCGCGAAGTCGAGAGAATGATTCAATTCGGATGATGAAACGACGAAGAAAACCATTTGTACGTAGGAAAATGAAAATCATCGCGGATACTCGAGGAATAACACGTTTATGTTTGTGTTCGGTACTGCCAGAATGATTGATCTCAGGTTGATACGGAAATGCTGGCCTCTGGAAGATTGATTATCAGCTTGCACTAGCAAGGATGGAGTTGGTATACATAATCGTCGCGATTTGCATGAGCTCACCGTGCGTCTCTATCGTGTCTCTAATTAATAATTAGTCGTGACTAAAGCGCGTGGATCCGCTGATAGATCTATGGGATAGAGGTTTCGTCTCGTACTTTATGTTTATCCAACTTTGTCTCGTATACGATACACGGTCGTGAAATGTTGAAGTATAACATAATTACAGTTATGAGCGTTTAAATTTAATTTATCGTTGGTTTACCGGCAACAAATATTTCATTTATGCCATTTTATTGATGTTTTGCGATTTCATGGCTGTCGATAAACGAGGAAGTGAAAAATGATAACGTGGTGAAACGATAATAGGGAGTTAAATATTTTAATAGCTATTTTCAAGCATACAATATTCTACTACTAATAAATAAAACAAATAATCAATATTGAACAAAAATAAATAAATTTAATAATATTTTTTGTAGCATTGTAATAAGGCATAGCTGTCATGATCGATCAAATTTGAAATCAATGTAAAAATATATAGAAAAATTGCAAGATATTTACTACAAACGCATATTTAATATAAAATTAAACATGGTGAGTATTCACCATGGACAGCCATCTGAAGCACATAATAAAGATTAAATATGGTCCCACTGAACACCGAGTATTAAGCGTTATTGAATATTCAATATTTTAAGTGTCAAATTGGTTCCACTTAATGTAATGAATAATATACAATAATTAATTGTTTACACACTTTTGTGATTTCTGGGAAATGGGTATACTTGTACTAAATATCCTACGCATTCTATATAAATTTCCAGATTTGTATCAAACTTTATCAATTAATAATTATGATAGTCGTATCTCGTTACAGCGCTAATTTTCAAAATTTTTTCTGCACACATACTGGGTTAGTGTGAGGTGTCTACAAATGTATTAGCAATTATCTATACGATACAAGTTGCTCGTTCGTTTTCAAAAAACGAAGGTTGAAGATAGAATCAATTATAACGTTATATTTCCATTTTCTCTGTATTTTCCAGTATGTGGCCATCAAACCACTACACAACGATATATCATACGCGTCATGCGCGTGGGTAACACGCACTTCCTACGCGTGTCGTGCACAGCTTCCCACGTATCTGGATCGACGTAAGTACGTGTCACGAAGGATAAAATTCTCTGTTTAATGTCACGCATCACGATGCGGGATACGACGAGACGTTTTGCATCTCAAGCGTGACCAATCGATCTGCAAAATCAATTTTCCTAATCGGAATAATAAACTGTATCTCCAACTGCGTCACTCAGGCTACGGCTTAATTCCTTCGCAATTGGATATCTACATCGTAAATCGTGTAATAGTCAGTCTTCGCTATATATACGGCGAAGGGACGAATATAATGGAACGTTTGGAGAATAAGACACGCGAGGATCGAAAATGAGGAGACACGTTCGATTGATTCGAAAAGAGAAGAGATAGATGGTGGCGTGTGGTACCTTGGGTGCCCACGGACACGCAAACGATGCTTCCATGGCAATTCAGAAAGTCGAAAAGCGCGGCCACCAGCCGGCATAGCCAGTTGTCTGTGCTCGTCAGTTGCCAACTGTTGCCGAATATTCGTTACGTCGTTGCTCCACTTCTATTGTTAGTGATTCGAAAATTGTATAATAATTGGATATCTTGCATACAGTTAAAAATGGTTAATATAGTGTACGAAAGAGTTATTGTTGAAATTGAAGAGCTTTATGAATAAAGGGTTCATAAGGCAAAATGGTCAACTGGATAAATTGAGGTGGATTGATAATTATGTGTAAAGGATGTTGACGCGTTTATGAGAAATTCAAAGATGCAAACACGCTTATTGTGATACTTAGCGGACAGAATACGTGTATTTATACAAATCTAATTTCTTTGTGTAAGTTCCGCAATTAGATTTTCTTTCGTGGAGGATGTGATAGATAGAGTAGATAAATAGTTAAGATCGTTCACATGTCAAGGTACCAAGCTTCATTGTTGCAACAGGGAGAGGAAATAATTTTCAGCACGTCCTTGGAGAAGGGGGTATTTGTCCTCCCATCCGCCGACGGACTCTTAATGGGTTTTTAGCCGAGGCCGTAAAACGCATTAAAACTCGTACCGATGACGAAGGAGGAGGTTCCTCCTTGCCAAAAATCAGGCTGTGCATCAAGGTTCCCCCCAGAAATTCACGGCAGCACAGTGGTACTTAACACTCGTCACTTGCTTTACTCGCAATGACCGACTAACGAGTCGTCAACTTTTTTCATTCGACCCCTTATTTTCCTTCTATCAAAAATTATGATTTGTCGGTTCATCGATCATGCAAATGAATAAAATTTTCTTCAAAAAATTTATGCATTATTTACTACTAAAATACGTAAGATAAACTTGACATCTTGTTATTAGGAGACGAAAAGTTAAAGATATTATGATTTCAAGGCTCTTTCAAACAATGAATTTTATATATCGCGTGAAATTTTATAAGGAAATTAGCTTTTATATTTAGAGATTCTATGGAACCAGGGACGTTTGTGTGTTAGTATAGTATTGTATTGAGAAACACTGGCAGGACCATCGTGGGCGTACCTCAGCACATCCCATATACCTATACAGGTTATATACTGCTATTCGCTTTTCGTGTTTAGGCGCAGTACTGCGGCCTGGTCGCTTCCAAAAACTACCGCCGTAAGATGATACTAATTTTCTATTAGGGTGCAAATGTGCAAAAACCGCCGTTATTAGGTGACGAAAATCGATCCCTGTCCGCACCCTCTCTCAACAGGATAGCACGTTTCCGTTTCCCTTGTTAGAAAAACAAGACGTTCACTTCACGTGACTTCACGTGACTTCACGTGTCCTTTACGTCCCATGTGCTCGTATAAGCAACTTCTAGCCATTTTACTGGACGAGGTCATAACTTATTTTATTATTGGGAAATAGTGATCCGAAGCAGGTTGCTGCATCGTTAATCGCAATATTTGACAGTGTTAGTCCAATGTATAAATACATAAAATTCTACTTTAGAAGTAACGTCATAAACTCGAAAAAGGATTCGAATTACAATTGCATTAATTCAGAGATCGGTACAGACTCTATTCTGCACACCATCGTTACATTACCTAACCAATGCCACACAACTACCAGGAACCTGGTAGTTATCTAACAATTATCAACTGTACCAAGGCCGCCGAAACCGGCCATTTTCAGGGGAACTCCCTTTATAGTCCTCCTAACCTTCCCTTAAAACCCTGAAACTCAAACAAAATCCATCAACAACTCTTCTAATCTCTCGTCTCGTTCTATAGGCCTCGATATATTTCATAATATAACAAGTTTGATTATTCTATGCAGAATTCAAGATGGAATTTTAAGATGTTGAAGAAGCTTCACTCAAATATGCTGTAGAAAAGACCTGTTTAATATAGCTTCGTTTTTATTAATTCTCGCAAATTGTTAATCGCTGTAACATAACTTGGCGAGCAATAATTACGCCACGAAGCGGGCTACGGTTGAGCCGATAATTTTTTGCGACGTTCTCATACGTACTTCCATTTTCTAGAACAGCGGTGATACCGGTCGCTCGGAAAGTAAAAGGCAAAGCAGTCGGTAGCAGTTCCGACGCTCCACATGCGATTGAGTTATAAAACCGTTCGATCGGCGAATCGTCGAGCACCGTTTAACAGGAAATAAAGCTGTGCAAATTACGCAGGTGAACGCTGGTTCGGGACAAGGCAGGAAGGTAACGGAGCCGAGTATTATGGAGATCCGACGTATCGTGGCTGTTCGTTTAACGAGCAGTTAACGGGGTGCCCGGTTAATTACGCGCTGCCAATAACGTAACTAGTTATATTTTAGATTAACAGCTCAATAGATCGGCAAGATTTTCTTGTATTGGTCCAGTCGCATAGTCACATTTTGTCAGATCGATCATAGTTGACTTCTGTTTATTCTTGATATTTTTGCAGAGCTCAAACGTTGCATAATGAAACATTTGCATCGAAAAATTGGACGAAAGTTGATTTGAAATATTTTACATAAGCACTCGTCGTAAGAAAATTTTTGGTACTGATCATAGTTGAATATACGAGAAATAATGCATCGATATTTCATTTCTCGTTCTAAGTAAACCGGGTAAAATTTTTAATGTCGAATATAGTTGAATATGTGAGGACTAATGCATCAATATTTCATTTTTCATTTAAGAGCGCATGAAATACTGTGACTCGCCAACAGTTAGCTAAGAGTTTTTTCCATCACGCGTTCCATTCGTGGAATATGCGTTCTATAAAACATCGTCTGCTTATTAAAGATTTTTATATGTTTTAAAGGAAATTTGTATAAATTATGGAAGCTTCGAATGCGTCGGTTCTAGATTACTACTAATCTAGAAAATAGAATATCTTGAGGGATAAAAAGTTTGATAATTGAATCCTTAGGAGATAATTAAATGAAAACGCGGGAAAAATGATTTTCTTATGGGATCTCGAGAATGAGATTTAACTACGATTAATGATCGAAATGATTAATGATCGATTTTAACTAGAAACGTTTCAATTGAAAAACTGGCATAGGATAATCATTCGACATTCACCAAGAAAACTTTTCAAACAAAAATTGGATCTAATCAAACTGTAGCCATTGACTCATCAAATATAAAGATCAAAATTTACGAAGAACTTCGAATTTTCCAAGACTAGCTATCCCTTTATTGTATCCCTTGCCAATGGCAAAAAGTGATTATTATCAATCATAGATTGATAATTTCAAACTTCGATTAATGCAAATATTACAATTATCAATCCAAATACATCAACATGACATGACTGATAAGAATTAATCACCATGAGCGATTCGATATGAATATCCTATTTCTACGGAGAAAAGATAGCGGCCTCGAAACTTGTAGTTCGTGCAAAATCAACGAAGATAAGGAAGACGTATTAGATCGTGAGCCAAAGTAGCAAAGTAAAGAACCAGTTAGAACGAAGTAGAGAAGGAATTCGCGTGTAGCCAAGAACGTAGGCGGGTCTCGAAGGCTTTCGCCTCTATTCGAGTGCACAGGTCCAAAGTGGCTTTCACCAGCGGAAGAGGATCACAATGGTCTAAAGTCTAAGAGGTTCCCGTGCAATTTTCTCAGAAATATGAAAAAATCGTGGTAAAAAGTTACGATTCGAAAAATGTTCTCCTTCGATGCATCGATGAAAGATCACGCTCTGTGGATCTTGATTGTTGATTACGATTATCATTCCTCGTCGCTCTTATTTACAAGTATCAGGATACTTATAAAATATCGACTAAATCTAAATAATTAAGATCCTGTAAAATGATCTTATTGAAAATCTTATACTGTGGCGAATTTATAGATTTAATATCACGAGCATTTCATCAATTATAGTCGAGTCAAATTCCCCTTTTGTTCGTGTATTTCTCGATAACTGTGTTAATTAGTCACCATGCGTGTCATTAATTTTCATTGTAAATGATTCTATAAATCAGATTCAATGTGTGGTTGGAATTTTCCAATTTATTCACTTCGAATATTTTTCAACGAGATTTAAATCATCATTATGTATTCTTAATCCACCATTTTTTGTACCAATCGTTTTCTTAGTATTCATGTCAATTATTACATCTCGTACGTTAATAGGTATCCCCATAATTTCTGAACGTTTGTAAACATTTTCTACAAACTTTATCTTATTCGTTATGGAACCACGTTCTTCCCCTTCCATTTCCTCCATCCAAGCGCGAGTTTTGGTGACGATAGCGACTCGCTAAATCGAGCTTGCGCGGCCTAGCTATTTTTATTTATCATGCTTCCTGCTGAAGTCTAAAGAACGTCCAACTATAGGTAACAGCGGAAGCGTATCGATTCCGTTTGTGACATTCTATCGAACCGCGTGCTGGGCACGTTGCTCTTCCGTTTAAAATGTCTGGGCGAAGTTTGAAGAATGTTGCGTGTCTTCGTGAAAAGAATTTCGTAAAAATAGAATACTTTAGGCTTCCGAAGGAAGAAGCGTATAGATAGGAAAAAGTTTTGTGACTGTACGTCGGTACGCCAGAGGCGCACGAGAAAACCAGCTTGTAACAAATTACATAAAAGACAAGAATCGCGAAATAAACGAGTGGGGAGAACGGAGAGAGAAAGAGAATGGCAGCCAGGTAAACGTGTAAATTGCACGCTGGCCACGCGATATCGATCTAACGTGGTCCTGGATAGCGCTGATTAGAACGCTAACTAAAGCCGATTGAGCAGCACCGATCGATTCGATTCACGGGTATAAATCAGAACTTCGGCTGGTCGAATGATCTGGTACGTGGCAAACTGCCGACTTGCTTCAACTGCCTTACGTAACGCGGATGCGTCGAGAAAAATCGAGGATCCTTTTCCTTCCTTATCTCTGTCCATCGAGATGCTTAAGAATCTATTTCGACCGAATCGAATTCACTGAAATTTTAATCGTCAGTCGAGAACAGTAGAAAGCAGACAATATTTTTCTCCGAAATTTTAGATATCAAGATATTAAACGATAATAAATGATTAAATTAGATGGTAAATGGCAAATAGTATCGATAATCCTTTTTATTGTATTTTATTTTGAGTGAACTATCGACTCGTTGGTTTCTATAATTTCCATCTTTTTGATCGATTATCGCAAACATCTTAAGCATATAACAATGTAAGCGTTAAGTATGGCCCCTGAATAGCGAAGCTAATTAATCTATTGGATAATAGTTAGGTGTTTAACTTACTTTTGTCACCCCCATGAAATATGTACATATGTGCGTGTACTAAATACTTTCTAATTTCTATATGCATCTTCATATTTGTTTCTTTACCATTGCGATCACAATCGAATTCCAAACTGTTTCATACAACACACATAATATATTTATAAAAGATTACTATTATATTATATTAAGATTATTGTAAGATTATCGTTATATTATACTGTGCAAACTTTCTTAAATAACGCGGCCTAACTTTTCCATCTCACTGGTACCAGGACCGTGCGTCGATAGATTTGATTGTGCTTCGAGCGTATTGGTAATTTGCGATCGACGTCGCGTAGGCCGCTGCTCTACGGAAAAAATCGGGCATTACACGCGTGGAAGGCGAGCAGAGATCACAGATAATGGTGGCAAAAGGTGAAACGCATAAATCACGACACCGTGGCCGTGTGATATCGATCTGTTTCGACGGGCAACCGATTGGTACACGCAGACCGATTGAGCGGCTCTGATCTAACCGATCCGACTCGTATAAATCAGATCTGGTCGGTATCTCTTTTTCCAGAATGCCGCGGATTTCTCGATTGGCCGCGGTGCGATGCACGAATAGGTGCGCGCATAAATATTCAGCATCGACAAGGTTGCTACACGTGTACACGCGCGGAAGCTAGAAACCGCGCTAAACCCGAAGATCGCATCGTTTTTTCCTCTTGGTCGCTTCTGCGGTTCTATACGCTAGGACCACGTGTACGAATTGTGAACGCGCTCATACGCACTTTGTATATTTCTTGTATCTGTTTGTTACGAATAAAATGTACGATTTAATATTCATTCGTTTCTTACAATGTTACAATGTTACGAATGACTGATCTTGTAATATTGCTAATGGCAATATTATCACATTTGCCGTAACCAACTGCGTCTATGGTAAATATAAAATGTTAGATAATTATAGTAAATATAGTAACATGGTTGGTTGGAAGAAGGTAGCAAGTTTTTGTTGCGGTAAAAATAGGTGATCGACCATCGAATTATAATAGAGAATTTGGCTACAGTTGAAGTAAGTATAATAGAAGTCTTTTTACAGGTTTATTAAACACATTTGAATTTATTCGTAGAGCGATGAATGTAATTCATACTGAGTTTTTAATAAGCAACACGTGTCATGCGTTCGCATATTTATATCGAAACGAAGGACTCGTTCTACGAAAGGTCGTGGATACCTTATGTCATCGAATAAACGTGTCGGGTCTCGCGTTAAATTTTATCATTACGTAACAAACATTCTTACCGTCTAGTCGATAAACTTATTCGTATTTGTGAAAAAGTTCTGTAGCAATTAAAGGCATGTTACGAAGGAACGTAATCTTCCTGATGAAGGCACTTCTTATCAAACGACACCGTGCCTACTAGAAACATGCAGCGCATTGTCGACAGAAAGGGGAAACAACTAGATTTTTTTATCAAGTGGGACACCGATATATTAGATTACGGTAGACACAAAATGTCGTACGGCTCGAAAAAATGACGGACGTAAAACAGGTACCGGTGTCTCGCCATTATCCATGAGAAAAAGACAACCGATTAATTGTAGTGATAGCCAATGTTCAATTAGTTGATGAAAACAATTTATGTCGATCTGTCACGATATGAAATTTCCATTTCATCCGCGCTAATCAGTCGATTGAACAGGATTTACGATTGATTCCACGAAATAATCCATAACTCAGGAAGTGGTTCTATTCGTGCATTAGACGTCATTCTTAGTCTTCTCCTGATAAGATTGTTCATTTATGCTGATCGTTGTAGGTACAATAGAACTGTGTTTTTCTGCGAGCATTTGAAAAATGAGATAACGCCAGATAGGACATTTTAATTAAGGATGACAAAATAGATATTCGCATCGATTTCTCTACTATTTCTTTTTCTTTTGTTTTCTTTTCATAGAATTTTACGTTCAGATAACTAAGTACGTTAGAAGTTCATTAACAAAAATTCATTTACCAGCTAAAATTTCGTTCCAGTAAATGAAGCTCTGTAACCGTGTGCTCGTTAAAAGAGAAATCATTTTACAGTTAACAAAGTCATTATATGATCGGCTTTCTAGTGGAAGGACTCGCGATCTATCGCGATTATCGTTAAAAGGTGTAGATGAGACTGCAAGATTCTCGTTTATAAGGATAAGAAAGGAGCTTAATTTAAAACAAATACCAAGATTCTTAGCTACAGCTAATATCCTTGCTTTCGATGATTGTTCCAAAAATCTCGTTTCCAAGATATCGTTCTTACTAATCGTTGAAAGCGAATGTTGACGCACTTGTGACATCCTTCCAGACATTGAATTATTGATTAATTATTTACAACGTATAATAATTAGATCGTTTCCATGCAGGATTAAATCGTACTTGGAAAAAAGGAGGACAGATCTGTGGAAAGAGGAAAAAAGTCAGAATATTAATTACTATTCATTATAATACCATGATTAATAAAAATCTCATGTTAATTGCGCAATCAGTGATATGCATTTTATCGATACGATTCGAATGAGAATCAATTACCATTCGTTAGGTACCATTAAACAACTCCGAGTAGTTACACATGTTACATCCTTCAAAACAACGATTCTTTCCTCCGATTTCTAGTATCTATGGTAAAAGACTCGACTTTTTACATCTGTCGAGTCGCGTTTCACGCTGTATACTTAATGGATCTTCCATCGAATGTTCCCCTTGGCAATATATTTTTATACGAAACAATCGATTCGATTTTTCCTGGCAGTATGTTGTGTAAGATCGTAACGGACGCATAGATCGCCAATGCAGATACGCTACTCTGAAAAACTTTCGACAAAACGAGCAATCTTTGCCGAATCTATCAACGTTCTTAAAAGATCGGTTACATCATACCGAAAAGTTCGTCGAAGATCTAATCTCCAAATATCAAGAAGACTGTTTTTAATACTAAAACGACTTTTTACAGATTGTGCATCCGATCGATATTTCTACCATCAAAGATCGCTCAGCAAATATTCGTACTAAAATAAACTAACAACTATCTAACTAAACTAAAATAAGCTATCTATAGCTGAAAGATAAGTTTTCAAGTATTACGGAACAGATCAATATTTTCTCCTGTATTTTCTATTTGTACTATTTTTCGTTTCAGCGTTTAAATCTACCATTGAAAACAATCAGCATCATACAGAAATAAACGATTAGAGTGGTAGCGATTCGCGATGAGCAAGCGACTTGCTGGAACCATCGACTAGTCAAAGGACTTCCGGTCCTTCCTATGTGGCGTCTGAAAGGGCCGGATGCGTCGAAGTGTACTAGTCGGTCGCGATCTCTTACGCAATCGCGTATTACTACGTGTCACCGTGGACGTCGTCATCGTCGGCATGTCGGCGATAGAGGAACGTGCGCGCGCGGGAAAGAAAGACAAGAACGGACGGAGGACAAGAGGATAGACGTCGCGACGTCTCTCGGTTGCAAGTGGGGAATCGCTTACGTAATTTCTTCTTCTTGGAGCAACTCGCGACGAACACACTCAGGGAAACCACTACTATGCATCTCTCTATACGTGAAAATACGTCGAAAGAGGAAGAAGCCGCGTGACCGTCGTTGCGTATATCCATCGTTTCGTAGAAATCTGACAATTCGTCAACGGTTCACCAACGCGGCCAGCGGTGGCTTTTTGTTATTCCTTCTTTTCAACGACAATAGAATATTTCTCTTTCTCTTTTGTCCCTTTTTTTTCTTTGTTATCCTTTGTATTCTCCAGAGAATTCTCAGGAGAATCACAGTAAGAATCATCGATTGCTAGCAGATTCCACGGGACACGGAGAACACGGTGAAGCACGGATCATTAACTAAAGCGCGATTCGACGGAAGAATTTGTTGATTCATCGACGTTAGTGGCACAGAAACGCGATATAGAGGAGGAGTATTCCATCGTACTTGTATATGCGTTTACTTCGTAAAATCGATCTCATCCTTCCATCCTCGTTCCATCCTCGTTCCATCCTCGTTTCATCCTCGTTCCATCCTGGTTGCGGAACGTCGTTGCACAGATAATCTACGGTTAGCCGATTCCTCTTGTTACCAGCCTGATCGTTAAGCCTCTTTTTTCTTCAGCTGTCGGCATTACGGCGATACTCGACCGATGCCTTTTTTTTTTGCCAACATTCTTCCGTCGCTGGAAAAACACATTTATGCGATCGATTTGCGAGAAATGAAAATTCAACACGGACAAAGAGAGAAACGACGCATTAGATACGATCTATTGCGCGAGGATTACTGGACATCCTTGCGTGGCGCTGGTGGCAGCGTGGAATTATTTTTCGCCGCTTTGTGCACCACATTCCTCGGCTAATAAGTCATTGACGCTCGCCGTCACGTCAAGTATGTACCTATGACTAGTGTTCTATATGTCCCGCGCGAACCAGAGCTCGTTCTTCTAGCTTTCTATCCGTTCGATGAATTCCCCTCGTTCCCGGATTCCTGATGTCGGAAATTCATACCGCACACAATGCTCTACCGCATTGTTCCACGTTCCTCGATCCCGCTCCCGCTGTCAATTATTCTAAAGCCACCCGAGTCCACAAGAAAGAAAAACCGGCCGATTTTTCCTCATCTTTCCGATAGCTAGTTCGACTGCTCGCTTAATTCGAGTTTATCTGGGAGAGTTGCAGCTGGTACTCGGCGAAACATTCGACCTCTAGTCTCGACTCGATTTCGAGTTCGGTTGCATAGATACATAGATTATATATGGAAAATTTGTTCTATTTTTTGTTAATCTTTAAGTTTCTGTGCTGTGAGGTTTATCTGTGATCAGATATCGCTACATGTCACTTTATTGTAGCTTTGGAGTTTCATTCGTGTGCTGTTAAAATCCAGTTTTCTTTATTGCGAGGCTCGGAAATGCTATATACCGTTTATGATGGAAGGAACGAAATTTCTAATTATAAAATAATGCTGGCAGTTTGAATGAGAACTAATTTATAGCCTATTTTGAAGATTACCATTATGTTAGAAAGTGGAAAGTTCGAAGACTTTCAGATAGCACTGTATTGTCAATAACAGAAAAAAGTGTGAAAAATGACTGAAAACTAAAGAATTATACTTAATTACTAACTTCAAAAAGTTGACACTTTTCAAAAATAGCTGGACAAATTAATTACACAGCATAACAATTAAAATGGCATCATGCACTCGCACCTGCTTACCCTTCGATTTGCTATCTTTGGATCGTTGTTGATTCAACCATTTTGATCAAATTACTTAATTATAAAATACTTTATTTTTATGCATACCTTGTGTTTTAGGCGATAAAGATCATCAACGGTATTTATCTCGCAAATTAAAATTAATTGCTCTAAAATTGCGGAACTTAATTTTAAATGGGCCCAAATTATTGCTTCACCTATAGAACCAGTTTTTAGCACTAGCATTACCGACCTTTAATACGTATCCCTAACTATATTATAGATTGTCAGTTGCAATTAGAACAACATGATAAAAACAAGTAAGTATATGCACCTATATTTTAATCTCAATAAAACAATATTCTTCATGTTTTTTTTAGTAATTACAAAAATAACAAATCTCGTGCCACTTTGTCCGGCTTGGTACTTTATTGTTAATTTCTATCATCCATAGATGACCATGATTCACAACAAAAAACGAAACGATCCGTGAAAGACGAGAGGGATATTAGACATCGCGGTTTACGATGTTATTTCATAGGATATATAATATAAATTAAAATTACGAAACTTAATTTAGACCGGATTCAAATTATTGTCACTTATAGAATCGTCTTTTAATTTCGATCAACCATCTACATACAACCAACAGGAAGCGAAACGCTTGATGAAAGAAGAAAAGCTCTATCCTATGGTTTAATACGTTGATCGAAATGTTACCATTTCATTATCTCGCAAACACGGCTGTTAAGGATGGCGAACGCGAAGATCGCGTTGTTATTAACGACGACGCATTTCCTGGAGAACTGGAAGGGTACCAGGCAGCTCGCCAGCTACAGGTGGTTCTGTAACATCGTTCTCCTAGCCTGTTACCGATCGCTGTTACTTGTTTCGTTCCCTTTTGCCTCTTTTCTCCCCTTTTGTCGCGGCTCCCGTTTCCCTTGCGCGCGGTTTAATACGCGCCACGATCAAATGAAAGCGCCGCTCGCTCCTGCGTCGTAATTGCTTGGAATTGCAGCGGGGCACGGTCAGCGTGATAAAATATTTCGCCTATAAAAAGCCAGTCCGGATGCTTTATGGAATATTGAACCGGCGCTGTTTATTACACAGCAGGGACAGGTTGGCGCGTTTCATCATGGAATCGTTTGATTTCGCAAAACCGTTGGCACGCGCCCTGAATGTGATGATATGATAATGTAACGATAATAGGATGGAGATCTTGGATAGTTAGGTGGAAAAATGGTGAACGTAAATAATGAAGTGGTAGTACCGTTGTGACATTTATAAGCAGTTTAACATAACGAATTGAGATTGAACATACACTAGAACTTGATAAAATATTTAATGCGCCAAATATTAGAATTATAAATAGTACGAATGAATAGTTTATGAGACAGATCAGTTGTGATATCTTAGAAGAACATTCATGTACCGAAGTAAATTTCAAATACAGATATAGTAATGTTGAACATTGAATGAAGAGATAAATTTTCTTGACAGGATATCAATTATTCAACTGTTATCGAGCTACACACTATTTAAAATAAGTTAATCATTTTTGAAATCACGAAGTGTAAAAACATGCTATACGTGTGTAGTGTACTATTTTATTCGTACAGGTTCCGGGGCATTACCATAATCCTATGTTGCGACTGAGAAATGTACTTGAAACTTTAGTAAGTTGCGCTATTCATCAAACTACGCTTGAGTCACGCTGAAGCGACACTCAGGAATGTTGGGCTTCTTATCAGGAAACTTATTAACAATGTTGCCTAACCGAGACAATTGAGGCTACTCGTACTATTTACGGCGACAGGAAGTTACTGCATAACAGAAGAAGACTAGGAAAAGAACAAAAGACAGCTATAGACTTACTACTTCCAAAAGTTTCATACCTACCTTGGATTTTCTAAATCACTTACTTTTACTATAAAAATATCTCTTGGAAAGGGGGAGGAAGACAATAGATTCCTAAGAATTTCTATAATTTCTATTCAATTTCTATTTCTATACTTATTTATATTATAAAAATATCTTCTCACAAGGTAGAAATAATTAATCCCTGGAAATCCTTAAACTTTCCATTCGTCAAGATCAACGATCTATAATAAACGATCTATGGGTCCGATATAATCTTCCATTTCTCAAGAAAAGATCATGAATCGAATAGCACCAGAAGTCCATCAAAATGCGACAGGAGGCTAATTAAAATGATCGAATCGAATCGATTGTTTCGCCTAAATGACCAAACTCGGACCTCCGTCGTTGTCTCAATAATTAAGATCGACAAGATCCCCAGAGTAGATGCTCTTTATACGTCAGCATTAAATGACTATATTTCTCACGTTGTAGTCGAATCTTCCCGCGATGCGTATGCACGCAGGAACGCGTCAGACCTGGAAACCTGGACGATTGTAAGGCCAGATGCCGACGTGCGGCTTTGCATCCACGACGAAGAACGACGACGAAGAAGAAGAAGAGGCGAAGAAGGAAGCAACAGCAGCAGCAGCAGGCTGGTTCGCATAGGTGCGTCGTAATGACTGCAGCTCGGCGAGCGGCCGATGGATCGCTCGAATACCATGGTAGCATCGCGAAGCCGCATTTTTCGCGTAACTGGAAAGACTACGCGACCGCGGGCGCCCTTTTCTCTCTAGAGTGCCCTGGTGCCTGGTAAAAGCAGAAAGGAAGAGGCAAGAATGAAGAGAGAGGAAGAGAGAGAATGAGAAGAACGGCAGGAGAAAAGGAGGACGACGACGAAACGCAAGTAGATGGAAGAGAGAAGGACAGAGATCGAAGGTCGAAGAAGGAAGACAACCGTGACTATCGTAGTCGATTACTAGGGAAGCAAAAGGAAAATTCTGACTCGTAGGTGGCATTTTATCATGATTAGAAAACCTTTTTCTTCTTCTTCTTTTTCTTTTCCATCTTCTTCTTTTCCTTCCTCCTCTTCATGTTCCTTCATCGTCAAGCGGACGCTGCCAGTTTCTATCCTCGAGGCAAGATGGACTGCCACGCTCGAGGGATCCTCTGACGCGTCGCATCCGCAGCGACGGAATTCTTACATAACCCGCGCCACCTCCCGTTCCACGTTATTGTTGCCGTTGCCTTCGTTTCTGTCGTTTGCTCGAAATGCCGATGTCGTCATTCCACCGGCGATTCAGCTGGCGAGGAGCTGAGAAGGAGACAGGGGGGTCGATGGTTGCACCAGAGACGCGAAATTGATTCTGGCAAACCAGGGAGAGGGGATTTTCTTGGTCGAACTTGTGGAAAATTAGTAGAAAATACATTGGAATCTTCACCGTTAAATCTCGTTGCCCATCGAACCGAGTTTTCCACATTCAAATATTATACAAGAGAATATTTTTATATGGTTACTTCAATCGGCAGAAATTTATAGTGTCATATGCCTGAGGCAAAAAGATGATTCTATAGTCGAACAGCGAATTTTCTTGGACGATCTTGTAGGAAACTAATAAAAAAAAATTGCATAAAACTCTTCATCATGAATTCTACATAATTATCATTGTTGACATTACCATTACATTGCTAACATTAATATTGAAATGCCTAACTTTTCCCTATTCTAAACTTCATACGAGAGAATATTTTTATACGATTACTTCAATCGGCAAACACTTACGGTGTCATGTCTCTAAGGCAAGAGAATAATTCTGGCGAACGACGAAGAGTGGATTTTCCTGGACGAACTTGTGGAAATGCGTCGAATGAAAATCTTCATCGCGAGTAGTTAATAGTATTTACTCTTTGCTATATTTCGATATTCATATCATGAATGTATAAGATGCACTGTAGTGAGCGGTTACTTCAACCAGATGCTTATAATATCGCGTCCCTGAAATGACAAGTTGATTCTGATAAACGGAGGAGGAGGGAATTTTCTTGGACAGACTTATGGAAATTGATGCATAACGCATTAAAAATCTTCGTACGAATTTTTTCATTAATTGAACATTAAAATTTCAACTTTTTCAATGACCATGTCTTACTCCGGAGAACACTGTCGCACAACTATTATAATCAGAAGATAATCAATAACAAAATAATAATTTTTTCCAGCCGTCTTATAACAAATCAACGGAGAGCGTATTAAAAAAATCTTCATATAAATTTTTCCATTCTATAAACATTAAAAATGTCTATTCTTCAATGTTTATATTTTATGCATCGTCGCGCGGTTACTTGAACGAAGATACGGATATAGTGTCGTGTCCCTGAAGAGTCGATTGAAACGGCGAGTGTTATCGATCGACAGCCAGGACGAGGGTAAAAAGTGGAACGAGAGGAGGCGCCGCGGCCTCTACGAGGCGCGAATCTCGCGGCATGAAATCGCCGCGACGGGAGAAAACCTACGGGGCCTTATAATAGGCCGCAGAGCTGGTCGAGTTCTCAAGACGCGGCCAGGGAGAAAGAGAGAAAGAGAGAACAGGTGCGTGACGTCAGGTGGGCAGCACCTCAGGGCCGCGCGAGTGAGGCCCCTTACTACTTTTCACTGAAACAGATCGCTGGTCAAACGGCGCCGCTCACAAACGCGCGCACTTCCACACACGCGTTCATTCCATATGCTGAATAATCCGCGAATAGAACTGATCACGCCTGTCGCTACATCTTTTGAATCTACCTTCTGTTCGACATTCCAGAATCCCTTTACGTGTAGATTGATCTTAAACTGTAGAATTAATGATCATTAAAGTATAAAATTAGTATCAAAGCGATGAAAGGTATGTGGAAAAATATATGGCAACGAAAAGTCACAGAGAATTCCTAAGAGTGCAGCGATTCAAATTGATAAGATCTCTATGAAAAATTAGGAACTCGATATATTTTGAACACTTTGGAAAATAGATAACGACGAAGAACACCGGAAATTCTTAAAATCGCAAAAAAAAAAAAAAATTGGTTATTTTCGGCAGTGTAATAGTTCTATATGTCCAGCTTTTTAAACTACTTTGTAGTGTATTCGTTAATTTACTGTGCGATAAAAATTAATCTAACGTAATTATAGGTTTGTTCAACTAAAGGCATGTTCAGACACTGAAGTCTTTAACATCGACTAAATTGTGGTACCAAAATAGTAAATTTCCTTGTAAAGCGAGTGGTTATAAATTAAGAATTCTTTTTTTTTTCATTCCGTAAAAATTTTCCAACAATAGAAGTAGCAATCCTGAACCACGATAATCTGATCCAAACTACAAAACATTTTACCTTATATTTTTCCATTATACCATGACAAAGAATCCAAATTAAATGAATCTCTCTTCGAGTTACTGTTTCACAAAAATATAGGATCCTAAATGGAAAGTAAGAGACTCATATAATGACCCGGCGCGATCGTAGAAAGCATGAAGCGGATGGCAGCTTTCCCGGTTAGAAAATAAGGAAAATCGAGAGTCAGGCGGAAGGATGGAACGATGGCAGCGTAAAAGTAGTCTCGAGGGTGAGACGAACGATCTCTGGGGTCTTTGACGAGCGCCGTGTCGTAGTCGATCGTTGAGAACAGCGAGAACGTTGAAGCTGCAGCAGGAAGGAAGGTGAGGACAGAGAACCGCGCTTGTAAATTATGTATGAGAGTGTACTCATGGGGGATTACATAATGGCTTGTTTACGGCCGCACGTAAACAGCAATCAATGAAGCCAGCCACAATCGCCCGCGCGTTTCGTCCAGAAGATCGTAGGTTCGATACAAGATCGCGAATTATGGTAGGTGTATTGACGTAGAGTATAATGCAAAATCGAGTGTAACACGATGGAAACGGAGTGTCACAATATGGGATCCGGATCGATGGGTTTATTAATTATTTATGACGATTGGCTGTCACTTTCATCGACACGCGATCGATCGTCCATTTTTGTACAACATCACGCCTTCTTGTCGCTCCACTTTTGCCCTTCGAAGAAGTAATTAAACAATTACCTTTACCGTGTCTTTGGCGTTTTTGCTAATCATTTGCTGTGAAACGTGAGATTTGAAGACGTTGATGCGTATTTTATTTCAGTCTCAATTCTTTCTCTTGTTTATTCTTTCCTGTATGTATTCGTAGGATTGAAATATTAATTTACAAAGATAATTAAACGGTAAAATATTAGTAAATTTTTTTCGAAAATTAGTGAGATAACTATGTAACGCTCTCATCTATCTAGGGAAATTTTATAATGAATCTTCGATGTTATATATGGTAGGGAATTTTAATGTTTGGAAGCATATAGATCTTCGTATCAGGATGTCTTTAATATAAATTATTGATTTAGTTTTCTTATATTACATTATTAATTCTCATTGACTTCAATTCAAATTATAGACCTCTCTCTTAAGGCCTTCAATTATGTGTAAATCTTCTGACCCACTGACTACTGGCACAGTAATTGATTAATGACACTACAGAACTTGAAGTTCGTTAATCGAGTGTAATACGATACACGATCGATAAGATAGAAACAGTGGCAGGGATACAAAATCTTCCCGATGATTACAAGCCTCCGCAACATGGCTCCCCACGGTGGCACGGCGCGTTTGTAAATTACACGAATTAATTCGACCGTTTCTTTGAAGACTACCAGTCGCTCTTAACGAGCGTTTAACACAACGCGGCCCATGTGAACGATTATTAATGACGGCGAATGTATTAAGTACTATATGAACGTCTCGGGAAATCTATTTGCATCGTGTAAGCTTGTAGAGATACTTCTTCTTGTTTTCACCTCCATTTCCCCTTCTTTTAGTCGTTCTCTATTATTTCGATGATAGTGTCACTCAAGGTACATCGAATTAAAACTTCATTAATCACCTGATACAAAATCTTCTACGCATGAGACCATTTTCCTTAGAATCGTTCGATTTTTCTACCCAGGCAGGAGCGATAAACATAAAGATGTAATGATAAAACGAATAACATAGCGTGTTCTTTCTCCAATGATAACGCCATTATCGTTCTTTCTCACGTTGAGACGTCGGTTTATCCAACGATTCTCAGGATCTCCAGTCTTTCCTATGCCCTCGACCAACCTCCTCCTCTTTCTCTTCTTTCATTCTTCTCTTTCCCGCCAGTTCCCGATGCAAAAATGTAATTAAAGGCGTGCGCTCGCGCGGCTCTCGCGCGTTCACACACACATACACACACACACACACAAACGTACATATGTATAATGAAAGTGGATGGCAACCAACCGCTCTGTGCGAGTGAATGACGCCCGAAGGCCACGAAGGTGCTGCAACATGTGTGCAGTTGCAGTGGTTACGTGCACACGAACGCAAGAAGCACACACGGCGTAGTACGTAAGTGCCAGTTAGACGTTCAGTTCTACGCGAAAAACGCCTCCCGTCCCGCGGAAAGACGCCGCATCGATTCGCCATGGAGGCCAAGGAGAAAAAGGAATCGTTTCGCGGCCCGTGCGTTTGGGTGACACGCGGATTCGCGAGAAATCCATCAAGAAACAGTAATTTTCTGCCTCTTTCACTTGCTCGTTTCTAAGAAACGACCGAATGAATGAAGATATACCGAGCTTTTTATTTTATGGAAAAGAACTATCGGAAGAAAAATCCTTTTCCCATTTTCGTTTCTTTGTGCAGTGAAAGGACAAAGTGAATTTATCTTTTTAAATCTGGTGGTTTATTGGGATTTTATTATTTGTCATTAGGTTTTAAAGTTTCCATTCTTGAATTCTATTTAGTTGTACGAAATTTCTTGACTAAACGAACTCCTGTCCATTGGATTTATTTAATCCGAACGTCGATTCTTACTCTGTGAAACAAAACAAATGATATACAATAAAGGAGAATGAATAGACTTGTATCACATGAATTGCTTGTCCCCCGGCTGGTTCATGCATTATAAATAAAATTTTACTTACTAATAATACGCAGATGTTTTCCATAAATATTAACGTTGATTTTTATCAGGATAGGAACATGCTTATACACATATATGTACCCATTTATTTTCATAATACCACTTAAATCATAATTAGCAACGTAGAGTGCATTCTGTTCTGGCGTGAAAGAATCATTTCTTATATAATAAAGAAGTGTATAAACGGATGAGCGTTTTGGTAAAAAATTGTCTGCAAGACACGGTAAAGGAAGCTAACGTGGCTCGTGTCGAAGAGAAGAACGATACCAGGCCGTAGCTACTTTCCACGTGTAATTGGGTTAGATACCACTCCCACCTTTCCTTTTTTTACCCGCGAGATTTCCCATTATTCCTTCGTTGGCTGGCGATCCTTGCCACGACCAGACGATCGATTCCGCCAAGGCGATCCCTCGTTTGTAACCGGAAGACTGGGAAAGGTACCGAGAGAAAAAAAATCCATCTCTCTCTCTGCAGGTTCAGAGAGCCGCGCGTTGACTCCACGCTAATAGGCAATCTCTCTTTCTTCCCTCTGGTTCCCCATTCCGCGTCTCCTTTTTTCTTAATCAGGTAGACACAACCATTATCTTCGCTTCCTTCCCCCGTGAACGCGGCGTGGAGAGCTCGTTGGTTTGAAACGCGCGTGTGATACACGCAGGGCCCTGTAACTTTTTCGAAAAATCCTATCTTCCATCATTCGATTCGCGATGTCCCTTTTTCTGTCATCATCGTCGTCCAGCGAATCTTCTCATATTTTTTTTTTTATATATTCGTTTTTAGCGTAGAAAGGAATAAAAAATATGATTGAAGCAGCTTAATAACGTAGGAGGGGAGTATATCATGCGATGAAACGTCTGTCGCGCGGGCGATCTGGATCCAAGCGGGAAGAGCGTGTTATACCGGCCGCAATGAGAAAAGCAAAGAAACGATGCTCGTGAGGCGTGAACGCAATTAACGCGATAGTTTCTTCTGTTCAGAGCCAAGAGGTAATTGCTGCACGTCTTGCGTTCGGTTTTCCATCAGACCGGACCGGGATAGCTTTTACGTTCAGCTTTCAATCTATTCGCGTCGCGAGAAAGCACTATTTAGAGGGGAAAATATGGACAGAAACGGTCGTCGAAGGTAATTGAAAGAGAAAGATGCATGGGTATTTACCGAGTTATCTTGACCCAAATGTCATAGGTCAACAAAAATGATAGATTATGCAATTGAAATATATGAAACTTGAATTATCAAACTCTTAAGCGTTCAAACAAAATGTAAATGTCTATGATGGTTCCTCTAATGAGTTATATCAATTCGAAGATTGTAGATCAGTACTTTCATCGTCAGTATCCTGGATTATTAATTTGAACAAGAGAAACGTACGAACTATTAATCAACTCATCTAAGTCAGGATGCTAAATACTTTTTAAAAATCATCAAATACGAAGATGCATTGGTGTGGCATTTTACCAATAAAGTTTTTCAATCCAAGAATTATACATGAATATTTTGATCATCGATACTTCGATTGGATCGATACTCTGAGCGAAAAGAAATGTAATGAAGGATATTAATGCGTGAAACTCGCGCCATGAAGATTCTAAATATATTTTTAAAAAATGGTCAAACACCCACGCGATTAGCCAAAACAAAGGCAAGAGGCCGTGAAGAGGAAGAGGCACAACAAGTTAAACATTTTTTAATATGAGGATGCAACTAAACGAGACGCGACGGAGTTGCTTTTGTTTTTGGAGGTCAGAACGAGAGGAGAGTGTTGAGCAGCACTAATTGACCTCAGGGGCCCGACTGACCCGGCGTGCGTCCGAGCTGACAGCCCGGACCAGCCGACGATTAAACTTCCCGTTAATATTGCTCGCTCGTTCTCTCTCTCTCTCTCTCTCTCTCTATCTCTCTTGTTTTCACTCTGACTTTCACATATATACATACGCCGTTCCTTTCTCCGTTGACCGTTTCCTTTTACCCGCGTGGTTCGTCCTTATACGCTTATCGTATTCGTCCATCCGATTCCTCTCCTTTCTTCCACGATTTCGTCCCTCTTCCAACGAGTTTCTTTTCTAACCTCACCTCTTACCTAGCCACCTACGCCTTCGTACGGGATATCTATGAATATTTATGCCGGTGGTGTAGAGTTTAGGGGCACAACTACTGCAACGAGTATTGTCGAAAGTTGGCGAACACAGGGGTGGATAGAACCACCCCCTTTCGCGTCGAGTATCTGCTCGCTCTGCATTCGATGCGATGCATCACGCGATTGCGTCATTGAAACGACGCGAAGAGGAGTGGGTACCAAGTGTATTGGTCGGGTCGTGAGGTTTTGGAAGCTCGTCGATGATATGAGAAATTTAAGGGACCTAGTTTTGCTTCGCAAGGAATTTCGCTAATATTAAAATTAATGTGGAATCAGCAAGAAAATTAATAGAAAGTTTAAAATTAATATTTGTATATATGGGTATATCAACAACTTCTATAGTACAAATTATATAATTGCTTTGGTCAATTGTGATCTTTGTAAAATTATGGCGTCCTTCCGTACCAATTATTCTTTAAATTTTATTTCGTATACTGCTCAACCCATTGGCTTGCAATTTTTCTTTAAACACGCGTAAACTATCCACGATTGTAATACCAATGGATACGTCTAATATTGAAACATGAAGAATAATATTTGTATTCTATAGTCCTCGCCAAAAACTAGCAACTAACTTCAAAGTGAATTTGAAACTAAGTTTTGTCCCAAGCGTAAAGCCTGTTTCCATCATACCAAAATCACAATCCGTGTCACGAGAATGCTAAAAATATTCCATGCCAAACTCGATAAATCCTATTTATCCCTTCTCCTCGTGAACTTGTTATAATTAGCGCAGTAATTAAAAAATGTTTTGAATGACTCTTTGGACAACGATCAGCTCATAACTGTCCATCGAGCCCCTCTCAAAAAACAAGTGTTTACGATGCACTTGCACGTGCTCCGGCAATGTTCACGACGCTATACGTAAAAGAAGTACGCGTCTCTTCCGGTCCCATTAGTTGCCGTTGGTGCGCCTGGAATCGTTCGGGACTTCACGGTTCAGAAGCCCCCTTCGCTCGCGATCTTCGAACTATTTCCTGGCGGACCCTGAACCAAGGACCGGAAGTCGAGAACGCTATCGAACGCGCGTAAAGGTGAAATTTTGTGGTGAAGAAAAGTTTTCGTGGCCGTTTCCGGATCTGCTTGTCGAGCGCCTGTCCAGACTTTAGAACGAGCGAATGAGCGAGCACGAGCACCGACGCGAGGGACCCCTGTCATTATTTCCCACAGCCGCCGTATGTTTCTACGGTTCCGCTAGGCTAATCCCAAGACACGGCGAGAGGAACGATAGAGGGAACACGGGGAAGCGAGCGAAAGAGGGAGAAAAGAGAAGCCACTGTGAGAGGAAGGAAGGATTCCTCGAGGGGCCCCGCGTACAACCTGTCGTGTCCGCCTTGACAAAACAGCAAAATTGCCTTGGGGGATAACGGCGGCGGCAAGCACGGTCAAGAAGAGCAAATTCTTCTTTATCAAATGGAGAAAGAAATTGCCGGCCGGAAAGCAGCAGTTTTATGAAAGCGGTGATAGACCTTTCTCACGGACAGCAGTTTCTGCTTTGAGTCAGATTGTGAATCTCGGTACAGTTCGGTGTTGGGGTAGGATTTCGAATTTCTTCAACGAGGTCTAAAATCGGGAACTGGAAATTGTATAGAATTATACCGGGTACAAATATGCAGAACTTGGTATGTTTTATATTATTCAATGATGTTCAATTCAATTTATCATAGGATAAATAATAATAGATAAATTCCTTACATACAAAAAGGCCAACTTGTATAATGAGGATTTAATTTCAAAATAAATCTTTGGGATAAAACTCTGTCGCTATTCTTGAAAATACATTTTTCAAACTGGATCTTGTGCAAACGAAATATACTGTCAAGGCGAGAATTTGGAGTCAATTTTCATAAGAAATTAGGGTGTTAAAGACCAACCAAGATATTGGATAAACGCGACGAAATGTGTCTTGGAGATATTTTTCTAATTTATTCGAAAAGTACGAAAAAGAAGGTTAATATACCAATTCTGTAGAACATGCGTGCGTAGGATAGTCATTTTATAAAACTGAAAGTGAGATTTTTTCGTTCTTGAATTATTTTCTATTATTTAATCCCTCTGCATTATCGAGTTACAATACCGTATCGAATTGCGTTAGAAATGAATCTGTTCTACAACTTCGCCTTTCGATCAAAGCCAGGATAATTAACAAATTAAAATTCCTCAAACAGCAATTCGCAAAACATTTTTCAAGCCTTCCAATCGCGTTCGATAACAGAAAAATGATTGAAACACAAATTACAACTTAGGAAATTCAACCTTGCGGCAATTAGACCGCTCATTGTTCCTCGAGTACGCGAACATTGCAGCTCGACCGTAGATTCATCTAAATCATTCAACATGAAGTTACACACCTGAAGTAGAAGTATTCCATTGTTTACGGTGTAGGAATTATCGTTTGATTTTTCGCCGTTGTACGACTATTTTGCGAGCTAGACTCTTACATACGCTCATGAGGACTTGATGTGAATTATGCAGGTGAAGTCAGATATGAAAGCTAGGTCGCCGGGGTTCGTAGGTTCGTGGACGGCATACCGTGGTGCAGCGGCATCCTGCCTTTGTGAACGTTTTTCTACGTCTCTTCTTCTCTCTCGCTCTTTACCGCTCCATCATAGTTATTTCATTTTCTACTTACTGTGGTAACGAAACATTTGTCCCGGAATAGCATACAGCTTGCCTTTGGTAGCGTTAAAAATAGTACATTCGACGATAATTGCATGAAAACCCGAACTCGATTGTCCATTTATAGAAAAACCGAAGGCACTGTTGAAGGAAACTCCAAAGTCAGGCATAAGTGTGTCGACGTTTCCTATGAACGGCGTTCGATAGGGGAAGATCGATGCACGCTTATATCATACGAAAAAAGAACGAAATAAATAGAAGTACGGAGGTATGGTGAAATAAATCCAGCACGTATAAGCTTGGTGGTGAAAAGTTGTCGAGTGAAAAGTTGGTCAAACACACATAGGGGTGGTTATCCGGGATTATTTAGGAATGTTCGATCCCATTCCTCGAAAGGGTTCGTCAGATCGGTGTCACTCGCGTGTAAGTTTCTACCAGCAGCCACCAGGTCGACGTTTAACTCCTTAGTATGGGTTGGTGTATCGACCTAGTAGAAGCATGAGTTAATAATAACAAAGAATCTGGGCTCTCATTTCGCTGTCGTTGCTCACGTCGCCGCAGAAGGGGTTCGTAATGAAACAAAGTTCTAATCGTTAGCAGGCGTGCCTATCGATCCTCATCATCGTTCCTTGTTGCTACCGGTGTATTGGTGGTGATGGTCGTGCAAGGAAAAGTTTGCCATTTAAATTGCCGGATAACTTGCCGCGTATAACTTGTACGACCGTATACAGGCTAGCCTTTGATTGTTGTACGTAAACCGAATCGAACCAAAGGAGGACTAGAATCGTCCATGTCATTCCCAATCGTTGACATCGTCTATTCTGCGGGTATATAGTATTCTACGAAAGACACGTAGTGATTTCGTGCCAACTTTTTCGACGCTAGAACTGGAAACTATAGCGTCACCGTTCGATGAAGTTCAACCGACGTTTTTGTGACGTTGACGACGATAGGATTATACTATATGAACGAGTCTTTTACAACGCGTTCATCAACATTTGTTAATCAGATGTATTCGTAGAATGAATTTAAGAGGTTGAGGTCTCAGAATGGATGGACGAATTATTTGAATTTGAACTTCAACAATTTATCAGTGTAAACGTATTATTTACTTGTCTTGATATATGCTTTCAAGGCTTTTTTCTTTCTTCTCATTAGTCAAATGGAGAGCTAGTTTTAATAAAATAGTATTTTGTGTTTATTATCACATGAAATTGACTATATTTTTTCAAATGATAAAAATATATCGTAAGAGAATAGATGGTAGATTTATGCGATTGAATTCAAATTCTTCAAAACTTATTTATGTCACTATTATCTTCATTGTGATTTTTCCAGTAAATATTTCAGTAAATATTTCCAGTAAAAATTTCAAGTGTTTCTATCTTGAGACTCGTATTTTTTCCTGATACCGGAGAATTATTCGAAATTAAACGTAGCCAGAGCCGAGATGCTCTTTGCACGCGACCATTACCAAGTTCGTGTTGTAACGACAAAATTAACGATCCGTAAAACCGATCCGACTTCGGCCACGATCTGGATCAAGCTTATCCGTAAACTTAGCATTAGGATTTTTACATTGCGTCGGTCGCGTTCTTATAACTTTGTAACGAAACGATAGTCATTCTGAGTCACGATAATATCTACCACGGAATCGTAATTAAATTTGCGTGTACGATATTAAAAATTTCATGAAAAAAGGTACTAATTTTGTAATGTTATTTCACTAGTGTTATCGTAAGAGATAATTCAATGTATTTTCGAGTTAGAAAAAGGAAAAAGAGAAGACTCACGATGGTGATGATTCCTAATGTGTAATTTGCAGTATTTAGATTGCCGAGGTTCGCGTACAAATTAGGACTACGTGTTCCAGGATTACGGCCTGGTTAATACGTATACCTCTTGAGAGGTAACACGATAGCACCATCGCGGCCCGATTTACAAAGAGGATCGATCGACAAAGGGCATCTGATAGAGGCTATACCGGGATCTTGCATTGAATGGATCGCGGTCGGTTCGTGGTGTGGTTTACGCGCTTCCAAACGCGAGTGGTATGATACCGGGGTGTAAGGCTGTGAATCTTTAAGCCTGACTTACACGTGCCAATTTAGAACAATCCAATACGATCATCGAACAGTAACGAAGAAACGTCCACTCTTAGTCACGAATGCTAATAATAAAAAAGAGCAAATCTGAACTTTTGAAAATTTTAATTTTTCCACCGCATTATTACCGAACGATTTTTATATATATAAATCTTTGTAGAATATTACTCTCATCATATAAAGTTTTTCGTACAGGAGTCTTAACCCATTCGACTGTTACTTGCAATCGTAAATATTTTTACACATATTCGCAGTATGTTCGCAATATGCTCAAAATATTTTTTCTCGCAAAGTAACGAGCGAATGAATGAAGATAATAATTTTATGAATAATATTCTCGATATAAATCGATTGAAAGTTAGAGCTATTCTCATTGGAAGATTAATATTTCAGAATACTTCGTTAACAGGGTGTTTCAGGAGGAACTAGAAAAGATTACTTTTAAGTAAATCGTTATAACATCGAACAAATTGAGGAAGAAAATCGAAGAGCATGATTTTCAGCGGTGTGAGGGGGGCTTAACGCGGTGGGGCCCGATCCTACGGTTTTGGAGGAAGAGTACAAAACGCAAAGGGCTCGGAGCAAAGACGAGACGGTGGGCGGGGCGCTTCTCGAGCTCCAAGGCGATCCACTCCGACCTCTACCTTCTTACTTAGAGAGATAGTAGGCGCGCATCAACGCGTTACATCTTTCATGAAACAGCAAATGAGAGTTAGAGATTGTATAAAAAGCGAAGCGATACGATGTGTGCGTATGCATGCGCGCGCTTTTACGGCCGCGTGCTGTCGGACGATTCACGGGAACAACGCAACAAACGGCAGCTGCTTGAGATACCATCAGGATCGGCGAAGCTGTTTGATTCTGACAGCACATTAAAATCACTCTTTTTTTCGGACTTCGTCCAGTTATAATAACCAACGCCCGAAATAAGTCGCGGATATTGCCAGGCGCCAACCCGCCAGTCAAGTAGACAATAATTATGGCCACAGGGCTTCTCGAGCGACACTCGTTAAGCTCGGTATAAGAAATTTGTTGTCGTGATGGCGTTCTTAAGAACGATCGGTATTGACGTCCATAATATTGATCGGTGACGGCGAGCCGTTTTTATTAGGAGAATACGTGGAATTACATACTAGGTTTTGCCGTTGTACAAAGCAAAAAGATTCGATTTAACGGAAAATTCAAAGTAATTTTTTTATAAGAATAGTCAGAATTCATAAGATTGGGAATTTTTATTGGGAGAATACGTGGAATTACATACTAGGTCTTGCCATTGTGCAAAGGAAAAGATTCGATTTAACGGAAAATTCAAAGTAATTTTTCTTATAAGAATAGTTCGAATTTATAAGATTGCGCGTTGATCGTGAATTTTACGATTCGAGACGTGGAAATTTAAAACGATGTTTTAAAATTCCAAATACGAAGATTCAAATCCAACAACTCGTAGATTTGAAAATACAAGCTGAGAGATGTGAAGGTTTAAATACGAATCGAAGAATTCGAAAGTTCAGATACAGGCGAAAAGATGCAAAGGTTCGAATCCAAGTTGGAAAACTGAAAATTCCTTCTGTAACATGTCACACATGATGACAGACACGAGTCTATCATCCGTGAGTTCTCGGCATCATCCAATAGCATTCATATCGACATTTGGAGTAAACACTGCATCGATACTATACTCGAGATATTTCTTAAGATATTCTAAAGGTTAATCTCGTCGGCGATATTATGATTATTCTCGTTAGACAACACGCATTACATATCAAACAGCGTTCATATCCAATGTCGGGTCGACAAAAAATCTTGACGATTGCCGATGATGTCTAGACGATTCAAATTCAACAAACATCGCGCGTTCCTTCGTCGAATATTTGTTCTTGACGAAAATTGACGGGCGTATCACCGCGATCAACAGGATCGTGATAGCAAACAGGATTCGACGGAGTTGTTGCAAAAGATCTGGCGAAGTGCTGCACGTCTCTGGTAAGAAGAAGACGTCGGTGAATCGATCGATCGGCGATCGATGCCGATTGAGACGTTCCTCGGGGTGCAGCGATGCCGCCTCGTTCTTTTTATTCTTCCTGAGCTTTGTGTGCAGAAACGGATTGACGAACGATGTGTCAGCGGTGACAACTGGCGCATGCGCACCCTGAATACAAAATGAAGCGGACGTTTGGTTGTCCGATCGGCTTCTGCGCCAGCTCGCCCCAAGCCCACGTGTCTTTGCCTGCTCGATTTTTATAATGTACCGAATGAATAATCGATGCCGTGGCGGACGATGGCGAATTCATCGGTCGACACATTTGTCATCGCCTTCGGAATCTAGCGACACTTTCTTCGAGAGACGATTCAGGTTCCTGAATGGCCGAGCAGCCTGGTTTCTTTTGTTAGAAAAAAGACACTAAGAATTTAGGCGAAGAAATTAATTAACTATTGACTACACAGAGAACGAGGTAAACTAGGATTGTTTTGAAGCGAACCTGTTCCACCACCACATAAAATTCGAAGGCACAAAATAAGATCCTAAAGAGGCTCCTGTTTTTCTGTATTTTCCGACAAATGACAGGCAAAAATTAGTTAATTGCACGAAGCAAGTTATAAACTGGTTTATATTTAATATAAAATTTAACGTGACGTATAAAATTTAAAGTAAATGGACTGTACTCGCTACCGAGTTAAGAAAAAGGGAAAGAGATGATAAGGAAGAAAGAAAAAAGGCAAGAAAAATGTTGGATGAAGAGATCATCATGCAGAGGAACTGGTCGCGTTTGACTGCAGATGCTCATTTTCCCTTTGAGATACTATATAGATACCGCGTTTTTTCGTTCAATTAACGCTGTTTCCGGAAGCCATTGCCTGCACCACTGATCGCTGAGTATAAATCGACTGAAAAACGAAATGTATTCACACGAACCGCGAAATCTATATTCGGGTTAATTTGTTTCTTGCTGCGTCGAATAAAAGCCGCATGCTTAGACCGATAAATTGAATCGATATACATAGCTTGTCAATCAAGGTCGTGCCTCGCCTCACGGAAATTCTCACAGTAAAAATAAAACGTCACGTAACTCGTCATTACGTAATAGTACACCTGCTTGCTCAATGATCCAACAAAAACAGCTGAGCTGCAATCTTCGAAATATCCCTCGAAATACGTCTTTCATCCCTATTCATATAAATTAGTCGATAACCACCCATCTAATTAATCAAATATAATATCGTACATCGTTAAGCGAGTATGTCTCATAGACTTTATTTTTGTTACTTGTTCTTGTCACTTTACTTTACAGCTCGTCACCTTACATTGAACTCAACTTTTTTATGACATTTTTTAAAACCATACAGTTTCTTGCTCTATTTGAGGTTTAAATTGAATGCAATAATTAAATTTTTATATCGTTGTTGGCTAGTTTTAAAAAAGACTATTCATTGGAATGATATTTCATAGAGTGAACAATACTGCAAGAATTGTAAGATATGGAGGACGATAGTCATATTACGATCAACATGTAATCGGTCATTTTATTTAAATACAAATATTCAGACACTTAACAAATAAATATCTGATTAATAAATAAAAGGTGTAATAAAGAATGGTATTGTGGGTTATGTATTGTTGGTAATCCTAATCTAACATTTCAAATTACCACAAGAAGAAAGATTTCTAAACCCTCATAAACATTACCTCACCAATAATTATGACTTCAATAGTACAATAAAAATTTGTCTACGCCAACCAACGAGGTAACAAAGAGTGTCTTCACATGGCAGAAAGTAGGTGAACATCTACGGAGGTCGGCACCTTCCGAGATCGGGACAGGGTTGTAAAACGAGGCCCGGCCCGAAGCAATGCCGCAACTATGCGGTACATAGGGTCGCCTTGGCGGCAATAGAAGGAAGGGACGAGAAGCTTGTGTGCAACGGATCGACGGATAAGTGGAAAGGGGAAGCAGAATGAAGAAGGACAGGGAGAGACACGAAGGGGAACCGCCATGAAACAAACGAATACCGAAAGGGCTGACCTGCAAGACTGACTGAGAACGATAGCGAAAGAGAGTTGCTCGGTTGTCGCGGCAGAGAGAAGGGTGAAGGAGGTGGATGCAGAAGAAGAAGAAGAAGGCGACTCGGAGTAAGAAATCGAGAAAGCAAAAGCGCGGGGACGCTGCCACTTCAAACGACCCGCGCATTCGTCCTCCCTCCACTACTTCGTGGTGGTTGCCGCGGGAGTAGAACGGATTACGAAAGAGGAAGAGAGACAGATAAAGAAGGAAAAGGACGTAATGGTGAAGGAAGGGGCTGCCAGGACGACTACTCTGGATTCCTATAATTGTTCATTTTTGCAAATTCCCGAGTTTTTGCCCGGTTAGCCCGGGAGTTCGGTAACCCCACGGCGATCCAACCGTTTCGTGGCTCTTGGCCCGGCGTTTTCGATGTCACTTTACAGCATATCTGTGGCTCGTTCAAAGAGAGTTTCTGGGTTTGGTGTTTTGTTATTGAATGATTCAAAAGATATCTTTTGAAATACAATGGCTATAGAGAGTATTTAAAATTTGGACATCCCCCTATTTTCTAATGTTGGCTTTTTTTTATCTAATTCTCTATATATTCCATTTTCATTATGTAAAGTTTGCGTAGTCAGTGAAAGGTACTAGCAGATGACGCGAAATTTAATATATTTGGACGGAATTAGTTTGTTTGTAATTAATCAATTAATTGATTCTTGTGGATGTTTGGTTTGATAAACTAGAAGAATTAATGTAACACAATAAATAACTGTAATGTAGCGACGATAATTATATCTTAATATTAAGACTGTTTCTGATATTGAAGGACTATCTGATTATCTTATATTCAATTGTAAATCTCTATAACATCGAATCATTCTGCATATTGACATAAGAAGATCGATATAATAAGTATGCTGCACATGGTCGTTAAATCCCTTCAGGGAAGAATTTATTCAACTCAGAAACAGATCATTGTTTCTCAGTTCATTTATATGTATTTATTTAAAACATATGTATTGAATACAGAAGAATAGCACACACATATTGCTATTATATCTGCATCTTTTAGAATCATGATTAGATTGAATAATAAATGGGAACACACACATATATAAACGCACCCTTAAAAAGAAAGTAGCGTATTAATTGCCAATAGACATCGAAGAAATGATTAAATATAAAACATATCCTATCAATCATGAAACATATCGATAGACAAATGCTCCTTCCACGATTTCGCGCAAAACGCATAATTCGATCGTTAAGGTGCCATTAAAACTTCCCCAGAACGTTCCCACCGACTTCGACACGAACTTCTCTTCTTCTCCTTCTTCTTCTTCGTTTGAAATCCTTCCTAGAAGTCGTAGAACGGCGAGGTGATACTCGCAACTGACCCGATACTAGTACGCTCGCGTGCGAATCGCGAACTGGGACGACTCGTTACCGGCAAGCAGAACTCGCGAGTCTTCTCTTTTCCGTTTGTCTTTCTGTATGAAGCCAATATAGCATGGTTTCGTGGAATTCCCTCTGTGAGAAAACGCAAGATAGTTGGAAGCTTCGAGTACGAGGGTCGTGAAGCTTCCAAGGGGAAAGAAATCTCGGAGGAAAATTATAGTTTTCACGTCACGAAATCTTGCCTTCTCCGTCGCTTTTCTTCTTGAACTTTATGGAATTGATGACTTAACTATAGTCTCTATGGAACTGTAATTTTCTTATAAAGCGATAGAACTTTGTATGAAAAGTTCGAATTGTTATCTTGCCAATTATCAGGATCGTAAAAGGCTTTGAGAAGAAATTTTCAAATTTCCCGTCCAAAAAAAATCAGTTTATCGAAATACTCAACTATGATTACTGTTTGGCTTACTATATACTTACATCAGAAAAATGTGAGGGAAATACGTCATATGAACGGGATGAAATCTAATTTAAAGTTTATGGTACAGCGTATACCGAAGCTTATTTCAGAAAATTTCCATTTTCCATTAGAGTCTCTATTGGCAAAAGGAAAAATACATAGTGTAGATTAGCATTAAAAGATGCAATTGTAATTAGTCTAATTATTCCAAAAAGAATATGAATCGTTTAAAAATTATTAAATATAAAAATACCTTGCAGAAGTATACAAATAGTTCTATGATTCATCCTAAGTACAACGCCTCAGGGTCAACCTTATACCATCTTCTTCTTCTTCCACGACAACTTTGAAACGCTAAAAAACTCCCTATTTTGCGCACTAATGAGAAAAAGCCTGTCGATACATGATGTTGCCCGAATTCTTAGATCCTTTTTCGATCCTGCGGATCGTGCGCGAATGCCAAGAGAGAGGGCTCGGATTTACCGGCGAAATGTTGGATTTATTAGATCGAGATACGCGTGGGCGTGCCTGGACGTGCCCCCCTGCCCACCCCTTTGGCCTTACCGTTAGCTACGTGCACGAGAGACTCTGCGAAGCTCGCGATGCACAAGCCAAACTAACCTAGACACATCGGAGAAGAGCACACCACGAGCAGAAGGAACACGCACACGCGTAGGTTGAGCCGAGAAAGTGAAGGAGGATCATCGCCAGCAGACGTGGCTTGATGAAACTTTGAAACTCCTTCCTCGAGACGTTGTTGTTGCGCGTCGTTCTAGGAATCGAGAGAAAAAGAGGGAGAGAGGGACGTAGGTATCGTGAATTCGATCGTCGGCGCCGAACGATGATTTATGGACGAGTAGAGCGAGAAAGAGGGTGAATTCGTAAGAACGAACGACGAGGACGAGGAAGAAAAACGGAGGAGGAAGAAGAAGAAGATCGAAGAACCGAGGGAAAGCAATATGGAATCGAACCCGCGTTGGGGTTACTATACTATCGTCGATGGAGATCCATACTAGTCGTGGGAATCGTGAATCATCCCCCTTGGACGAAGAAAACGCGTGGAAGCCTCTTTCTCTGTTTGAAAATATTTGCCGCAATGGTCGAAGGAATAGTCAAGTGACGATGGTGGATTGCGTGTCGTTAACACGAAGCGTTAACGAGATGCGTAATGTCGGGAAAGAGGCGAGAGCGGAAGTCTGGTGCCTATGGTTCTGGCTGGTCTGTATGTGGTTATATGGAAGGGAAAGTCCATGCAGGGTAGCACGGTAGGAAGAGAATGTCGAGACCTAACTACGACCTATCTAAGACCGATTCACCAACACACAAAAGCGGTACTAGAGGAAGCCTTTTCCTTTACCTCCTGGCGGCAAGCAACGCCGCTGCAACTCGCCAGGTTATTTACAGCTTCTTGGCATGGAGGTGAGCTCTCGCAGAGCCCGACCACTGCCAGCAAGAAGGAAGTAAGGATGATTTATATCCGCTGCTACCAGTGCTGCTCCCAACCCGCGATAATACCAATCATTATCATCGCTTAATAACAGGCATTACTGCCAACATTGAAATAATGTGTGTGTACCCCAAGCTGGCTCAGCCATGGCTGACCCATTCCTACACCATCGCGAAAGATACTCCCTTTCTCTCTTTCTCTCTCTCGCGATCTTTTCTACTTCCATTCTTCCCTTGTCGTTTCTTTGTTACACACGATCTTCACCACCACTATCAACATTATGCTTTAACATCGCCACCTACTCTTTCTTCCTGTTTCTCTATGAATCTCATGAACTGACGTGCATATATATACGTGGGTATACAGGGGGCACAGAGGATCTTCGCACAGACGATCTTCATACAGAGGATCACGGGTTGATATCGTAGGCTGGGGCGCCCTTTTTACCATAAAGTTGGTCAGGTGCAAGAGCGCGCGCCACAAACGAAACGCATTGCGCCGCCGGTGATCTTCCTGAAAGATCTTCGAAGAAGGCGGGGAACGGGAGGAGGCTTTCGTTCCCTTCTTGGTGCAGGGATTCCTCGCACGAGGGAGGAAGGAAGAGGGCGCGCTTCTGCCGGTCGAAACCCCTCGAGCCTGTTTTGCGCGAATTCTTTTCGACTCCGCCGTGGTTCTCCAACCCAAGGGACCGCGTTTGCTCATCTCCTACGTCCAGATATTTTTAGTTTCGGCATCGTAATAATTTCTCAGAAAGTCGAACGCTCTTTCTTTCACCCCCTTGTTCACGCTTTTTATCAAGCTCGGGGTGAAAAGTTTACCATTTGAAGAATTATGAAGTTAAAAAAGAAATATGGAATCGTGTGGAAGATACAGAAGCATAATTTCTGAGGTTAATAAAAGGCGACACTGTGATTCTTGTTTAATTACATAGAAGGCATGTTTATTCATCATCCCTGAATTGAACCTTCTTTATGATTACACTCATTAACCTTCAATTGGTATGGTGAAATGCTGGTTACGTAACCAGTGGGGTAGTGTCAATGTGATAAAAGAAGTAGGTTAAACGTACGCTTTATCTAGCCAGCCATACCATTGTGCTCGTGTTAATGTCTGTTCTATAACTTGCTATTAGTTTCTGTGTTGAAGGAAGAATAGAAAAAGATCAAAATTCTATGCAACTATTTCGAATTTGTTTAATATCACTTGTCAGAAATCATGATATATAAAGTTCCACGTTACTATCATGACTTTTTGAGTCACGGCTTCTCCACTGAAAGAGTAATAATATATTTGAAATATCAACAATTTTCAACATGTAAAAAAATTAACTTTGTAACTGAGTTTGCTTTAAAATGTCACAATTATTCGATAAAATTATATCGCTTAATAAGAAGAATATTTAACTCTTCTTTTGATAATAAACAACAGACATGAATATTTAATTTTATATTTTATTAGAAGCTTGCAAAATCCAAAGACTGTTGGCTAAAGTGTAAAAGAATCTATATTTTTCACTGCTAAATAGTTGAACAATGAATAATTCTTTACTTCGAACCAACTTCAATTCCCTGAAGACTTAGTCACACACCACTTTTCTAGTGAACCTATCAACGATCTAATCTTAGGACTCTAACGAAAAAAAAAAAGAAAAATAATTTAAATTCTATCGAACTGTTGAAAGTCTGATCACACATATTTAGACAAGAAATCTTCGATATCGTTATTATAGCGGAAACAAGAGAATCTTTGAAAAGCTTGAAGAAATCACGATGTACACGCGACCAGAGTATTGGGCGAAATAAAAGGCGCCCCTTATTCGTGGCGCCCCTCATAACTCGTCGACACGGTGGCGCTAATTTTCGCGTGGTGTACTAAAAAAATCGTGGCGGACTGGCGTTTCTGCAAACATCGAACTCGTCTGCCGGTAATTATTGGTATTTGAGGCACTGTGGGAGGTCCCGCGAGGCACGCCAGCTCTTTCGATCCACGTACATGAACACGCCGCTGCGTGAAAATAATTATCGGCCTTCTCCGGTTCTTCAAGAGTCCGGACCTGCCATCGGTGAAGAGAGAAAGAACCACGCCAAGGGGAAGGGGGACACCTTGGCAGCCATCGATAAAGGAAAGACGAGTTTCCGCCGCTCTTTTACCTTCCTTTTCCTTTCTCCCGATTGGAAAAATGCGATCGCCTTTTGTTTCTTTTCTACACTATGTTTGAATTTTATCTTTGGTACTTTAAAATTCGAACGTGATAGAAAATAGTTTTGCTAGAATTTTATTTGATGCATTTATGAGAAATTGAAAGGTACAGGAATTCACAGAACGCAGATTGACATGCAGACAGAATGCAAAAATTACACGTTTGGATATGGAATAGTCGAAGTGAGAATATTGTGGGGAATTTGTATTAATATTTTCATAAAGTCCCGTTCAATAATTGTAGATTTGTAATCGCAGACGGATAATCGCGTAAGTCCTACAAATGGATAAATTTTCTTACGATTGAAAACACCAATTACTAAAAAGCTTTTCCATCCCCGCAATAACAAGAAAATTGAAATGTCGTGCTGTATCCATCCAATTCAACCGAAACGACAGTCGTCACGAACCTTAAACTCTTCATTGTGATCCACAGAGCCACAGAATCGAATAATTCGTTTACAGTTAGTGGAAGTTTCTTTATCAGTGAGAGACAGTTAGCAGAAATTCCACAGTTCGTGTTAATATTTGCTCGGTCGCGGGAAAAAAGAGTTGTGGTCGCAAGATTCGACAGAACCGTAAAACGTTTGAAAGAGAAAGATTAACAAGAGCCGGTGGTTAAACGGGAGGTGGAAAAAAAGTAGGCAATTACTTCAAGGATAAAGATTTGCTCGGGTTTTACAGGCGTAATCGCAAATCGCCGCGGCGGATTTATTTTATTTTTATTTTTCGGCCCATTGAACACTATTAATTACCTTCGATATTTTCCATCACGAGGAACGGAGTAGCACGACATGATTACGTCAAGCGTGTATGACACGCGTGAAACGCCAGGCGAAACAGTGCACGAGTTTCGTAGCCTGGGCAGAAAAACTAGTATTACTAGATTCGCTTTTTTATTAACCGGGAACGGTTAAATGTGTTTCCCTGACGAGGACAAAAAGTAACGCGCGATTGAAAGCATCAAATATTAACAAGAACGTCGAACGGCAGTGGCTGATAACGAGCGTGAAATTTGTCTTTCGTGAAAAAGGAACAGACTCCTGGTGCTTCAAAGAAAAAATCAAGAAATTTTATCGAGTAAAGTATTATTTCAAGCATAAATTTATTTCTAGCTGGTATCACTGTGATATCGTACCAAGGTTGACAAGATGCACGATTTATAAACGTATGAAACGTATGCGAAAGAAAACTCGACTATTAAAGCAATATTTATGTGGAACGTTGATCGAGTAAAAACTGTCGGGTATATCTGGGTGAAGGAAAGTACACAGCAAGCCCGAAGACGTATGATTATAGCGACAACGCAGGCCATTAGACAACGGAAACATCAATCCTGTAGCGCGTTGCATCGTGTACGACAACTTTCGTCGAATCCGAGGGAAAGTTTAAACCGTGTCGTTGCCGACGACGATGCTGTCGCCGGACATCGTACAATAAAACAGACTGGACACGAATAAAGGGATGCGCACACGCATAAAGCGATTCAAACGTACCAACAGTGACTATAGTGATTCGTTGCGAGCCTCGTTTGGAGGAACAAATTACTCGTTTCCTCTCATCGATGTCCTATTCGAAGGATTGTTATTGAAGAATTATAGGCTGATAAATATTTTCAAAATATCTCTTCCGAGTCTGCAAATTCTACTAATTATTTCTGTACTAATATTTTATAAGATGATGTGAGCGTTATTTTGGCTTTTGTGTGCCAAATCAAAGGAAAACAAGTATTTTTACTTAACCATAGAATTCTTTACCATAGAACTCTTATAAAAGAGATTCATACTAGAAGAATTCGTCACAAGAAGAATCGTCGTTTTCTTTTATTTCTCTGATTTAGGATATTCAGATGAACCAGCGAAGATAGTTTTTTTTTCAATAATGAAAAATTAGCTGTTAATAATTGATACGAACTAGACATGGGCCATAATCTATTGATTGCATTTAAGTTTTTTCAGAATTATACGCAATTTTCACTACTATTAAACATTTTTGCAACTTTAGAAATTTCATCACTGTTAAAATCTCCAATTCCATTATAATTCGCTAGTTCCCAAGCCCAAAATGTAGCTCGGAAATATTTTTTTCGACAGTGATGCTTTAACGAATGTAGAAGGAGGAAAACAAAAAATAGATAATGCAACGGGTTAACGAGCCATGTTAGATAACAAGGCCAGGCCGGAATAAAATTGAATTAAACAATGTCGTGCACGATTCACGTGGATCACGGGTGGATGTACGAAAATACACAAGGGCGCGCGTGTGGTCGCACACGAACGTTCCGCGGAATAATAAGTCGTGCCATGCCGCGGATCGCGTGCCACGCCGCGAAACTTTCCCATTTGTAGCCGGTGGTCGACAGATACAAGCCGATAGCGAGACACGTCGCGTCGGTCTGCAGCCTCTATTAGTTTTATTGCGAGAATACACCGATAACGCTACCGAGAGGCTGGCAAACGGGGATGGCGAAACGTAACGCGGAGACAAGAAGTTTTATTCGTCGAACATATCCTTATTTTGACTCGCACGTACGTAACTACCGCGTCGATCAGATAATAACGCGATAAGCTGCGTCGATATCAGTTACTTTGATAGAAAATAGGAAGAAGCATGAGATTGGGAGGATGGAAAGAAAGATTAGAGCGAAGAGGAAGAAAGTTGTTTAGATCGAAGGAAAGAAAAGCAATGAATCGGTTAATCGGTTTCCTTGTAACTACGATGGTAGCTGTTTTATGTCGAGTACGATTCAATACAGTTTTCAGATGAGTTGGTTGCCTTTTAAGGGTATAATAGTTAATCTTCGATTTCTGTTCGTCGTACGGATTTATTAGGATTTCAGGATACCGAGATATTTTATTTTTAAAGAAATTATATTACATATTTGAGATCTTAATTTCAGATATTATGTTGAACAAGAAATTCTTAATTCTTAATTCTTCTTTTCATCACATTACTAAGGTAGTAATATATAATAAATTAGTACCGTTATATATACATCGAATTATATTACAATCTGACACATACTATTATATTATGTTCATAGAATTGATGTGTTAATAGTTACTGAGAAATATAAGGTCCATTAGTCTTTACTATGTTGTCGCATTTTTCATTAAGTTTGCATTACCGCCTTTATAAAAACTTCGTTATTGGACTCCTTCGTAGAATTTGAATTTTTTCTGTTCAAATAATTTTGCAACAATTTTAATCACATAGTGCTAACAACAGATCAAATGAATATAGTGAATGCAGCATAAATTCTAAATTTAATTCCTTTATTCTTTCCTTGATATAAAACTATCACACGACGCATTTTTGTCTTTTTTTGTTAACAAAATATCGACAATTTGTCAAGATATACTTGCGGTCGCAATACACACTAAAATACTAAACCATGAAAATAGAGGAATAAATCGTAAATACGTGGTCCAAAAGAATTGTCAAAAAATGCCAAAGTTGTGCCAAGTAGTTTCTTTCATGAGACAAACGAGTAAATATTAATTACTATTACCATACGAACCGCCTAATGCCGTGAAAGACAATACGACTGACATTCGCGTCCAAGCTGGCGCACCACTTTCACGCGGCCGTCGCCAAACACCGGGGCTGAACAAACGGTATTCGCCTAATGATTCATACGCGAGTCCGTCCAGCAGAATCATCAATTATATTCGAGCCATTGTTCCGCGACTAGAGACCGGGCCCCCATTATCTAATACATCTAACCTACAAAACTCGTAGCTATGTCGAGCCATACTCCGCCATAGTCGAGTTCTACCACGAGTCCACCTTTGAATCTGATAATAAACGTCGAACAGAAAGAGAGAGAAACGGTAATATTCTACAACTAGTTATATAAAACTCCTAAATCAAGTAAAAAATTCAGGGACAAAGTTCTACTGCTTACAAATCGACTTATAAGAATTTTCATCTGATTTTCATGTTTGATTTATAGCAGGCGATCGAGACGGTAATTATTAATTAATTGATGGTAATAAACATTGAACAGAAAGGAAGAGAAATATTCTGTAGCTGTATAAAGCTTCTAAATCAAATAAAAAAGACTCACAGACAAAATTTATCTGATTGTGAATCGATTCATAAGAATCTTCATTTGAATTTTACGTTTGATTTATAATGGCTGATCGAAATATAATAAGAGTCATTAATTAATCGTTTCATTGTTCCTTGGCGAGAAACTGAGTTCGTTATCTGTAGTCGATCGGTATTGATAAGTACAGACGAAAGGCTCGCCAAAGTAGCACCGGAGGCATGTGTACGACGCCAGTGATAGTCAGATAAATGGACGCAGATAAACGAGCGGAAAGCGAGGGAAAGGTTGGAGATACGGGGCGGAAAGACACATGTACGAGCGGTTATTCGCGAATCGACGTCTGTTGCGACCACGTTTCGAAAGTGATCCGGTGTTACGTAGTGTTCCGGTAGCTAGGAAAAGATAATGTGCTTTTTTGTTACATTTTCTTTTTTTTATCATCTTTGCCTTTTGATTAGAAACCAATCGTCTCCAAAGAATACTTAATTTTATTTTACTGCTTTGGTCTTATAGGAAGTTTTAGAAATTTCTGCACATAAATGCCTTCAATAAGTAAAAGAACAAATAAGCAAGTAGATTTGTCATATACCGTGTTAATTTTAATATCAAAAATAGTCGTATATAATTTATTACAGTAAATAGAATTATTAAATAATCTGAAATACTGTATAAGTCTGTGGTAACGGAAAAGACGCAGACAATTAACTACTTAAAACATGGTTTTCCGCGTCACATTGATTTACATACCTATCACGTGTGTGCCCGTACATTGTATTTTAATGATCGTTTTAACATCAATTTTTCTTACAATACTGTGCGAATAACATGTCAATCACTCGAGTTGTGAGACCTTTTTGTTTCTATTTGCTTGGGCGTTGTGATAATATCATAGTAGCAATTCCGTAATTGTTGTGTATCAAAGCTTGTAATATTAAACCAGAGTAAAGAATATTTCTAAAGAGAGAAATTTAATCTAACATCTTGAATAATCAAGAAATTCAATTTTAATTTGTCTTTCACTTCTCTATAGTATTTCGCTAGTAGAATGAAAAATATAAAAAGGAAAGATAAACGAGGTTTCGCTTGTCTATTTGAAAGGCCTCTTTTCCTTCACTTCGAAATCTTTCTCTCTTTTTCCATCCGAAGATCACGTCGATCGATCAATCGAATCGAGAAGCCCGAATCACTTTTTCTTCCATGAGCAAAAGATCGTGTAACGCGATCTTCATTTTTCATCCTCTTAGTTCCATCTCCTGCACATACCAACGTCTCAAACTACATACACATTTACGATTCACGTTTGGATATATACTCGCTCATGCATGAATAATAATTATTTGCACGTTAATTTTCACCTTAATTCCCACGCCTCTCGGATTTTCTGCAAATGCATCGCGTGTTGCATCAAAATTTTCTGCGACCTTGATCCTGATGCACGAACGGTACCAGTCAGTTGTTTATTAATCACTGTCCAAAGGTGTTGAGGATATGTGGATAAAGGCAAGAAGAATTCGTTACATGAAACTCTAGTTAATCCTGGTTCATTCCTATTAAAGAATGTTGGCATACGAATCAAAGAATAAATCTTGCATTGCAAACCGTTCCTGTTATAGAAAGTTTCGTTGGAGAGAATGGAAAAATCTCGTTTGAATTCTCGAAGTTCCACGCAATGGCGCGCGGATAAATGCAGCGAAAGGCGTTACACTGTCGATCGATCGTTGGTTTTATATATCGCCCTTTGAGTGACAGCATTATCTTATTCCCGGAGCGTACAAAGTGATCGATGTAGAGGGGTAGTTCGGCTCGATCGTTCACCGGTCGCCGTAATATCGATATCGAGTACTATCTACGTCTTTCATGCCCCTTTCAATAATAAATAACAGGAAGTATAGAGGATGATCCACCGGTGCGTAGCTTTCGATGGCCACTTAGAGAGGTGCTGGAACTTGCGAAGCGTGTTAGACACCCTTAAGGAAACCTTACGTAAACCTTGATAAAATATTTTCAGAATATCGGCTAAATATTTAACATACATCTAAATGAACATTTAATAAAAGCATGGCTGAATTTTTTGTGAATATTGGACAAAGCTTTGCACGAGTTTCGAGTGAATTTTGGAATGAATTTTGAATGAGACCTTGGGTATTAGACGAACTTCGGATGATTGGTCGGAACATTGGTCAAACTTTTTCAGCAGCGTTAGTTTCAGAACAGTGAATAAACCTCTGAGTGAATTTTAAGTAAATCTTGGATAAGTATTGTAAACAACTGAATATTAGACAAACTGTGGATGAAATTCTTAGGTGAAATTCGCACATTAGATGCGCACATTGAACGAACCTTTGAATGATTGTTGAGTGAATTTTGGACGAATATTGAGCGAAGGTTGGGTGTACCCTGGATACCTCGAATCTTCGGGGGTAAACGTACTTCGGAACATTCAGATTTCGAATTCACTCGGCGTGCGGTTCTTCCCTTGGTGTGCGCGACTTTCGAATCTCGTTTCGACGCGTTGGCATTCCCAGGGCCAATGAGGAGAGATCGACCACGTTGGTCGGCGAAGACGAAGAAAAAGGAACCACCACGCCCAAGGTACGTGGCAGGAACGCAGACGGTCGTGTTGGTACCTATGTAGCCGCGTCTACGTGTCTATCCCCTTTGCACGTACACGTTCCTGCCCGCGACGATGTGTACTTCGCGTGTACAAGTACTCTCTATCCTTATTGCCTGCTTTCTTTCTTTCTCTTTCTCTCTGTCGGTGTAGCAGCACAGCGGCACGAACGCGCTACCACGTCCTCAAATTGAAGTCTCGAAGAAAAAGAGATGCGTGGCCTCACTTCTCTGGTTCAGATCTCCTCCACCGTTCTTTCTTCTTCTTCTTTTCGTATCGTCTTCGTCGTTTTCCGTGGCGAAGTTGAACACCACGAGCAAACCAAAGGGCAACCGAGAAGAAGGAAGGAAGGGAGAGGGAGGGAAAGGCGCGGATAAGAAGATGTCGAAGAAGGGACGACACAGAGGGAAAGAGATACAAAGAGACGAAGCGGTTTCGAAGCGAGGAGGAGGAGACCAGCAACGAAGGGAAGATGGAAGAGTCTCTGAAGGCTCTGTAGGCGCCATGTTGCTGGCGATGACAAGAAACCCGATGCGACGGTAGCAGGGCCAACGGAGCAGGCACAGGCGCTTGCTCGAACGCCTTGATTGGCCGATTACAGATTATACACGGTACACCCTGAAGAGATGCATCGGCCGTAAGCTTCGTCGGGATCAGCTACCGCGGTGCCGCGGAGACTTGGTCGAAGATGTTGCATCGAGTATGATTCACGAAGCATCGCAATGGAAACTACCCTTGTGTGGAAAAGAAATAGTAGAAAATAGAGAAAGATATTGAAGAAGCTTTAGAAATAGGTACGTACCTTCGCTAAACTTGAGAATTCTGAGAATTTAGATTGACGAGGATAGATCGTTGTTTAATACAGTAATTTTATCGATCGATCATTTTTTCGGGAATTTTTCTTCTTAAAGTACAGTTCAAGAATCAGAAGCTTTGTAGTGGAATGTACTCTTATGATGAAAGAAAGGGGCGAAATATGGGCAATACCGAAGAAATGCTAGGAAAAGCTATATAAAATTTAATAATTCTGTGAATTTCGATTCGATGAATGTAGAAATCACTGTGTTAATTTCCTTCACAAATTTCGCACGTTGAATTGCGCTTAAAGACTCGGAAGCTTTGTATTAGAAGCTGACCTCATATAAACAGGAGAAGTGAAACGTGAATAATATTGAAGAAACTTAAGAATTCCGTGAATTTAGATACGGTGACGATTAATCATTTTTGCCAGCGATTTCCTCCTTTGAATTATACTTTTCATATTTCTTACAAGAGGAAAATATTGACATTCTTCTTTACGCGTCAAATTTTGTGACAGTGCAAACGAATTATGGATAACTCAAGACTTTCTAGTTCTCCCTCAAAGTAACAGATTGAATTCAGAAATGGAAAATTCCGATTCTAGAGTCTTCTGTTGAAAGTCAACCAGTCGGAATGCTCTGTTCCGTGTTATTTTGCAAACAACCTGACACGGTGCCGCGATTACTCATCAGCCTGCGTCGAGCTCGATTCTCTGGCAGAAGGAGAAAGGGGAATAACTCCCGCGGAGCTCAGACTAATGAAATTATCCGGTCCGGGACCCCCTGCAACGACATCAGCAACCTACGACAGCCAGTTATCCCGTGATTACGCGATACGCAGTTACGTATCACGATGTGTGTACCTATGAGAAAACCTCTAGCCTTTTGACATCTATTGAACCCCCGGGGAAGGAAGGGGGGGGGCTAAATACAAATAAATCAATTTGGGGTCAATTTCCATTGTGAAATCAGGGCTATTATTTGACATACTTAATATATACGACCAATAAATCATAGTTTAACGCACTGATTGTATCTAAAGTACGTATTGCTATTTCTCTGCGGAAGCTGCACACACTTTTTATCAAACGTCTTTCCTTAGTTATCTCTGGTATGTTTGATGTAATTAATTATATTTGTTTCAATTGCACGGTTTAATGTTTTGTTTCTTTTTCTGTTAACTTTTGTGTTAAAAATCTTCATTAATATCTAGCCTCAAAAAATCCAATGATTGAATTAGTGGTTATTTTTTAGAATCTAGTAGATTAATTTTAGATAAATGAGACGGCGCAACGTATACGTCACTGGCAGGGAATGCGTAAATCAACGAGCAATACCGATACATCCGATTTCACAGGGAAATTTTTGAGAATATTCTAAGAAAATTATGCGTAATAATACAAAAAGTCTGATAATTGAAACAGGGGAGAAATAATAGTCTTATAAATAATTGAATAACGAGAAAAAGATTCTTCCATGATTTTTACGATAACTCAAACCTTCCACATGAATTAATCGTAACAATCAATCACTGCGGAGCTGATCACTATAATCTCGCACCATCTATATGGCATTGATAAACGCAGTTGAAGGAATTTTCCCTCGGTTCGCTTCTTTTTCCAGTCGAAAGTAGTCAAAACTTAATTAGGGTAACCGGATTCAATCGAAGAGTCGTAAAACTGACAAAACTTGAAGGATTTCGCAAAATCACGAATGCAGCTTTAATCGAGTACATTGCCGACATAGCGCATAAATCGTGGTCAGAGATATATCGAAATTAAGATTTCGCAAGCGGGTACGGTTCGTTTCAATTAGCTCGAAGGCGCTATCGCGGTCTAATAAATCGTTAATTGGGAGTCGTGGGATTATCCGCAAGAAATTCATGACTTCGAAGAGACCAGCGTCAATTAGCTTTTGACCATAGGTTCAGCCTAATAAATCGTTAATTGGAAACCAAACCGGATAATTAGCGGAAAGCCAGTACCGATGTCCACCGTGAAAAACTAAAAAACTTCACGATCGTCCGGCTACTGGAATTATTTATGATCTTCTCGTTAGTGTCTCGCGGCTGATTTTCTCCCTGTTGACGATACGCTGCACGTTAGTACTGGCAACCCTATCCTCCCGGTGTCCAGGGCGTGGCGGATCGGTGATTTAGTAAAGTCATTTGTGCCGATAATGCTGACAGATGCTGTCCATCGAGAGTCCTGTTACCCTGGACTCTCCGTGCAACAGGATCTTCTCGTGGTTTCGAGGGGTGGACGCGAAACATGACTATGTTTCGTGGATACCGCGCGGAAATTTGAAGAAAAGTTGCACACGTGGGTTAATTATAAAAATAGAAGGGTTTTACTAGTAAAACTTCGCGGAAAATATCGTACCGCGTTTGAAGATAACTATAGTTTCGAATTTAGAATGCAATTTTGGGAGATTAAAAGGCATACGACACGTAGCTGTCACTTGTGAATATTACACGGAAGTTTGAAAAAAAGACAACGTATATGGATTGATTAAAAAGTACAAGAATTCTATTAGCGGAGTATTATTGGAAAAATTTGAGCTGCGCTTGAAGATTATAAATTAATAAGATTGTAGCTTCTGATATCGAATGCAATTTTGGAAGAGTCAAGTCGGAAAATGTGAAACGTGAAAGATTGCCTTTCGTGTATATCGGGGGGTAAAATATTTTGCAGATAGAAAAATTGTTGAATTATATACAATTGTAAGATTGTGGAAAAGTTTCAATATGGGAAGATTCAGGGGGAGAATACGGAACGTGATCGCGAATATTCCAAAGAAGTGTCTTTAGCACGTGGATTAAATTAAATCTGCACGACTCGTGAACTAATCATACTTTAAGAATTCAAAGCTGGTCAGTTTCCTTCATGGAATGTAATTTATTTCAGCGATTCAGAATGCACAATTGTACAATTCGAAGAATGCAGACAAGCCATGACAATCTGTTCGGTAAATACACGCGGTAAAAATCCACTGAAGAAGAATATCTTATACAAATTAAATTAATTTAAACCAACATTTGCAGTGATTCTCAGGGATTATACCAGAAATTTTCCGCGCCTTCCTCTATCTTAATGCAACATCCGAGGATATTACGAGCGTTCTTAGAGGAATTTTCTTGCCATACGAAGCTGAACGCGTACCGAATGAAATTTTCATGGAAACCTCGCTTAATTGCCAGGAGATAACGTGAAAACGCAGTGGATTCCAGGCGTAAGAGTCACGGAACAACGTAAGCCCCGTGTTGATTCGCGTGACGAGTGCAGCGTTCATCATCCCACCGACGATGTAGTGCACGTGAATTTCGTTGTACGTGAGAACAACGTACGTCGTATTAGTACTTCCGTGAGAGAAAATTGATCGCGAAAAGAAAGAAGAATTAAAGAAACAAGCACGACAAAAAAATAAAAAGAAATATAACACTTACCTGGGTTTGCGTTAGTCCAAGACTCGCCGCGAGCTCCGCTCTTTCTGGTAGCGCGAGATATTGCGTTCTCTGGAACCGCCTGTTAAGCTGTTGCAACTGAAGGCTGCTATAGATCGTCCGTGGTTTCCTCATCTTCTTGCCTTTACCGTTTCTCAAGGAACCGCCGCCACCACCGCCGAGCTCGTCGACGAGACTGCCACCCTTGTCACCCAATGGCGAGAGGTCTGCGAACATGCACCACCCTAACATCAACTTTCAGAATCCTCATCACCGATTGTGTACGAACTAAAGAGAAATTTAACGAAAACCTAAACAAAACTATTCGACAGATACTTGATTTATGATACATTTAGAACGATAGAACGATTTAATTATCTGATCCAAATTCGAAACGATTCGTTGACGTTTGTGGGAAGAGAAAAGAACGGAAGAAATGGAAAGAGAAATTAGTTGAACGCATTATAACATCGAAAGAAAAGGATGAAAGGCTTGTCGAAGATCGCGACAAAGGTTCGGGCGTAGGTAGCCGCGATAAATCATGATTAATCTCGTGTAATTTGCCACGTGTGATCGCTATCGTGGCGAACAATATCGGAGTGCTAACCATAGTGTAATTAATTAAAAAAAATTGTTATAAATTAATCATCGAATAATTACGCACCGACTAAATAAACGCATCGTGCCAACCCGGCGAACGCTATCGTACGTACGATCGCGCCATTATGTTTATACCCTAATTACAATGTAGCGTAATACGGCGCGCGGTGTGAATCCTTGAACGTAACACAGTCATTTAGAAATCCAAACAGGCCAGCCTTGTCATTTTCCACCTAATGCGGCGCGTTCAAGGAAATGTCATCCTGGAAAATTCACCATGTCTATGTGTGCATGCTATGAAAATCGGCATAGTAAAACATACATCAACATGGCCTCCATCGAACAGGTGTAGCAGAAAATTCTCGAACGTGGCATGGTTGATAACAAAACTTGTAATTACCAACTTTTGAATTAGTAATTCGAAATTTCTAACTACTTGCGCGCGATCTTCTACCTTTATGAAATTTATAGCGATCAGTTGGATATGCATACGACGCGTGTATACATACATACGATATGATTTTTATGATTTATTGCTGGCCATGTCACCAGTAACGGGGGCGTGGAAGACTGACCCGTGGATCAACGAGTTTCAAGATCGATCGCGGAACGACACGGAGATTTTGATTACGCGTAAAATGGCAGATATTAACAAGCAACCCCTGCTATACTTGATCTTTTCTTGCCAGGTTATATATGTACGTACACCATACTTGGCGGGATATTTACGATACGCAATCGCGTGTTAGGAGGAGTTACGGGGTCTTTCCATCGGCAAGGATTCTTCCAGAAGGCGGTGTCCTTCGTTTAACGAGACGTTTTTGCGCTGTCGTGACCGGTATCGTCGAATACATTAACCTACACGATTTTATGTCAGGTTGAACGCGATAATGCTTATTCGGTGTTTTATCGTGGCAGGTCAGTGGAGCCATGATGTCGCCGAATATAACGTGTCATTTCGAAAGGAATAATAGCCGTCCCGTTATCTTTACGCATTTTTATGCAATGTCTTTGACATATAGCGACGCGCTATTGATAGGACGCACTATGTTTCTGTGGAAAATATCGTAGCTTAATTAAATACTGAGAAAAACTGTCTTTTTGCCGCGATTAATTAAAATTTTCAATTTTTAAATTCAACGTGTTAACCACTACTGGTAAGCAAGTTCATGGTACATTTATAATGTAGCATATTTTGTGAGAATGATGGTAATCGAGCTTTCATTCTATCTGATTTCGGAATTAGATATGCGCTTCTTTTATTCCGATGGATTTATTACCTGCTTTTGAAAAGGTTTATATTTTTTGAACCTAAGCAATAATTTTCCTTTCCTATTATCAATTTTAATATAAACTTAGAAAATCTACAAAAGTTTCTTCATGCTTTCCTCTTTCGTTTGAAAATCAGGGAAAATATCGATATGGTAAAAGAAACGGTGCTCGAAAGAATTTCTATTTCATCATCGATTATCCATAAATCCCAAGAAACATAAAACTAGAACACACTGACACTGCACACCAAACCGATACGAATTACCATTTCTATCATTAGATTTCCAATTTTTGTACATTTATGGACAGTCTAAAATGCATGAAATATGCAAAAATATTGAAAATATCCAAAGTAGAATCTCCACTTAGAATGCATTTCTATATCGAATCTTCATAAAAATACAAATTTACATAAGTATCCGTCTAAGCACAAACATCGTGAATTA